>NC_138233.1:12861032-13461032 GCF_964197995.2 Scardinius erythrophthalmus | reverse complement strand
TGCATCACTAATGTCAAATTGCAGTTCAATTAATTCATTTTTATTCTAATTCTAATTCAACTTCTTGTGGCATCTGTCCAATTCAATTCATACTGATATGGGATGAGAGATATTTTAACATCAAGCTTTAAACATGTAAAGACTTGTAAAGACTGGACACATAACACACTCGGATCACTTCCTCACAGGGGTGGGGAATCAGTCAGGTAGAAAAAAAGCCTCCATAGGCTACCTAAACATCTTGTTGAATGTTAATGGGATTTCTTCTTCTTTTTTGTATCAAAAGCCTTTGTTTTACACTGACAAATGCTGTTTGCATAGGAAAGTGTTTGATTAATGAAGTTTTTCCTGTGTCTGTCACGGCTCCCTTGGCGCTCCCTAAAATTGATGGGGAAAAAACCTGAACTGACAAAGAGGCATTCAATGCAGCCTTGCTTTCCAAGAAAAATATCAAAAGTAGCCATTTAAAGCGTGTTTATGCTTCCGGAGCATGTTTTGATTAGTAGGCACAAAGTTATGGCCATAAGTTATGTCAGCGGTGTCAGCGGTATCAGCCTACATGAGTGAATAGCACACGTGGGGTCCCCATGCAGATGAAAAAGACATCCGTTACAAAAATCCTAAACTCTAATTAAAAACCCCCAGCTGGGTTCCACTCAGGGAACACGGGTGCTCGTCTGGGCTTGTTTGAGGGGGGAAGAGGGAAAGAGAGGGAAAGACAGAAAGTGCTGTGCAGCATATTGTGCGAACAGTCTATAAAGGGAATCGCTGACGCCGGTACAAACTGAGGGAAGCTTAGGTATGACCCCGGCCCCGCTAGCACTGTATTACAGGAGGGAGGTGTGCGGGGAGGATAGGACAGGTGGCTGCTGGACATAATTCACAGTGTCATACACCGGATTGCTGAAATCATCACCGCTGTTATGTGCTGTGCACTTTTATCCTCTCTGGGGCGATGTCTGGACGGCTGAAGGGTTGAGTCTCGAATGTCACAGTTTAGCAGCTCCCAATTCCTGAGCCAAATTGAGCCTCAAACCAAGCTCAAATCTTGCCACCGCTTCTTGAGCAATCTGCAAATTGTGTCAGGAACACCTAGAAAAACGGACATGCACAGCAGATGTGGGAAAAGCACCCGGCTTTTGTCCTTTGCTTCCTGTCGATCTGCGATTAACATTCTCTAGCTCAAATTTTTATGCTAATGTGACCCTTTTGCTGGTCTTTTCTAGCCAAACGCCGGCTTGGGACGTGGTGTGTCAGAGCAAACTCTGTTAGTGCGGATCAAAACACAAAAACACAATGGAATTGATTTGTATTTGCTAGCCCACTGGCCTCAGAAGGCTTGTCGTGACTTTTCTGGCATCATCCAATTGCGCTGCTGTTTGTTATGTACATGTAAACATGAGCACTCTCTGTCGGCATTTTAAATATGGATAAATATTTGCGTTTGATAACATTTGGACATCATGTTTCGGTATTCAAATCACCAAGTTGTGCAAGAATACAAACAATAATTCCCCTTCACAGAAACCTCTATTGCACAGGAGTGAGGCACTGAAGTTAGAGTGCACTACTTCGCAGTGGAAAAAGTAGTGGGCCGAGAGATGATACCAGAGTAGTTGAAAAGCCCACCATGGTGCTGGCATGGCCCGGTTCCCCCCGGTGCCCCCCCTCCAGTTCCCAGTCAATTCACGGGGCTCTCTGAAAGGCCACAAGGGGGGCTTCTCAAGGCCAGCTCCAGCCTCCCGCAAAAGGCCACTCAGCTGACATTTCGCACTCGCTCAAGTGATTCATGGCAAAAGCAGCAGTCGGCCTTGTAGTGGAACCCTGCTGATATTTCATTTTTTCATAAAGGTGAGGCATTATGAAGATTTTTTCCCTTCTTTCCATCGCTCATTGTGCCAACCTAGAAGCTGTTTGTTCTCTTGTTTTCAGGAAGGCGCAGCGGAGGCTAGAAGCCGCTTTGGCATTCTCTGTAAATACCTCAACAGATTTTGATATTTCGTCATGACTTCAGCTGCATATGACATTTCAGCTCTCATCCAATATTGGCGGATTGTGACTGCAGGGCCGCAATACCACCCTGTTGTTATTCAGATTGACCATCTTCCTTTCCGACTATCATCTGAGCAGTTATTGAGGACATCTGCAAATGAGGGGAAGGTAAAGGACATGTGAATGCTTTGATTATGCACATTTCCTGGTAGAAATGCCACCCTGTAGGATTTGAATAATCCAGTTAGTGTTTTTCCATTGACCCAGCTTTTAATATTTTGTGTCAATACCACTCTGCGAGCCTCTCTGTGTGACTCTCGATTTCAACCTAGCACGCTAGTGTCGATGCAAATGTAGCTGCTGTTAATCCTCTTTACGGGACATTTGTCAGTGAAGGACCCAGAACACTAGCCTCATTCCCTCCCATTCTTGCTGTTATCAATCTAATGACATGATATTCATACCGAGCAAACAATCCTACAGTTTTATTCCCCCTTCTCACTCGCGCCGGGTCCCTGGCAGAGGATCAGCACATGCAGACATCAATAGTCAATAAGCTCCTGCTGGAAGAAAAATGCAGTCCTGATGACCTTCAGGGTTTAGTCAAGGATGGGAGATACATGAGCACATGCTCATGTTGTCTTTACACACTGTCATTTAACAGCTGCCTCAAAGGAAAATGGGTTTGTGGAGAGAATATTGGATGACTTCATGGGAAGAACCGACACAATATGGCTCGTTATGATATTTGAAACATTTTTGGAATCCAATTCAACTCCATTGTTTTGCCCAGGCTAACATCATAGCTAGCATTTTACATATATGGTACAATGGGGGTAAAGGCGCACTGGGGTAAAGCAAATGAGAATAGCTAAAATTATTATATTTATAAAAAAATTAATTAAGAATATTTTGAAATTAATATATTTTGTGACAAAGGTCTTCTTAATGATTATCAGTTTTGTTCAAGGTAATTAAAGCAACAGTTCGTCAATACTGGAAGAATATGTAAAAGTATGGTATTTGGGGTAAAAGCTCCCCTGCTGTTAGGGCAAAAAATTAACATAATAATTAACATGATAACAAATAGCTGGCTGACTTTTTCATTTATTGACATGGTTAGATTCAGATGGTAAATATCATATATTAAGTTGAGTGTCCACCTTAAAGGTAATCACCATATTTATTAAGAAACAATCCTATTTAAAGAAATTATATTAATAATATAATATAATAAAATATATTTTATTGTCACTGTAAATCTATATTAAATTATTATAGGATCTCCAATGCTTTCAGAATCTTTACTTTCTTAGTGCTTTACTATTTTGCCTTTTGCCCCATGCTGGTGAGCCTTTTGGTGAGCCCTGTGTGGATAAAAGGCCAACCTTGGCACCTCATACATTTATACGATTTTTAAACAAAATAAACCACATTTATGATTTATTTTTGCACAAAATATGCTGCTCAATCAATGTTCAATACAAAAATGTAATCTTTTTTCTGCAATCATACACCATTTTTCTTAAGGTTTTTCTCCCCATTGTACCCTAAATGCACACAATTAAATAATAAGTTTACAGTTTTAGCACATTTTCACAAAATGAACAATAAAAAATATATAGTGCTCATAATTGATATTTACCATTTTCTTTGTTTGTTTTTTACACAGCATATTATATATTTTATGTATCAAGCATGATGAAAATAAGACTGAAGTTAAAATAGCATAAATAATTAAAGGCATGTTAAAAAAAAAATCAAGATAGTTTAAAAGTGACCGTCATATTACAAAATAGAATTTGAAATCTATTTGTTGACTTTTTTTTTTAAAGTGGCATAAAAATGGCTATAGTTGAACAAATATACATACTACATACATACACAGTAAATGTGAAATAATAAATTCAGCCCATATATCAGGTTAAATATAGTTTAAAGTTGCTTTGACCACTCCATAGTCGTGTGCATGTAGTTTTAGGAATTTCAGACACTTCCTTTTCAATGTTACGTTTAGTGTGATCAGTGATGCCACATCCTTTACAGACACGTCAGGATTTGCAAATGCCCAGGGTGATTGACAGAGGTATGCCATGGAACATTCTTCTAACACAGATCCTTTTAACAGGATTCTTCTAAATAATCTGCCAGTCTTCAAGAAAATCCATAGGACTGTTTTAAAATGAGGTTCATTTGAGCAAGTCTGTGGGTTTAAGCTGGTGTGCTAGCTAATCTCCAGGCAGATGTCAGTGGCAGCCCCGTTACGGGCTGACGTTGAGTAAGGAACAGATCAGGAGTGGAGCATTTACACCAAATCCTGCTTTATAAAGGACACACAGTGAGGGAGAGGCCCAAAGTAGCTTTAGCTTGGATTGAATTTCCACGCAACACATCCCCATGAAAGCAGCACCCCGCATTCTCTCTAGAAGACAAACCGAGCAAAAACAAAAAGAAAAAAAAATGTTTTCAATATCGTCACCCACACAAAGAGCACTGGCGACTATGGGAATTTTAACACAATAAGCCATTGTAACTAAACAGCATTTTACTAACACAATACCTGACAGCACACTGCTCTATTACTTACTGAATGAGTTTATTGTGAGGTGTTTATTTATTTATTTGCACATACTGGTAGAGGACTAATTAGGCTGTCCATTGGAGTAAATGAGGCTGGGCTGGTGGTGGGTGGGAAGATGGCATTTCAAGTTCAACTTATGAAAACACAGAAGAACGTCTTCAGGGAAACCAAAAAGGACACATTATTTAGTTAGAAAAAACAAGTAGCTTTAAAAAAAGAGAGAAAAAAAAAAGTTCTTCTAACATTCTTTCAACATCTCCTGAGAGGGTTGTCAAGATTTGCCAGAAATAAGGACAAACAGTGTATCATCATGACTGAAAGTCAATGCACTGACTCTTTCTGAGAACATAATCAAATACACACTAGAGTAGATCCGCTGCCCTTTCCAGATTCTCTCATTATCTGTGCTTTTTTAGGTGCTGGCAGTGTTAGATTCAAACTACACACATTGCTTTGAATTTTGTCTTTTTGTTAGTCTTATTTGACCATAAAATCGCAGCTGGGTCACTGTGGTGCTTTTTGGCAAACAGTTTCTTCACCCTCCCATACAGGTCAGAGTTATGTTCTTTATACTGTATTATTGACTGTTGACTGCTGCTCCAAACTGAATTCTGTAGCTTGTTCAGTGTGATCAGATAGAATTTAAAGGGTTTGGATGGTTGAAGCTTCTACAGTACATCCTGATATTTGATTTAACAGTTCCCACTTAGAAGGTGTTTTGTTTCTTTATCCCTCATTTAAAAGTCAATTTACATCTCTCAGTGTCTTTAGCTCTTTAGTCTTTATTTTAACAGCTGCCCTTCCCAAACTGAATAATGATATCTAAACTATGTCATTTGTGAAAAAATTACAAATTACCCATGGTAATTAAAAAAATAAATAAAAAGAGGTCAAATATAACCTCATTACTGCAATTGTGTCTGCAAATTCTACTCATATTCAGGGATACTGCTCATACAAACAGCACATTTCAGTCTTTTATTTTAGTATATTTTCTGTCATGGTCTCTGAAGATTCATCAACAAAAAATATTGACATCATCCTGTAAGTTTATACAACTTCACATGCAACTATTATAACTCATTTTCTCACTAAACCCGTTCCCTTTCAGTCAGTCACTACAAATTACGTCAGAGACTGACAAATGGAGGTCCCAATCTAATCTCGCCAATGCGGCTGTCTTCCAGTGTCCTGTGCAAGCCCCAGCTCATTGTTGTGTGACTAGCACGAGTGAAGGGCCAGGCTAACGCAAGAATACCAAGGTACACTGGGTAGCATATCCCAGATGGAATATGTGACACAGCACCTACCCGCAGGGCAGACTTAGAATACACATGACCCAAGTATGGGATGCATATGGAGAACTCAGAGGTATCCAGCCCACAGGGTGGAATTTTTCAACCTCAAGATGGCAAGAGGGGTCTTGCCGAGGGAAAACACGTGCTCGGAGGAGACTTACCGTGGAAATACACGTGGGGGTTGCCCAACCGGGGAACCATGCACATGGAGGCACCTAACAGATCACGAGAGCTGACCAATCGGGCATGCACTCTTGTGATGGCATCAACAGTGCAGGAGGAAATCAGGGTCTATAGAGAACTCATCTAAGTAAAATAGTGCACGTATCCAGTCCATGGAGTGGATTGGCGCAGCAAGCGATGACACTGAGCAGGTCCTACTTACTGGTTACTGGAAGCGAGTACACAAGATGTTTCTATTCTACATTCTACATGGAGATTGTAGAATCTCACAAAAGTGTTAGGTGTCGCCCAGCCTGCAGCTCTACAGATGTCTGTTAGCGAGGTGCCATGCGCTAGAGCCCAGGAGGAAGCCACACTCCTGGTGGAGTGTGCCTTCACCCCTAGGGGGCACGGCAGGCCCTGCGCTTGATAAGCCAAGACAATGGCGTCCACTATCCAGTGAGACAACCTCTGCTTGGAGAGAGCCTTTCCCTTCAGCTTCCCACTGAAACAGACAAAGAGCCGGTCTGAGGTCCTGAAACACAGCGTTCTATCTACGTAAGCATGAAGGGTGTGTACTGGACAGAGCAGTGCCATGGCTGGGTCTGCCTCCTCCAAGGGTAGCGCTTGCAGGTTCACCACCTGATCCCTGAAGGGAGTGGCGGGAACCATGGGCACATTTCCAGACCGGGGTCTCAAAATCACGTGAGAGTTAGCTGGCCCGAATTCCAGGCACACTTAGTCAACCGAAAATGCCTGCAGGTCCCCTACCCTCTTGATGGACGCCAAAGCAACCAGGAGCGCCGTCTTCAAGGGAGAGGTACTTTAGCCCGACTGATTGCAATGGCTTGAAGGGAGCTCTCTGCAGTGCAGATAGTACCACTGCAAGGTCCCAAGAGGGCACGGAGGATTTAACCTCCTTGGCCCCTCTAAGGAACCTGACGACCTGGTTATGCTGTCCTACCGTTTTTGACCAAGCGGTTTAAAGGGTACATAACATGCACAGTTTCACCTAATCTCATGTTAATCTTGAGTACCTATAGAGTAGTAGTGCATCTTTAATATCTCCAAAAAATGTTTAGTTTTATTATATTTATGAAAGAAAAATACAGCTTTCCGATTCTCTCCGGAAAAAGCCGAGGTCCTGGAGGCGGAGCTATAGAGTCAAGCGGTAGTGCATGATTTCCATGCACTTTTCCGAGAGAAATGCTCATATAAGGAGTTCCACTCTCATCTACGTCATTAGATCCACGATCGAAAAAAAACAGCCGAAATTTGTACCAACCCGGAAGTAAGATTTTCGGCACAGAAATTCTCCGTTATTCATCCAAAATATATTTTTTTTAAACTTTGCCCATGTTTAGCATGAGAATCCATCTCTTTAACACTGTAAACAACTCTGAATACATGAAACACCATTGTACCCCCCCTTTAACCACTCGGTGAGTTGCACAGTTTTGAAAACGAATGTTAAAGGTTGTTTTAAGGACATGTTCGTGCATGCCCGCAGCCAGCCACTCTGAAGCAGTCAAAGGCGATTCTAAACGAGTCAAAAAGTCGAGACAGGACCCATCGTCAAAATTTCTGTGTCCACCACTCTAGTTCATCCAAAACAAACCAGAAAAGAGACTCAAAGTGCTAAATACCGTAATTATCCTTTAACATCATTATTAGATAATCAGGGTCAGCTAGGGGGTGTAACGATTCGTTTTAACAACGATTCGATTTGTATCGCGATTTGTGGTTGTCGATACGATTCAAGGATGATAATGGTTCATTTAGAACGATAAGATCCGAAACGATTCAGTGACTTGAAATCGATTCAGTGACTTTTTTAGTCAAAAATTCTTGTAGGGGAATCAGGTATCAATTAATTATGGATATAAACAAACAAGTAAACAACAATTAATGTCAAATGCATTCACATTTTATTTGAATAAAGTAGGACTGCACGATTATGACAAAAATCATAATTGTCGATTATTCCCTTGAAATTGTAATTGTGATTAATTACGATTATCACAACATTGAATGATGTTTTGAATAGTTTGGCCATGGGACCCACATTTCCCCATGGTCATCAAGCCATGACCCACCTTTTTAGGAATTATATAGGCCTATTATAATACATTTGTTTGCACAAAAATTGTTGACACACAAGTTCTGTCCCCCTTTACTTAACATACAAAAAAAAATTGTAAGAATATGACAAATACTGATAAACAGTAGGCACTGGAGGTTAAGCTATATAGCAGTCCCAAACTAGTTTTTGTTAATACAATCTTGGTATGAGCCACCACAGTCATATAAAAATATACAAAAAAACCACTAAGTGGCATTAATTATAAGCCTAGTAAGTAGACATTTAAAATACATCAAAAACTGATATCATAGTTTAACACAGATAAAATCATAGTTAAGGCAGAGCCCGTCTACAGAGAGCCTGCCCACTCCCTATTAAGTCCAATTGTACCGAATTTTGGTTGTAGTTCCACCAGAGTTCCACTGGGGGCGATCGCCCATGAGAGCAAAATGAATGGAGTCTATGGGGCTAGACGGCTAAATTTGTCTCTTTCATCCGATTGCCGTTGAGAAATCTCAGATTTGATTCTAGATTTTGCAAGTTCAACATGGGTTATAGGTCGAAAGTTGAATGAACGAGTACTTATGTCCTTTCGATTTCTTACAAGTTGAGTTGTTGTTGCCCATAACACGCTATTATTCTGCTAATGAACGCTGATTGGTTAGTGAAGGACTGATTACGACCAGAGATGCGCTTGATGGCATCGTGGCATCCGAAGCGGGACCAGAAACAAACAAAACAAAAACTCTTCTAGCACGTGTATTTACCTGTGTCAGCTGTGTTGTCGATGCCTCGAGCGAAAAGAAATTGCAGAGCGCGAAAGCACCAAAGTGACTGAAGGATTGCCGTTAAGCAGTATCTCTGGTCGTACGATGTGTATGACGTCATTGACACTTTAAAAGACTTTTTAAAGCAAATAAGTGACTCTAAAAAATCTAACACCCAGCAATGTGTAATTTCTTTGCATCTCCTTTCAAATACAACATTCAAATTACTAGACAAAATATTATATCCTGAGAAAAGTGGATTTTGATGTGTATAGCGCCATAGACCTCCATTCATTCTGCACTCGTCCTGTGAGCGCCCTCATATGGAATCAGAGTGGAACTGCAACCAGTTCAGAAGCCGGAAGTGTACTGAGAGTGAAACTTCTCCCCTTATTAGACATTCTCTGGTTAAAGGTAGGGTAGGTAGGATTTTTGTACAAAACTTTTTTTTCAAATTTGTTTAAACTGTCTTTATATACCAATACATAATTAAAAATGTAAGTGCTCTGAAAAAGAGAGTATAAAAATCGAGTGACTGTAGACCTTTTAATCTACAATAAACGCAGCTCATTATTTCCATTCGGGACGAAACAATTAAATGGTTTGGGCGACTGTCACTCACTCTCGCAACCATGGCTACCACCACTGTTGCTACAAGATCTGCCCATATGTGCGCGCACCCGTTTGATTTGAGGAGTGAAAGAGAGGCGCAAAACCTACGAAGAGTAAAATTATGGCAGAGAAAGAGCATTCAAAATTCAAAACACCTGCATATTCAGTCAGCGAAGGCAAACAAGGCAAAAACTACTTCCTCTGACCCTGGTTGCCCGCACTCTTGAACGACCTCCTCTGCTTCGCCCTCAACCCCAGACATGTCCTCGAACCGACGATGTGGTACTTGTCACCGGAGTGTAACGTTAGTCCTCATCAGAGTCAACAATGTTTTCATCATGGAAACTCTTACATGCAAAACACCGTATATGTTATAAATCTTACACGAAATTCACCTTCATCACAGTTTAACTGATAGTAATGGAAAAACGTGTATTAATGCAACCTGTTTTTAGCTTTGCCTTATAAATATAGCTCGTTACCTATAGCCTAAATATAGCCCGTTACCGAATCAAACAAAATATATTTTAAACTTTACCAGTATCGATATGCTAGCTTGATAGTGAGTACTAAAAGCCATCTTATTTGTTTATATTCATAGTGATAAAGTTAGGTATTTTATTACATGTGTTTCTGATATGATGTCACTGCATGCACTGCGCTCCTTCCTCTCCACTCGTCTCAGGTAAATAAATGTCGCATTTACCCTTCCAGCTGAGCCTAAGCGTTTGGCGTCGCGCGTTTATGCATTTTGGGGGCGTGGCTTTGAAAGGAGCCCAGAAGGGAGGGGGTGGAGTGAATGGAAATAATGAGCCTTTAGGCCCCTGCCTTTAAGGCTTGCTTTACGTGTTGCTCGACGAGGATTTCTCAAGCGCTGCGACTTTCAATCCTGAGGAGACAAAATGCCGCGGAGTGAAGAAGAGGTGGAGTTACGAGGATTCTCAAACAGTTGAAGTGTCCAATGGAGTTAAGAGATTTGCTCTCTAGCTATTTTCAACACTTTAGATTGGTTAATAATTTGTAAAAAATAACAGAACCACGTGGGGACTGACCAATAGCATCGATTTATGAAAAAATATGAAATTGACAAAATTTGGGCATACGAGGTTTCCGCCCGACAGCGACGATATACATTTATATATAATTACAGAAACGATTTTTGAACGACATTGGGAGCTGTTTTCAATCTGAAACAAACCACACTATGCGTTGATTGCAAGTGATGTCACTTGCAGAGGAAGCGCTGGTGTCTGAGCGTGCAGGTCTGAGAGTGCAAGTGCAAGTGCAGGTCTGCAGCCAGACCCTTCTCCACTAGATCGTGAGGTTTTCAAACTTAGCTAGCTGACTGACACTGCGGTTTCATGACAACTCTCTCTGGGTCAGCAGCAGTGCCAACACAGATTTAAATGTTGCGATATGATTTTGTTAAGAGACAGACGAAATGGAAGAAGATCGCGTGGGTGTTTGAATGGAGATCACAGTCTTTTATAGATGCATCGTGTAGCTCTGTAACGACACATTTCATCCTCTGTTGAAACGAAAGTGGCTAACTTCTGTCAACCTCATCTATAAGCAAGGGCAAAAATAAAGCAATTTAATTTGAATTAATATCGGTAATATTCTGTAATAAAAAAAAATCGATTTTAAAATCGTAAAAAATTTTTTTTTAAAAAATCGCAATACATAGGTGAATCGATTTTTTTCTCCCAGCCTTAATGAATATGCATGTTTTATGTTGCTATTTGAAATAATTGAAATGTTAAAACTGGGTTATTTTTTATGTCCATATATCCACTTAGTGTTTTTATGTACTGAATGCTTTTGTTCCAAGCGACTTTTTAGTGACAATAAACAGGCTCATTGATAGCCTAAGTTGATCGCATTATTTTCCGTAACATAAGCTTATAGCTTAATAGTAGCCTAGAATAGTCTGACTGAGGTCAGTGTAGCCTACTTTTGCGTTCATTTGATTGAATATTGTTTCTAAAATTGGATAGGCTAAGTTGAAAAATGGGTCATTTTAAAGCTTGTTAATGATTTCAATGTGTTTAAAAGAGAAACAAGCCAAAAAATAATAATTTGGGCGGTTTTTTTGTGCATTCTCGCGGTTTTTGACAAGGTTTTGGGCTGGAAAACCTTGCTGGCACCTGGCAACCCTGATTATTAGAACGTATTCTGTGTAGGAAGAAAATATCGAAAGGGCCCATTCGATTTTTCCCCTTGAAATCCATTCACACAAAATTATTGTGGAACCTGTGATTTAAAAAGAAAGCCATGCTTCACTTATCCCAATGAAACATGACTAAAGTGAATGTGCAAAAATAATACCTGGTTGTAGAGGAAAGCGGGTGCTGAAAAAGTCTCATTTTGCCTTATATTATATATGTCTTGGCGGACTCAATGGAGATCCCTAAAGTAGAACTTTTACACCAATAGGCTATTTGTGTGTGTGTGCGTCTCATTTGGGGTTTCTTCAGATACTGAAATTCCCTTCTTTCTAAATAATAGATTTAGAGCATATGTCTGGTATTGTGAGTCTAGGATTGATCAGCCAGAGAGACCAAAAAAAGTGATTTGTGTTTGGGGGTGGGTTGGAGAGACGAAAGGAAGCTTTCATTGTGTCTCACTGTGCTTCCAGAGACACTAACTCTCTTCATCTTTTTTCCTCTGTCTGTGCCATATTTCCTGTTCTCAGTTAAGCCTGGAGGGTAGAGGAGGCGACTTATCCTGTCTTTGTGGCAAATTGACAAACAATCTGTATCTAATTACCACCTCAATCCTCTGACATGTATTATGAGCACTGCATGTCCTGACAGAAAGCAAGTAGAAGCACAATTCTTTATGATATCACTTCCGCCAGAAAACTTTAAAGCAGAACAGACTGATCCTGTTGGAGAGGTTTTCTGTATGTGAAAATGTCTGGGGAAAACCTTCAGGTTCACCATGAAGACTAGTTATTTTGGTGCTTATAGTTACACCAACTTTGAAATTCATCACATAGGAATAAAGCGTTCAAATTCACAACAATACCTCCAATTTTTGTATTCAATCATGTCTGAAATATTAGTCGCAACAAAAAATTGCTTGTGACCAGCTAATGGCTTTTCCTCATCAAAATTCTGCACGGTCCTCTCCATGTAACAATGACAAATATCATAGCTCAGACGAATTGACATCTCTTCTCACACTCAAACAGCGCTACCCATCGCTGGCACAGCCTCCTTTGACTTGCTCTTCAAAGGATGTGTTGCCATGGCAATAGAGAATTCTACCACTTATTGGATGTTTTGGAAATGATGATATTTCACACGAGACATTGTATATTTGTGCAGCATGTGTCGGTGGTAAATTTAATGCAAGGACTCTGAGATATCTCAAGCCATTCACCTGTACCTCTTGCTACAGACAAGCTGCACTGCCATCTAATGGAGTTAAAGATGCTGCTAAATGAAAGCCAGCCCTACAGATACCTAAAGTGTGTTGGTGAAGCAGGCATCAGGAAGGAGGCGGTTAGGACAAAGCAAAAAAAAAAAAAAAAAAAAAAAAAAAATTGATTTAGAGAAGCCGCAACCTTCTTAGCTAGTGCATAGCATAATGCAACATACTGTTGGACAACAAAATCGAGGTAGTCAAACACACCCCGCTCTCAAACCTCTCAGCCAACAACCACATGGATGTGGGAGTCTGTGTTAATGAAACAAGGTAATGAGCTGTGCCAGTGCAAATGCTACGCTGTGTTATCCTGGACTTCAACCTTGCGGTTATGGACGCTGCCAAACATGAAAGGGAATCATGCTTGTTAGATGTATAAGATCTAATACAGCAGCCTGTTCAGACAAATCTTGGGTTGTGATATTTAATTAAAATGGCAAATACATACATACATTATATATATATATATATATATATATATATATATATATATATATATATATATATATATATATATATATATATATATATATATATATATATATATATATATATATACACACACACACATATGACTAGCTTGACTTTTAGTATCTGCCAACGTTAAACGGATGATGTGGTATTGTGATGCAACCAAGGAGAATGCTAGCATCATTCATGTCCGTATTCTAACTCTGTCACATGACGACGCATGGAGTGATTAATAGTAACTGGAAATAAATAAATCACTCACTAACTCGCTCACACATACACGTTTTCTGTACATTATCTCTGTGATTATCTCTTGTTGTGTTTCACTCTGCAACACAATCACACAAAAGTGAAAGCACAGCTCATTCAGTACTCCAAGTACAGGATGGTTAAGATACAGAGGGCCCTATCTTACACCCAGCGCAATGAAGCGCCAAGCGCGACGCAAGTGTTTTTTGCTAGTTTCAGTCCGACGCAATTATCATTTTCACGTCCAGTGCCACGTTGTTTAAATAGCAAATGCATTTTGTGCACCAATGGGCGTGCTGGTCTGAAAACGAGGTGTGTTCTTGCGCATTGTTGGCCAGTTGCTATTTTGAGGCAACAGAAATAGACTGCGCAATATTTTTTTTGTTTGTTATTTAATGAGCACGTTACTAATGTGCGCCTATAGGAGGGTCCACAACACGCGTACACTCTGCTTATTAAACACACAGGGACGCACAGCAGCACACTAACATGCCAAATATTTAGAAAAAAAAAAGATTACACTGTAAAAGAATATTATTGGGTACATAAAGATATGGTGGAATCTGGCTTGTCTCGTAGATGGTCTGCTTGTGCACTTTTACCACACCCACGAGCAGTTCCGTTTACGCTCTGGAAACGCGTTCGGTCTTTCCACTATCAAATTCCATCATGTAAATAGCGAATCTGCCATGGCGCGAGCGCAACTGGCATTTAAAGGGAATGGGAGATGAGACTGTGATTGGTTTAACGCACACGTAAATCCCAAAACACACCCATTACTAATTATGAGAATAGGGACAATCCTTTTAGACCATGCGCCGGGCGCGCCGACCATTTTTCCCGTTGTTAAACTAGCAAAAGTGTTTTCGGGTATGCCCAAGTTGAACTTGCACCGTGTGCTTTAGACCATGCACTTAGATCGTTAAAGTAGGGCCCAGAGAGTGCAAGAGGGCTGTAAAGTGAATTGAAAAGGGGCTGCTTGCACAGTGGTTTGTCTTTTGTATTTGCACTAGTGTTAATGCAGTGGCCGTGATAGACAACCCTTTATAAAACGTAAAGGGTAAACCGAGGCATTAAATGGATAGTTCATCCAAAATAAATAAATAAATAAAACATTCTTACTCACTTTTTACTCACAAAACACAAATTATAGGATTATAAATGTTCATTATTTTTATTTATTTTAATTAACAATCTGTGCAATGTTATTAACGCTGCAAACACATGATCACAGTTCGTGAAAAGGGTCCATTTATTCGTGCATAGGTGTAATTTGAAATGTTTTGACATCGCAATGTTAAATAAAAAAATGTATAACTGGATCTTCTGGTGGAAACGACTTGTCGACTCTCTAGTTACGTTTGCAGGGCCTCTTCAATCATTTACTGCGCTTTAACCCACCCCTGCAAGCTCACATTCATCTGCATCCACTTTTGAGTGTCACGCTCACATCTCAACATCCAATCAACAACCGACCGACGCACAGAAGTCCCCGCCCTTCTTTTTTTCATTTTTTTATAATCTGTTAAACTCGGATCATTGCGGCTTTAAAAAAAATAAGTCACCTACACAGGAATACTTCATTCTGATTAGCTGTTGACAACATATTCAATTCAATTCAATTCACATTTATTTGTATAGTGCTTTTCACAATACACATCATTTCAAAGCAGCTTTATAGAAAATGCATGAGTCCACATTACAATTTAGAGTTATCAGAGGTAACTCTAAGTTATGTATTTCAGAAATGTACATATACAAAATCACAGTTAGCTAAAAATGTTTTAATTTAAACAATGTAATAATTTAAGGCAGAAACAATGAGCTCATTGAAGTAATGAATACTTGTTTGTTAACAAATGATTATGACATATAGAAAAACATATCTGCAGGCTTTTTGTATAATGACCACTGAATTGTATAATAGAGTTGCCAGAGATATTACACAAATGTATTATATTATATTATATTATATTATATTATATTATATTATATTATATTATATTATATTATATTATATTATATTATATTATATTATATTATATTAAAGTTTGACACATAAAACACATACATGCTGACAGAATCTAAAACATAGTAAATAATTTATGTATGAACAACTTTACAGACATTCAAAGGTCGATGAATGTCTGTAAAGTTGTTCATATGTAAATTATTCTTATAGCATCAATACAAATGTACAAAAAAAGTATGTTTTTGTATCTATAAAAAGTTACGTATGAATATCATAAACAATGAGAACATGATGGTAAATAATGACAAAATTATAAAAAAATTAAGCAAAAACACCCCTCTCTTTCTCTCTCTCTCTCTCTCTCTCTCTCTCTCTCTCTCTCTCTCTCGATATATATATATATATATATATATATATATATATATATGGAAGGGCAAAGCACAAATGCTTTTACTTTTCCCAAAGTTGGCTCTGCTTCTGACCCTATGCCTGATGAAACTGTGAATGTGGTGGAGGGATGACGAGTTATACAAGAGGTATTAAACAAGATTACACCGAAAGGATGTGTCGACACTGCGTGGGGGGTGAAAGAGGGGTGGAGATGGCATTTTACTTCTATAAATCACAGTTTACAAGAAAGAGTAGCAAATCTCTAGCACAAACTGTCTTTAGTGAATACAATTTTGCAGTGGAAGTGTTAGTGATTATTCCACAATGACATAATTATCACGACATACAGTAGTTGTTCTTTCATCAGGCTGATGGAAGAAAACAAAATGACTGATACTCGGAACTCTACTTCTCCTTTTTTGAGAATGGCTGAATAAATTACTGACAGTTTATATTTCCATGTGTCTCAGAGACACCCGTAAATGATTATCAAGCCAGTCTGTTAAGCAAGGACACTTGTGTTTAAGAGCATCTAGAGAAATCACTGAATACTGGATGTAAAACATAATTACATATTATTTCATCATGACCTTGCTAAAGTCCTTGGCTCTGTGTATGTATATCATTTCTTATTCTCCACATAATGTCTCATTGTTTAAGGGAATGTTGTTATATGTTCGAGAACAGAGTCCATACTGCAGCTGAAATGCCACATCATGTGGCCAGTGCTAACTACAGTACTACCACTTTGTCTACAGATAATGAGCAAAATGGTCATTGTCCCAACTCATTCACATGTCCTCTGTTAGCTCTGACATTTCTTCATTTCACCACTATCTATCTGGATGATGTGTCGGCCATCATTTGACCTAGCAATTTATTTATTCTTGTCTGCCGTGACCACACATAAGCAGGACTTGCAGGATAGCTTTCAATATGTTTTGTAAAAGAAACAACAAATTGGCAGTTTGGAGAACTTATAAGCACATCATTATTCTTTAGTAAATAGGGAGCAGAGGCAGGGTGAATGCCTCTTCTTTCACAGTCAGCCACGCATGGCAGAGGTAATCACACTTTCATTTCCAGCCCTAACAGTGTGCCATGCTTTAATGATTTTAATCAAACTCATTCACTCACTCTTTCAATAAACAAATATGAAGAGTCTGTTTTGATTTGCTTTCTTTTTACCTCCTGAGAAGCCGAGGGAACATTCGAGTCGTGTTAGGAATTATCAAATATGTTTGTACTGTGCGTGGAATGCTTGATAACACTATAATATGTACCAATCAGTCAGCATCCGATGGTGATTTGTCTTTTATTTTTGAGATTCATTATGACAGCCAATTTGTTTTCTTTTAATGTACTGTATGATTATCTAGCCCTTTGAATTGGGACATATTATATTGGAACACTTCTGCAACATTTCACGCTGCTTTTTTATATGCTAAAAGCATGGGAGGGGATTACCATACTTCAGTAGAAAGCAGCTTAGAATCAGTCATTTTCAGTAAACTTAATTTTTTTTTGGGGGGGGGGGGCTTTCTTGGCTTATTTTGCCTTATTGGAGCTTGAATAGAATATTGTATGGAAAAGAGCAGCATCCACATTCTGCAAAACTGTTTGGAATGGCACAAGAGGGAGTAAATTAAGCCAGAAATTTCATTTTGGGGTGAACTATAGCTTTAAATAAGCCAATTATAATTATTAAGTGCCATGCAACTCAACAAAATAAATATCTAAAATATTCACAAAGAATGACCTTATTTATAATATATCACTTTAGAGAAGTTCCTATATAAAGGTTTTATTAGACTTACATTTGGGGACATTTTTCAGAAAATTTGTCCTCAAAGTATAGCTAGATTTGAACACCCCGTTAGTATGCTTGTTATCTATATTTCTTGTAATTGTAAACTCTTTCTTCTCATGCCAATAATTTATTTGTAAAGTTCTTAAGTTTTTCAGAGAAAGACAGAGAGATCCTCTCTGAATATTGCCTCCCAGCACCACCATGAGCTTCCATCTGAAGACCCTCTGGTCTTTACAGGCCCTGGAGACTATCATCTTTCCCCAAGGCTTCTTTTCAAACTAAACCTGGATGCACTCAACTTCAGATGAACGAGAGGTCTACAGTATTTTGTTTTGATTTTCTACCTTTTATTGTGTTATAGTCTTTTACTAAAATACAATGATAAATACTATTTCATAATATTTCACCTTTCAAAGTCATCATACCATCGGTGCCCAGGAAAGGGGCACGTTTATATTTACTTTTGTTATGATCGCATCAAATTAAAGGGTTAGTTAACCCAAAAGTTGTAATTCTGTCATCATTTCTCACCCTTATGTCGTTTTTCACTTTGCGTTCATCTTCGGAACACAAATGAAGATATTTCAATGAAATTGGAGAGATTTCTGTAACTATCACTTTGACACTTCAAAAGGTTCATGGAGAGATAGTAAAACTAATCCATATGAACTGAGCGGTAGTCCAAATTTTCTGAAGAGACACAATCACTTAATGTTTCATCAGAACAACTGAGAAAAACCCTCAATTTACTACATTTCATTAAGATAGACCTGTGGAGTTCTTGTTTTAGAATGTTTTATGAAGTGATGTGACACAACTGGAACTTTTTGGACCCATGGATCAGCGGTATGTCTTGTCAAACATGGAGGTGATCCAGTCTTGATATGGGGGTGCTTTGCTTTTGCAGAAAGTGGAAATCTTGACTACCGCTAAAAACATTGAATCATTCACAACTGAAACAATGGTTGCAAACAAGTATAATTAATTTACAAACAAAGCCATTTTTTCCCCTTCTATTATCCATTTAATATTTATCCATTCTAATATGTTAATGACTAATAATAGTATATAACTGAAAAGAAATACGATAATGTAAAAATAAAATACCAGTGAAGAGTTGTTTCCCTCAAAATAAAACACTTGGAGGAGGCTATTCCTTCAACATAAGACATATAACCATGTGATAAGGAAGTCCTTACTACAACACAATGAAACTGTTATAACAACAACACCAAGTGAACCAAATAAGTCCCTCCCCTCTGTACATTCCTATATACTGTAAAAAAGATTGTATTATTTTATTTTCATATTTTCATATTTTTTATAATTATATCATATTAATGACATAATAGATCTGTACATAGTTTTTATAAAACTCTATAAAAAAATAAAATAAAAAAAAAGTGATCAAAGCCTATAGTTCCTGGTTTGATCAATGAATGACATGTGAGAAAGGGAAGACAAGCAAGCAACCACACACACACACATACAGTATCTGTGCTGACAAATCCAGGTGTGAGCCAGTGACGGGAACAGAACATCCTCTGACAGACATTTGGCAGGGGTTTGTATGAGACATACACTCACACACATATGAATACTTATTCTTGTTTGCAGTTTAAATTGCATTCCTGGAAAAATACATTTTGGATGTGTGTGTGTGTGTGTGTGTGTGTGTGTGTGTGTGTGTGTGTGTGTGTGTGTGTGTGTGTGTGTGTGTGTGTGTGTGTGTGTGTGTGTGTGTGTGTGTGTGTGTGTGTGTGTGTGTGTGTGTGTGTGTGTGTGTGTGTGTGGGACCAAATGTATCCACACAAGTATAGCAATACCAGTACAAGTTTATTTTTTTTATTTTTTTTTATTCTCCATGCACATTACGTATTTCCATTACGTTTATGGGGAAACGTACAAACAACATGGAAACCTGACGTCTAACGAGAGAGAGAGAGAGAGAGAGAGAGAGAGAGAGAGAGAGAGAGAGAGAGAGAGAGAGAGAGAGAGAGAGAGAGAGAGAGAGAGAGAGAGAGATTTTAAATACAAATTCATAAATTGTAATTGTTCTGCTACATTCTGACATTTCATGATGAGCCAAATCACAATTCTAAATTAGATTAATATCAGACTAGTTACTGTTGAATATATATTATTGAATCAATTGAATATGTATTATTGTATGCCAGAGAGAGAGAGAGAGAGAGAGAGAGAGAGAGAGAGAGAGAGAGAGAGAGAGAGAGAGAGAGAGAGAGAGAGAGAGAGAGAGAGAGAAATAAACAATGGATTTTAAAGAGAATCAGCAAGGAAAAGACATATGTGCATACAGTACCAAGTCACAATTCCTCCTGCTATAATTACATGTAATATTTTGCACAACTCACACAAACTATTTCAAAAGTACAGACAGGCACAAGAAAGAAAAAAAAAAGTCATTATATTGAGAATGAGATGGGTTTATAAAGTCAGACCAGGAAAGCCCATTAGAGGTTGTTTTACCATTTACAGACACAAAATGATTCCTTTATTCATTCCCATTGTACAAGTTTTACATTTGGCCATAATCAGTTTCAAAGTCACCATGACAGGCAAAGAAAATCATTAGCATCTACCTAGAAGCAATTTGGAGATGTTCCAGTGTAGACATAAATATTCAATGAACTAGTGAAAAAGGTAAAAATTTAACTATGAGATGGACAGGTGCGCAGGGCCCCTCATAAACCACACACACATTTCACAGTCAAGTGTATGCTGTTTTGGCTACTAATTATGTGTTTTGCATTTTCCTGAGAATTGGCAGTAGACCAGGGAGTAGACGCATGGGCATTTTTGTCATTGGGCTGTTGTGGTGAAAGAAAAAACAGAAAGTAGGAAAGAAAGAAATTCAAAACAAGTCATATCTACCTTCTTCATTAACACAGGTTCATGCTTTAATTATACTATTGCCTGACAAAAAAAAAAAAAAAAAAAAAAAAAAACTGCTTAGTTACAGTAGAGAGATTTTGTTTCCAGCAGACTAATTTCCTTAATTAACTGTGATATCCTTAATGCAAATGTAAAATATAGGAAAAACAAAGTATCTTTCAAATGTGTTAATTTACAATAATTAGCGATGAAAGGAACATATAATCATTGAAATTACACTTTTTTTTAATAAGGAGAGAGTTAGTTCTTGAAAGATTTGCGTGAAATAAGTTCTATGCATCTATAAGAAACATTTATCTATATTCCTTTCAGATTTATATTTATTTATTTAGCAGATATTTTTTATCCAAAACACCTTAATACAAGCAAAGAGAGAAAACAATAGGCTACATCAGGGCTAAAAGGAAAAATATTTTTGAGGAACTATTTCTTTTTACTGAATATTGATGGAGGAACATAATTTGCTTCAAAAAGAAATGCTTTAAAAAAATAATAATGCAAAAAGGTGGCCAAATAGGCTCTTTACCCCAACTTGGCAAAATATGGCAAAACGTGTCCCTATATATACCTCACAGTAATTTCAAGTAACTTTTAAGAGCAAAAAAAGCACTTCAGCAAATTGTGTAACATTTTTCTGTTAATTTAATCACTTTTGGAATTTCATAACCCCTGTGGTATAAAATCTCTTTTATTATTTTGTTTTCAGTACTGTACGCTGTACATCTTGGAGCTACAATAGGTGCAGACCTTTTCACAAATGAATCTCCAGTGTGATTGGAACAGTCCATGTGGGCCCCATTATGTACATCCTTGGCAACAAAACTATTCCTTCACCAATTAGAGAAAATTATTAGTTGCGCTACAGACATCCTGTATCTTTCTTCTTTGCCGACCTTCTTCTTTAGCCGAAGTGGCTCTTTTCACGGGGGTAACTTTAGACTTTTCAATTTAATCACATAAACAGACCCTGTTTAATTGTTCATTTATTTAAAATGATAAAAAATATCGTTTGTTTCAAAGGTAATTGAGATCATTTCAAGAACTCTCAGTAGCGACATAAACATAACTAAAATAACTCAAAATCAACATTTTATCATGTATGCATGTAACAACCTCATGTATCACACACTCAAAAAATGATTTTACGATACTGTTCAGTTTATTTAAAAAATCATTGTATTGTATTACAGCATTGTATTAGGTGTCTCATTCGCTCAACTCAAAATGTTCATGTTGAAAGAACATGTTTCATTTAAGAAGGGGGTTTTGCTGTAGTTAGTAGTTATAAGTAGGTGTGGACGCTAATATAGTTTTTACAGTATTTTTGATCAAATAAATGCAGCTTTAGAGAGCATAAGAGACTTTATAAAAAACTTGTTTTTTTTTTTTATCTTACCCACCCCATGCACATCTGAACCATTTGCATTGGATTCAATTTTGGGACCAGAAAGTGATATAAGTATACTGTGATATAGCCTACACCCACTGATGTGTATATGAAGCCAACAGCATTGACATGAGCCCGTTGAAAACCGAAGACAAAAATAATGATGATCTCAATGTTTTTTTTAGGCTATTAAGCACTGAATTAGAATTAAGAATGGTAACCTCACTAGCTGAATGATGAGAGCAAAGTTCCTAAACAAAAACCACAGCCTGCTACTATTTTCATCTGAACAACAGACCCTGGAAAGTCCGTTCAAAGCAATTTTCTCTCTGAAGCCAAGGTCTGTTTGCACAGGAGTACAAGGTGTTGCACCATGTTGCTGTCTTGCCTGTCAGTAACACGTCTCTCGATAACGCATCCAGAAGGCCTTAATACGGCGAGATCCTTGGATACACACATACGCTCGGTATCAAAGACAACTCAAATTACCAAATGTTTATAGATATGACATCAGATTTGTTCATTCCTTGGTTGTTCCTCCAGAGAGGAAGTGTTTAATGACAGAGAGCAAGCAGGAACGCCACAGGGGGCCATCCAAACCATTGTCAATCCCGTGGATGCGGGATTCAAAAAATGTCCTTGTGGCACTGCATGATGTAAGTCTTTAGAGAGGCCTGAAAGCTAGCGGGGTACTCATAGTGTAAATGATTTATTTAGCACACACGCGCACCGACGAGAAACACACAGACACACTCACGCTGACACCCTGATCAAAGCAGATGTGAGAAGCCCCTGGGAGATCCCCATTCCCTCTCTGGAACACAGGGGGAGAGGAATTAAGAGAGGGATGAGGAAGAAAGCAATAGGCTGAGGAGGAAGAAGAAAGACCAACAGTGGCACGGGGAGGGGAAGTGTTTGTGATTAAAGAAGTCCCTCCTCCCTTTAAATCCTCAAAGTCATTTGCTTTCATTTCTCATACTTTCTTGCGCTTATTAGCTCAAAGGGAGCAAATCCTTTGTCATATGACCCCTCTCGTAGGCGTCTTTGAACATCGTGATCCATCTTCCGCGGCACGGGTTTGTGTGTCGAGCATACGAGTTTTAGCTGTGAAATCCTTGAACGTCAGCACAAGTAGGCACTGTGTTAAAATAAATCTGCTGTAAATCTGATTTACATTCCCAACCAAATTTTACTCTGGAAAATGTTGGTTTAAAACTTGTTTCCTGATCTAACGGGATTCGTATATGTGTCTGCGAATAAGAGATGTTTCTACTCAGCAACATATATGTGTGTGTGTGTGTGTGTGTGTGTGTGTGTGTGTGTGTGTGTGTGTGTGGCCTGGTAAACCCTACATTATGGGGAAAAAATGTCCCCACAAGGATGGCAATATCCGAAATTCTTGTTCGTGTGGGGACATTTTTTGGTTCCCATGAGGTAAATGGCTTATACGTGAAGTTTTTTTTTGAAAATGCAGAAAGTTTTCTGTGATGGGTAGGTTTAGGGATAGGGTTAGTGCAAGGGAATAGAATATACAGTTTGTAGAGTATAAAAATCATTATGTCTATGGAAAGTCCCCATAAAACATGAAAACACAACTGTGTGTGTGTGTGTGTGTGTGTGTGTGTGTGTGTGTGTGTGTGTGTGTGTGTGTGTGTGTGTGTGTGTGTGTGTGTGTGTGTGTGTGTGTGTGTGTGTGTGCGTGTGTGTGTGTGTGTGTGTGTATGTAAAAGATTTAGAGTGGTCTAAGACACTGCTTACTGTAGGAATGTGTGAGCAAATTAGTGGACATGGCTGGCGATACCAGTATGAAGGGAAAGACAAATTCATTTCAGCCGCTAGAAGCTCTGTTATCTTTATTGAGCAGACTCACAGACAAATTACACTCTAGTGTGTGTGTGTGTGTGTGTGTGTGTGTGTGTGTGTGTGTGTGTGGGTAGGTGTGTGTGTGTGTGGGTGGGTGTGTGTATGTGTATGTGTGTGTTCATAAACAACACCTTAGTTACTTTAAAGGGGAACTATTATGCAAAATTCACTTTTACATGGTGTTTGAACATGAATGTGTGCCGGCAGTGTGTATTCATAACCACCTTGTAAAAGTAAAAATCCACCCACTCCCCTTTTTGTACTCCCCATAATAAATCATAAGCAGTGTCTCAGATGGTTTGCAGTTTGCAGATTATAGCATTTGTGATGTCACCTCTAACCTGTTAACATGGGCACCAAAAAAAAAAGTCTCGTGTTACGACTGTAACCCTTGTTCCCTGAGAAGGGAACGAGACACTGCACCGATGACGACATTATGGGGAACTATGGGGTCTTTTTTATTTATTTTATTTGACCTTCAAATAACAAAACAAACAACAACAACAAAAAAGACTGAAAATCTGTTAGTTTTAATAATAAGTCAATCTATTAAAGTGCATAAAAGTGCTCATAGTTGAAGAAACACCCGTATGCACACATACAGACACGCTCACGCATACCATCAATTACATGCCCAAGACGTGTGTGGAAATGTTCTCTTTAAGCTCTTTAATGAAGTCATCTATATTTGTTAAGTCGGCCGTTGTTTCACAACCTTGTAAAGGTCATGGAAAGTTCTGTGCAATGTACTGCAATAGATAATGTATTTTCTCCATTACTCTCTGTCTGGCCTCTGTGTGCCTGTAAAGAGAGGGAGTGGCACACCTCACCCTGATTAGCATACTAAACGGCATCAGAATCGATATGCTGATTAACTCTGAAGCTCTTGATGGTAATCTCATTCACAGATAATTCAATATCACTCTTATCTGAGGAAGGCATCCCTCTTCAACAACTTTGTGTAAGGTCCCCATGTAGATATCTGGCAAAATGGTTTGGCAAAGTGAAGACATTAATTACCCACAAATAGAGGACAAACTAGTCTCTTTATCTTTTGCAATCGCTCCCTTGCTCGCTCAGTCACCATCTCTCTTTGTCCTCTTTTGGACAGCAAATAGTTGTGTATCTAAAGTTTGACTGCTCTACATGAATGCTAATTATTGTGGGTTTAGTACAGCCACAGATACAGTATATTGATGGAAAAATACACACACAGTCATTTCTTTATAACCATGTAAACCAACACCACAACACTGCCCTGCAAGAAATAACATTTTGATATCAACTATTATAAATGAATTAATAAAGAGTTAAAACACTTGACTAAAGACAAGCTGTCTATACTGGATACCGAGACGACGCTATGATGCTCTATATAGTAAAAAAACAAAGTATTCATAAAGTAAAATTACAGGCAAGCAGCAACACATGAACTAACCTTACACAAACATGCCTTTTACACATATAAACTTGACAAGAAAATTTTGATTTATTTTTATCTGTGAATCAGGGTTGTGAATCATTCGAGTTGAGTTCAGAGTTCAGTTCCTGAATTGTAATTTTAACTGAAGCAGAAAACAGAACTGCAAATCAAATTTGAATTTAACTCTTTCCCCACCTGCATTTTCTAAAAAAAGTTGCCAACTTGCGCTAGTATGTTTGATCATTTTCACAATATTTCATGGCTAAATAAAATATAATATAATATAATATTTTGTTGACTAAATATGTGAGCATAGAATATATCAAAAGCAAGAACAGAGCCTGTGCTTTTTTGTCAAAGACTTCACCCGGATTGGTTTCAGAACAATGATAAAAATGTAGATAGTGTAGATTGAGTCCATCAACAGCAACACCCCCAAAGCTTCACAGTCCTTATCTCTTTGTGGGTTCGACAATTCCCCCAGTAATGTTAGGCAGTTTTGATTTATAAGCTGTTGAATGTTTGATGATCACATTAGCTTACTTCTATCTGCTCCTGGCAGCCCAGGCTCATTAGAAAACCACCTCAAACTACCCAAACTCTCTGTATCGCAAGTACAATTCTGTACCAGCTGAGCTATTGAGCAAACTTAGGGTGTATTCACACCTGACTTGTTTGGTCCGATTGAATCGATCTCAAGTTCGTTTCCCCCCTTGGTGCGGATCTTTTGGGCAGGTGTGAATATACAGCAATCACACTCGGGTGCGGCCCAAACAACCGTACCGAGACCCAACTGAAGAGGTGGTCTCCGTACGGTTCCAAACGAACTCTGATACGGTTCGTTTAAGGTGTGAACATGAACCGACCCAATTGCAAAAAGCACTCCGCCTTTTTTGACAGGGTCAGATTTTTACTATATACAGTAATTTGGAGTGATGAAATGCCTATAGGCTACATTAATCTGTGATCCGTCCGGACCAGCTGCCACACGGTTCGGCACGCATGTGATTCGTGGATTAACTACTAAATTTAACCATCATAGAGTGAAAGTTTATCATTTGGACGTGTTCAAATAATTTTAAACACAAAAGAGGCGAAAATCGGGAATCGCGCGTTGCACGCAGAGAGAGAGAGAGGGAGTCAGGCGCATTTCAGACAGCGCTCGAACATCAAATTGATTCCTCTTTTGCGCTTCCTTGCCCTTGAACGGACACACATGCACACAAAATTAGGTACTATACGGTTATCCGGACCACATGTGATGACCTACCCCAACCCCGCCCCTAAACCTACCCGTCACTGGGGTTATGACCAACCAAGAGCGGTTGTGGTCACGTGTGGTCCGGATAACCGTATAGTACCCAAAATTATGTTAAAAACTCGTCTAACCGTCTCTGCAAGTATTTTCTCCGTAATATGTCATAGTTGATGTTTGTAATTTTTTTCAGTCCATGCATTCGGTCTTAAAGTGACAGCAGACACCCAATATTCCTACTGTTGTCTGTGTCATTATTAATATTAGTATAATATTTAAATTCAACTTTAAGAAAGATAAAATTAAATTTGAAAAATTAAAAACTATATTTAATTTCTTCAGTGAACAAATAGTGTTATTTTACATTTAGGCTTAATAATTTCTGTAGCCTACCTGAATACTACTGTTAGACTTTGTAACTTTGTTATTTAGTATTCATCTCTGCTTGTAATCTGTGTATTTGTTCTTATTTTATTACTGACTGTTCACTTGTTTTTAATAATGTTTGAACTTTATCATTTAAGAGTGTGCTCTCTCCGCCAGAACCGTCTTGCACATATTCATCTTCGCAAAATCCTAATTACAACATCGTATAGATGACATTGTATCATATGATGCTTATTAGTTTCTTCATATTGCGCTTGTAGAGAATAACACCAAATCAGTAAAAGAACAAATATTGCATTACGAAATATTTCCATGCTGAGCCTGCTTTTGCACTTCCTGCTTTTCCCTGCTTGGGAATTTCTGTCCAATGAATGGACGACCTTAGCACAGGTGTGGTTTTGTTTACAAATTTTGGTTCACTTGCAAAAAGAGCAGTGTGAAAGCGAACCATTCCAAACAACAACAAAAAAAATCAACATTGTATTTGGTATGGAACAAAGCAAGTGAACTATCGGACTTTCCTGGTGTGAATACACCCTTAGTATGTCAGTAAAACTGAATATGAAGCTGGTTAAGTGATGCAAACTCCAAAATATATTTGTTTACAAAACATGCACTATGGTAATAGCCGTGTAAAAATAAGTCTTTACTAATCCATAATCTGCCCCTGTAATCATAATTGTGTGTGAAAACGATTAAAAGTGCTTGCTGTTTTACTGCCTTTAGTGTTCATTAATGTTAGAAACTTCGGTGATATGTACGTATTGGTACGCATTTTTGCAAAAATTTTGCCATAGGTACGTTTTTCCAATGATTCTGTGTTGCCTTCTGGTTTATGCAGATCTTCTTCTTTGCTGGTTTTTGGATCTGGATATGCTGTACTATAAGATTCGTAACAGCAGCCTCTACACCAGGAAAAACAGGGATTGTTGGAAAAACTTATCAATGGAAGAGAACTGTAGTGTCATAAATGATGGAAGATCTTGTTAATGGCGGGGAACAAGTGCAACAACAATACAAACAATATTTAATTCTAAGAATCACACAGAAATGACATATATTTTTGTCAAATATAAAAAATGAATGGATGAAGAGTTTAAACAACTTAAATAAGGACAAACTGTCTATACTGGATACTGGCAGGACGATGTGTCAAAACCCAAATCTTTCTATTTTGTGAGAGAAACTACAGGGAAGGTAGTCATCTCTCTCTTCAGGGACAGTTCCTTCCTAATGACTTTGAAAAGCTTTTCAGCCAATGTGAGAGAAGAGAATTGAAAAGCAGCAGAAGAAAAACAAGAAGTGACTGTATGTGTGTGTGCGGGGCAGAGTGTACATTTTTTTTTAGAGCAGCCATCCTAACAATGTTTAATTGTGTCAGTAAAGTGGGACAGCATTGCAATGTGACCTTCCAAAAGCTCAAAACCAATTCTACTTTTGGAGAGCACGAGTCTCAGCAACTGAATACCATGTATTCTCATTACGACTGGTGTCATGGTGCTTTCAGAACAACGGTCTACCACAGCGAATGTGTCATTCACAGCAAGAACAGTTTCAAATAGGCATTCGGAAGTCCAGACCTGCAGTTACTCATACATGTGTAACCACAGCCAAATTATGCGAGACAGAACAGCTCTTAACATCTGACATAAAACAAATATAACCCTGCTTCGCTGATGAGTTACTTTTACACATCAGATGGTGTCTGTGGGATCAGTGAAATAAACAGAACTGTGGTCGGAAGTTTTATTCTAACGTAACTCTTTGCAATGACACAAAGTGGGGTGACAGCTTGTGAGCCCCTGTTAAAGCTAAGAGAGCATAAAGTAGGTCAATCTCATGAGACGACTGGTTTTGGGGTAAGGATCATGTTGAGTATTCTATCTGAATGCTCTTCCAGGTCCCAGTGTTTGATTGCTGATCTTTCGCTCGCATAGTGTTTGAAGTGTGAGTACAACATGAATTTCTTAAATATTTTATCACATTTTTTAATCTTAGGCTGTCAGATTGCCATCATGCCCTATACAGTAAACAACAACATGGTTGTATTTGTCAAGTATTCCAGTAAAATGATAGGAAAACACATGCAGAAACACATGATCCTTACCCAAACAAGCTTTTTACACATATAAAATTTGGAAAAGAAGAAATAAAATGCATTTATGCAATCATATCTGTGAATCATTCATAGTTGAGTTTACAGTTAATTTCCTGACCTTAGTCCTTAATCTTTATTGAGACCAAAAAAAAAAAAAAAACATGATGCAGAATTGCAACTCGAATTTCAAATTAAGAAAGTACAAAAAAAAAAAAAAAAAAAAAAAATATATATATATATATATATATATATATATATATATTGTATATGTGTGTGTGTGTTCTATTTATATTTTATAAATATATATTTTTTTTATTTTTTTGACTTGTGTTAATTGTTCAGTACTGATTCATACATATAAGGGGATAAATATGAATCATTTATCAAAATTAAAGGTGCAAGTATTTTATTATTATTATTATTATTATTATTATGAAGTATTACAGGTAAATACAACCTTTGAACAATCTGTTTAAAATTGTTAAAACTGAGAGATGTTAGATGTGATTTAAATGGAGCAGAATGCCTCAAACGGGCCAAATTGTTAAGATCACAAGACCAGCTGAGAGCAATTTGTTTCATCTCAGTAACCCTCAGTATCAGATTCTTTTGATCATGAAATAAATTAATCATGGCTGCTAGGTTTCAGATTATTACCATATCAGTGTAACATATACAAAGAAAAAAAAAATACTGAGTGCACCCTTTAAACATGTAGTTATTTCTGTCATGGTCACCACCTACTTCACTACATTTCCCAGCATCCTCCTTGCCCCACACCTGCACCTGTCAGCAATCTCCCTCATTAACTTCACTATAAAGCCTTGTGTTCCTTCATGGCCTAGTCTCGTTTTACCAATGTGTGTGAAACCTGTAAGACCTTTATCTCCTGTGTGCCTCCAGTGATCCTCTCCAGAGCCTGTGTCCTGTGCTCTCCTCTCCTCTCCCTTGTGTTGGCCATTTTCCTGTTTGTCTACGCATTGCTGCAAAAATAAATGATCACTTGTCCTTCTGTCTCCAGGTCCTCTGTTCTGTAACAGTTGCCAGAGGTGGACAAAGTACACAACTCCCTTACTTGAGTGAAAGTACAGATACTACTGGTCAAATATTACTCCGTTAGAAGTAAAAGTTGTAAAGACTGATTTTTACTTATAGACTAGGTAAATTTTCAGATAATGTGACACCCTTGGGCATTTTTTAGTAAAAGTTGGCAAACAGACTTTTCTAAGGGTATTTTTTCTGCTGAATCCATTTTTGCTGTTTGCCAAGCTGTATCTCTTATGTGAAACTCAGTAGAGCGCAAACTTCAAGATGACCTCTAAAATGTCAGGAAATTCTATATTTATAAACTTTACATCATGCACGACAACAATTAACGAGAAAGTTTATTTAGGTGGGAATTAAGATACTTGTATGTGACAATGATAATTGCATTATTTCTCATTGTAGTCATGAAAATATCTGTTTTTCTCCTTATTTCAAATGGACAAACAGAATATCTAAAATGCGAGAGTCATTTGTTTGGAGTCACATGCATACTATTGTCTTTGGATCAAAGTGTGTGAATTGAGTTCAGAGTTATCCAAGAGGTTTTTTATTCTACTTTCTACTTTCTATTACTTTCTGCAGTTATTTCCACACATCGTATTTTTCATCAGAATTAATTTTTATATCCAAAAAGCGACATGAACCAACACAAAATATTTCCAGTTGTGGAATTGTACCCATGAAGTTGGTCAGATTATAAGATCACCAATTATGGAAGCTGTGTGTAGTTTGAAGCCTGACCGGTCAATGTCATTGGAAACTTGCATTATATGCCAAGAATCCAAGAAAGATAAGCTATACAATGCGACAGAACAGGGCCTTTTGACACTAAAATCAGCTGCACAAAGTAGAGGCAAGCTTCACGATCCTCAACACAGAGAAGCAATTGCCAGAGTGCTTCTTGTCCAAAACACAGAACAGCACGTGGTCTGGCACCGCTTGTGCTATGCGTTCGTGGTATCCCCATCCAGAGCGCTGGTCTCTGCATGCGTGGATAATCAACGAATAACCGTTGCTTTGCCAGAAGGGGTCGTGAACACGATCACGCAGTCTAGAGCTCCTTCTACGAGAAGACTCTACGCGTCTAAATGGTCAGTGTTCTCCAAATGGTGCGCTACAAAGAGCCAGGACCCACGCACATGTGGGGTTTCGTGGGTGCTCTCCTTCCTTCTAGAGCTGTTGAGCTGGACAAGGGCAGGTCCCCTTCCACACTCAAAGTTTGCGTTGCGGCTATTGCAGCGTTAGCAGAGTCGACGCACGGCCGCGCGATAGGAAGGAACGAGCTCATCATCCGCTTCCTTAGAGGAGCCAGGAGGATGAACCCCCTGCGACCCCCTTCGGTTCCTATTTGGGATCTTTCTTTGGTCCTAGAGGCCCTGAAAGCGTTTCCCTTTGAACCGTTAGAATCCATGGACCTAAAATACCTTTCGCTCAAAACCGTTTTTCTGATAGCTCTGTCATCAGTAAAACGTGTGGGGGATCTACACACGCTATCTGTTAGCCCCGCGTGTCTTGAGTTTGGACCAAATGACTCTAAATTCATCCTCAAACTGAGACATGGCTATGTCCCCAAAGCGATTGGCACTCCCTTCAGAGGGCAGATCATCTCCCTATCGGCTCTGCCAGCATCCGATAGCGAGGGCGGTGAAAAACTCCTATGCCCCTTCAGGGCGCTGAGAGTTTACATCACACGCTCTGCTGCCTTCAGATGTTCTGAGCAGCTCTTTGTTTCGTTTGGTGGGCGCACCAAGGGTCACGCCGCCTCGAAACATAGCCTGTCCAGATGGATAGTGGACGCTATCGCAGCATGCCTATGCGTCCAAACACCTGCAGTGCCCTCTGGGCATCAGGGCCCATTCCACTAGAGGCATGGCTTCATCGTGGGCTTGGTCCAGCGGGATTTCTATTCATGACATTTGTATGGCGGCAGGCTGGGCCTCCCCCTCTACATTTGTTAAGTTTTATAACCTGGAAGTTCCCGCCTTGCAGGCTAGACTTTTATCAGTCTAAGTGGTGTGTATGTTCTGCCCAGTTTGTTCGTGTGCAGGCTACTCTCACGTGACTATTAGCTCTTCTGGTTGAGCTGTACTAAGGGCGATATTCTCTATACAGAGACCGGCGGAGCCGCTCTGTATTTCCCTATGAAGTGCTTATGTACATGTGCTGGCCCGCGTTGCTGGCCGCCTGTTTCCCACATGTTTTGTGTTCCCCGGGCTTCCCTGGGACTCATGCAGTGGATGATCGGCGCACACGGCGTTGACAAGGGGTTCCCATAGCGTAAGCAACTTACGCAATACGAGAGAACCTCTCTTAAGAGAACGTACTTGGTTACCTAACGTAACCTCGGTTAGTCAGACTACTGTTTGGAATTGATCAGTTGCAACTGCGCCTTAAGATGTATGAGTGCACGATGTAAATGTAAAAGGTCTCGTCTGCGTTGCTCTGCTGTATGTGACGTTTCGAGCACGCAGGCTCTTCATCAGGTGAAGAGCCTGCGTGCTCGAAACGTCACATACGCCATGCGATAGTTGTCTTGTAAAATAAATATTTTTGATAATTTTGGAGCTTAGGTGTTGCCGACTTTATACTTTATTTTTTACCATTGTTTAAATAACATTACATTTTATATGCCATGCAGTTCATGTTTTAGTTATTATTCAGCTAATGTTATGTCCAACTTTATAAGGTAATTTTAGGCCAAGTTTACTGTGTTTATTTCCTTTATCTGTTCAAAGCTAATGTTAGTGGTGTGACACATTACCGTGATATGTTTTAGTAATTTGTTAATTTGTCTCAATTCTTAATATTTACAAGCAATCTTTCTGAGAATATCTTTTTCATAAATAAACCAAAAGAGAATTTAGTTTGGTTAAATTTAAGTCCTTAAACTTATTTACATGGACATGTAAATGTTGAAAAGTAATAAACACTCTTAATGTAATAGGATGATGGTTTAAGATATAGGCCTTTTGCTGCCACCAGCATGATGTTGATGTTCTTACATGGACATACTCAAATACACAATAGTCAGTGTTTACCTGAAATATTGTAAGACAGAATGACTAACTTGTTCTGACTATTCTGTTTGTTTCATTTACCCAATAAATGCTATAGTACAATACAAACAGTTTATCTTTGAGCCAGTGCTGAGAAATTTGCTCATTTTGGCATATGAGGCGGTCATCTTGGATTTTGCACTCTACTGAGTTTCATGTAAGAGATACAGATTGGCAAACAGCAAAAATGGATTCAGCATAAAAAATACCCCTAGAATAGTCTATTTGCCAACTTTTACTCAAAAATGCCTGAGGATTTTTATTTAGGCACATTTTTGTGATTTCAACCTGGTCTATTAAGTAAAAGTACAGAAGTACTTGTTTTTAAAAGAAGTTAAGTATCAAAAGCAAAAAGTAAATGTCAATGCATCGTTTTATTATTGTTGCATGTAATACAGTACCTTATGCCTCTGAATCTATGCCTGCATACCTACCCTCATATCAATATCAAATTTATTTCTAGAACACAGTTCCAGTAGTGGGATTGAATGTGAGATTGAATAAATTCACTCAATAATGTCCACAATGGTTTCGGACACCCAAATGGCTGTTCCCTCAAATAATGCCCTATTTAAAGTTTTTTGGCTTTTAGTATGAATATGTTTATTTTACTGTTATCTATAAACTAGTGTTCTCCAAATCCAGTGACAAAATTCCCATTAAGAAGACCAAACCCAACATTGAAAATGAAAATCAGGTTGATGTCAGAATCCAGAATCGAGATTGACAATAATCTCCAACGTTGGACAGACGTTGTATTGTGGTTGAAAATGAAAATCAGGTTGACGTCAGACACCAACATCAGTCGGGTTCTGACGTCAAGCCAACTTTTATTTCCAACCACAATCCAATGTGACATCAAACTGACGTCGGGTTCTGACATAAACCCAACTTTATTTTCCGACCAAAATGTTAACGTTAATCTGACGCCGGATTCTGACGTTAAGCCGACTTTCATTTCCAATCAAAATGCAACACCTGCAACCAAAATCATCCCCTGGATGATGTTACAACTTTATACTCAAGGGCCTTGACAGAATTATAGTGGAGTAAAAAGTACGATATTTGTCTTTCAAGTGTAGTGAAGTGAAAGTAAAAAGTTTACAGAAATGGATTTACTCAAGTAAAGTACAGATACTCAAAAAGTGTACTAGTACTCAAGTAAATGTACTTGTTACTGTTCACCTCTGTTTGTTGCATAACTTGTGCAGGACTAATAACAATTCTCTGTTGTGTGACCGCTTCATTTCTTTCAATTGCAATTCAGTAAATTCCTCTTAATGTCGTTCCCATTGAAACTCCAACTCATGAATCGAAATACAGACAATTCTTATATTCAGAATTTTGCGGAACCCTGCTGTTACTACGTAAGAAAAAGACAGAAATGGGAGAGAGATATTACAGTGAATTTCACCTGACGGAATTAAGATTAATGGGGAAGTGTCTGACACATGTGACTTCTGACTGAGAACCAAGAAGAGAAAAAAAGAGAAAAACTACAACGGATGGGTAAGCAGCTGGCAAAATTCTGCCACAGTAACTTGCAGTGACAACTGGCATATTGAAAAAGTGCATTAGAGAATGTATAAAGTGTACAAGGGTTGGTGTGTGGGTGTGTGAGAGAGAAAGTGTGTGTGAAAAAGAGAGAGCGGGTGACGAGCTTGTGTGTGATTGTGTGTTCTGCACGTCACCGCAACCATCTGGCTGAGCAATCAAGGCCAGATGATATACAGTATATGCTGTCACCTCTCAAAGTCTGCTGACCAATCAATATGCTGAACGTTTTTACATCACACTTCAGGTAAGACTACATGTAAGAGACATCCAGCTGGTCATAATGTGAAAGGAAGACATCACATCATGTCTTTTACAGTCTGCAGCACTCCCACACTCATACAGTAGTTTGTCATGCATTTTTGTTCATAAAAAATGGTCTTTCTAATAATATTTCACAAATTACATATTTCTTTCATTCTGACTAATAGGCAATTGTTGTGTTTATCACACGGTCAGTTGTATTATACACTGTTAATCTGTGCTTGTGATGATGAAGTGTTTTTTGGAGAGACAACATTAAAGATGCAAAGTACCATATTGGACATTGGATGTTTCATTTTTCTTATGTTCCCCATTTTTACATAAAGATTACCCTTGCCATAATCTAAAACTTGAAGTTATTCTTTAAAACACAAACAATTTAATAACACAGTCAATAAGATTTTTTTTTTTTTTAAAGAAATAAATACTTCAATTCTGCAAGGGTGCATTACATTGATCAAAACTGTCAGTAAAGACATTTAAAATGTTACAAAAGATTTGTATTTCAATTACATGCAGTTATTTTATTTTGTCTATTAAATTGAATTAATGTTTTCAACAGAACTGTTTTATGAACACTAAACCAGCATATTAGATTGATTTATGAAGGATCATGTGATGCTGAAAATTCAGCTTTGCCATCACATGTATAAAGATATACTGTATATTAAAATAGAAGACAGTACTTTAAATTGTAATAATATTTTACAATATTACTATTTTACTGTATTTTTTTGTATCAAACAAATGCAGCCTTAGTGAAACTTCTTTCAAAAACATTAAAAAATTATACCAAGCCCAATTGTAATTACGCTGTGATGCCCAAATTCAATTGCCATTTAAAATGATTGATTTTAGTGTTTTATTTTTTTATCTTATCAAATCAGCCATAATATTAATACACACACTGTGCATACATGCAAAAGTATGCAACTACACACCATTCCCATTAAATACAAGACATACACTGCCCGGCAGTGTAAAAAAAAAAAAAAAAAAGTCGCTGTTTGGATTTAAGTAGACAAAAGCTTAAGAGTCTATTATTGGATCATTATTGCAGTGATTATATTTCTAGCATGTTATATGTTTAGCAACAGTTCTTCTAAACTTAACTGATGGAGTGTGTAGCTCTTCATTTCTCACACCACGTCTACACCAGATGCTAGCAGCACGATGTGATGTGACAAAAGACAATATAACACATTATAATCAGTGATGATGTCTACACTGGATGTGGTGCGACACGGCACGACAAATGGGAAATGGTCTCATCTAAAAACATAGCCATACTCCAGACTCACCACACAAACCAGAGTCAAGAGCAGAAGGTATTCTGCACCTCTCTCTTCTCTTGACCCTTCCTTTCCTTTCCATCTCCATCTCCATTTTCCTCTTCTTCTATTTGCACTACCATTTTCTCGTCTTGCCTCATCTCTGATCTCGCCTTTCCTCACCTCAGGTGATTTCACCTCTCTCCTTACCCTGGCCTTTTTTTCTCTGAGTGAAGGAATCTCTTTCAGTCAATCAATCACTCACTCACTCACTCACTCACCCATACCGCTGGTGTCTGACCGGTGAGATTCGGTCCTGTTAGTAGCACATCAACAGAGGCTGAGCAGATCAGAGACTTTAGAAGGCCAAATAAAAAGTAGCTTTTATTTTTCTTGTCTGCCACAATAGGATTCTGCTTTATTGGCTGTCTGCCGCTCACACTGGCTTGTGAAACGAGTACAGGATATTAACTTCAATTTAGAACTAAACATAAAAAAAAAAAGTGCTTTTGAAGCCCTGAGTCGATACTGCAAATCAGTGTGTGACATTTAGTGATAACTACCCCGCAAGTAATGTTCATTATTATTAATCTTTCATCAAATTTTAATGGGAAATGCTAGTTATTGCCCCATTAACAGAGCGACTGGCAACATGGGACTTAATCTAATATTAGCAAACCTTGGCATCAGTGTGTGACAATCGATATGATAATGTCATTCAGGCAAGCAGTGTCTCACTGATGAAAGCCATCCCTCTGTGTGTGTATTTGTGTGCTAAAAAAAAAAACTAAACAAAAAACACTTGCATTTTAATTGCCTAATCGTCAATTCTCGTTTTTCAGTCCAGAGGTTAAAAGTTATAAATTGAAAGACTTTTTTGTAGCAATTTGACCGTTGGGCCATAAATTACAACAAGGAGAGAAAACGCACGGAGCGGATGAGTGGGTCAGCATGATTTATGAGCGACGGAGAGCCACCTCCAAGGCGGAGAGAGAGAGCGGCTCCATTAAAATCAACTCCCTCTGCCTCACTGATCTGCATGGTATCTCCACCTGCCTGCCACACTTCCTCAAATATGAATTTCATCTGTTCCCAGCAACTCCCCCTGTACTTCATCAGAAAAGTCATTTCTGGGTGTTCCTTTTGAGAAATGAAGTTGGACTAAAGTTCTGTATCAATTCCGTCCAAATCCCCCGAAGGCGGTGCTGTTGTTCGTTATTTTAATTAAAGCGAGTTCTCACTTTCTACATGTGCGAGAGACACCGTCGATAACGCCTCACTTTAATGAATTCTAAAACGCCCTTATCTCTTTCCTCCCCGTGGAGGCCCGTAAACAAGATAGTGTCCACCAAACAAATGGCAGTTGTCAGCAGAGGTTTGGCTATTTACCGCAACAACATCTGATCAAACAGCCACAACTGATATGCTTTACTAGTACTCAGCCCTTCAACTCACATTCGCCCAATAACCGTTTACTCAATGCAATAGCATTAGCAAAGGAAGCTATGGACTCTAAGAAAAGTCCTTAAAATGGGGCCCAATTTAGTTTGTTAATTTGAAGGAATTTTCTAACCATAGTATTTTTTAACTATATTTTGAATCACTCATTCTGTTGTGTTTTAAAGGTAAAAGAAAATGTCCATAAACTTAACAGATAATGTTCTGGCAGAAAATTAGCAGCTTTCTACAGATTTTTTTTCCCTAATTTTTAAGACAAAAAAGTAATGGTGGCATCAAAAGGTAAAGTTTAGACTGATTAGCATAGCCCAGGTAGCCCTATGCAGGTAGATTTTGTAACTAAACCTTTTGGACATAAAACATCTCCATTGACACTTATTTAAAAATATCCATGTATTTTGGCAAGCAAACATATTACAATACAATTCACATTTTATTTCTAGCACACTTAAAACAACTGCCGTTGACCAGAGTGCTTTCCAGCATAATTAATACAACAAAGGCAATTACATACAATCACACAAACAAATTTAAATCCTGTTCACTCTAATCTGTTAGATACTAGTCAAGATACTACTTCAAACTAGACATAAAGCATCCACAGATAGGGAAGATATAATGTGGATTGGAAGAGTGTGGAGCAGCCACAGAGAAGGCCCTATCACGCTTTGATTTTAATCTAGTTTTGGGAACATGAAGATTCATCTGACTAGAAGATCTCATATTTCTCACATTTCTTGTAAGGAATCAAAAGGTCAACAATTTATTTTGGGCCAATACCATGCAAAGCTTTAAAAACCATCAACAGAACCTTAAACTCAATTCTGAATTGTACAGGCAACCAGTGTAATGATGAAACCAAAACTGGGGAAATTCTCTTTCTCTTCTTTGTACGAGTCACAAGTCTGGCCGCAGCATTTTGCACTAATTGAAAGACGAGATAATTGACCCCGTGAGATACCTATATATAAAGAATTACAGTAATCAATGTGTGATGATACAAATGCATGAATAACAGTCTCTAGGTCCTTAAAAGAGAGAACTGGTTTCAGATTAGAGTATTTCAGGTGTTTTACCAGTAGCCCATTTGAAGAGTTCTCTTCAATTTAAGCAGTGTTAATGTTTTACACAGTCAGCCTTTCTAATTTGTCTTTTGATGAAAATGTCCTTTACATTTTGTCATATCATGTTCATTAACTTTATTCAGTGGCGATGTTTCAGTTGCCAAGAAAGTGCAAAATGAACCCACATTTTTGAAAGTTTTTGTGTTATTGTTGACCAAATAAAAATACCCTGACAGTCTTTGCACCCCAGACAGTCATGCAACTGCAATTAAGATAAAAGGAATGCCAACTGATAGCTTTCTCCAGGTATTACAAGACCTCCTCGGTCCAAAGCACCAGCAGGCCTGCTAGGTTCTGTATGAGTGGGTCATTGACAGACAGAGAGAGACGTCTCAAAGGGAGAACCAGACTAGTCTCTGTGGTCATCATTATAATGGCAGTGAAGCAGTAATGATCATTGTAAACACTGCACTGGAGGGAGCGTGTGCTGTGACTAGCGTTCACAAGAGACATCACAGTCTGTTCATCACTGATCATACAAACGCACGCACACACAAACACACCACGGCAGGAAGGCCTTGTTTTCATCCCTATCTTTTTTCCCCCTCCCTCCCTCCTAGTGTGATTTATCTCTCTACTGCCCTTCCTTCCATTTTGTCTCCACGGAGCCGTCACCGCCGTGATTTGTGCTCTGTTCTCCACCAATGCATCTTAAATTATCACCGTCTGTTATTAAACGGGAGCACTTAGAGCGTTTGCGGCGGCTCACGCACACACACACACACACACACACACACACACACACACACAAGCAGGCAGGGGAGGTACCTGCGGTGTCAGCTGTTGGCTATAAAAATGGCAGCGTAAGCAAATCTGATCGGGATTTAAAAACAGCAGCTACGCTGTACTGCCCATCAAGAATCAATCACGGTGCACGCTGCCATCAAACACGTGCGGAGAGCAAGTGACGGGCCACATGTGTACGTTAGCGCAGGTGGAACAGGTGAAGGTGTGTCTACAGATGCTGAGGGTGTTTGTTTGATTGCTTGTTTCTTTTCTTTTTTCTTTTTTTAATTCTTCGATCAAAAACATGAGTCAGAAAGGCTTTCTTTATTGAAAAACAAGTTCTCATTGTGAGCAGTGAAGTAAAAATTGAGTTTTTGAAGTGAAGTTCAATTTCTCACAGTCTAACTACAGTTTCTGCTTCACTGATGTGGGAATCTATCAACACAATATAAGCTCCTCTGAAAGGAATAATGATGTTTTAAGGCATTATGCCACATAGCTTTGAATTCTTATCTTCTGCACCCAAAGAGCAGTTTGTAATCTTTCAAACAACTGCTTGCACACATACGTTTACTTAGCTATCTCAATAGGGACAGTCCATTGAATTCTACTGTTTTATATACAACTATAAAAACTTTAACCAAACCCATAACAGAGAAAAAAAAGTATTAACTTTAATTTATGGTACTTTCTATTGCTAGGCAGATGCAGGTAGTATGAAAAACAGCTTCAACCATTTTTAGCGCAATTTCCCCCCGGAAATTGTTAGCGCAATTTTCCCCTGGAAATTGCGCTTGTTAACTCATGATTTCTGTTCTGTGCGTCTGTGCGCACCAATCTTGCACTTCTATCTACTCCTCAACCAGACCACCTAGAGACTTTGGGTTTTCGGCATTATGTTAAGGAAGGTCTAATCTCGGGAACGCACAAAAAAAAATCCAGGAAAAGATTTACTATCTTTGTTGTGATCCCATGAGGTGAGAAAATTGCGCTAAAACACTCACCGAGTTTTTATTACTTGTTTATCTGGTCTGACCAGCTAAAAGTGTAGAGAGAAAGACTGTAAATGTAAAATGCATCAGCTATGATTTAGTCCATTTTTAGCAGAGGTGTCAAGTAACGAAGTACAAATACTTCGTTACTTTACTTAAGTAGAAATTTGGGGTATCTATACTTTACTGGAGTAATTATTTTTCAGACGACTTTTTACCTCTACTCCTTACATTTTGACGCAATTATCTGTACTTTCTACTCCTTACGTTTTAAAAATAGCCTCGTTACTCCTATTTAATTTCGGCTTGTCATCGTAAAAAAAAAAATAATAATTGGCCAATTACACAAACGGTTTAGACCTGACTCCCGCCTCCTGAATACACATCGCTAAACTGATTGGCGTTGTGGTGTCTTTCTAACTTGTGAGAGGCTGTAGTCACATTTGTTTGTGCGCAGCGCCAAAAGTCCGCCGAAGGAAACCTAGATGCGGTAAGCGATGGAGAAATCAGGGCAAATTGCGTCAGGTAAGCGAGGGAGAAATCGGTGCAAATTTTTATATGAAACAATGAACCATGTAAAAAAAAAAAAAAAAAAAAAAAAAAAAAAAAAAAAAGAACTATTAAATGAAGTGGATTTTTTTTTTTAAAGATAAGCGAGGGAGAATTTTTTTTCCTTACATTACTTTTACTTTTATACTTCAACTTCTACAGAAGTCTTTTTAAACCCTAGTATCTATACTTCTACCTGAGTAATGAATGTGAATACTTTTGACACCTCTGATTTTTAGGTGTACACTAACATATAGATGGCCTCATGAGCTAAAAGCAACAAAGCTCCAATTTCGATGCCAGTGGGTCTTTAAATTCTGCAATATAGTGCCGAAATTCAACAAAACCTTTTAAAGCTTTCATGTTGGTTGTATAGTCTTTTTAATTGCTATATGTGAGACAGTTGTAATTTAATAGTGCCATCCATCGTTATTGCAAATTCAGACAGTTTGTAGAAGAACAGCAGTAAACACTTCAAAACAGCATGTGCTCACAAACTCATGTCTTGTTTTTTGCATCTAAGCTAATTCTGAGAGTTAAAGTGGCACTGTTTCTCAAATGGTGGAAAGTGCCTTTAGATAATATTGTTTACCAAGTGAGTGATAACACTACAAAGAACACTTGACTAAACACAGCATGACACTGGGGGAAAAAAAAAATAGTTGTTTTGAGTTCCAGCTGCCAAAGCAGTGTGTAAAGCTAAGGTGGAAAAAACTAGCATGCAGACCTGATTGTTGTTGTATTGCAGTAAACAGGTTATTTTATAGGGTAAATCAGCATCTTGTTTGAACCATCAGCATACACATAATCTCTGATTTGGCACAGCAGTGATGATTACAGGGGTCACAGCACACATATTTCATCCAAATTACCCATCACCACCAATTGGAGTTCATAGCATGGGCATCAGATCATCAAGCCTTATTTGCTGGGTCATAGATTTCATGGATCAGTTCTGAGAATCTAAGTTCACAAGAAGGCAGATCAGGCTTAATTCAAGCAAGAATAAGATGACCCCATGTTTTTATATATATACACACACACACATATATATATATGATTCAAACTGATTTAAAACATATTGATTTCAAAATTATTGGTTTGATTTTTAATTCAAAAATGTTTTTTTTGTTTTGTTTTTTTTAGCGCGGGAGATAATTAACATGCGGTAACAATGGTGGAAGCACAAAAGTCAATATTAGGCTTTTTCAAGTAATCACAGAAAGATGAGCAAGAAGGAGAAAAAGTGGCATCTACATCTAAACCTGCTTTACCTTTCCACGAGAAGACAGCGGGTGAAGCAGCACCTGCAGCTTCCCATTTCCCATATTTCATCACTGGACAGTATGAGACTTCCAATGACACAAATTGGCACAATGCCATATGATTTTGTCTCATTATAACAGCGGAAGCGACTTAAAATACTCCAATACAATAAAATTATGATAGTAAGACATCATTCGAAACTGTAAAGGACCTGTTTTTATTAGTGTACACTCTACACTCACAATAAAAACAAAACATTGTGCTTTTGTAAAATAAAGAAAACAAACAGGATGCCGCTTCCCGCCGTCCCGATTTCCTTTCCGTGAAGCGCGTCAAAAATTATTCAAAACTCAGTGGGTGTTTCTCAATATGCGTTCTTCAGCGATCTTGCGTCCTTGTGTTCTCGTTTTACGTCATCATAACCGTCGAAGTTCAGACCCAATTCTCAAGAACGCAAGTACAGAGGACGCATGAAAAAACCTGGATGTGTTCTTGATACCGAGGATGCATCGAATGCAGACTTGAGCTAGTACTCGCCTGGTGTCCCAGAAGTCATTGCGGCCGGTTCCGAGTTCGTTCTTCCAAGGAAGCTTGGCAAGACCGGTCTCCACGAGAACACAAGTCCGTTCTCTGCGTTCTTGGAATTGAGAAACAGCCAGTGTATAGGCTATTCGCAAGCTCTTGCGTGCCATCTGAACTCTTGTTTTGGGTTGGTGCATAGATCGTCTCTTCTTCTTCTGCTCTTTTCCTGTTGTGGCGGTTAGCAAAACAGCGTTGCATTAATGCATGCGCCACCTTCTGGATTGGAGTCTAGATCACCTGTGACTGACTGTATTCATCGTCTGACTGTATGCTCAGTCCCGTAAGGATTCGGGATGGATACATATATGATTACACCCCATAATATTAATAAATTATATTTGAAATACATATTATTTTTATTACTACTATTTTAAAACTTTTCTTGAGCTTGTTAAGGTAATTTTTTGAGCCAGGTAATAACTATTAAATATTTTAGATGAAAGTTAAACATTTACATAGACAAATATATTCCAAGTATAATACTAAAAAATAAAAAGAGAGCAAAATCATATTCACGTCATCTGCACTCTCTCGCTGTGTCCGAAGTGGAACAGCAAAAGAAGGTTAGATGGGTCAACAGTGAAACAACACTCCCTCAGTCATAATTATTTATCTTTTATTCATGATGCACAACAGCAAATGCAAAGATGCAATGAGGGAGGGAAAGAGCGCACATGGAGGGTGATTGTGTGTGTCCTGCATGCACTGTTGTCCCCAGCTCTCTGTCTTTCTTGCCTGAAAGCTCTGAAGAGGGAAAAAAATCTGCTTCTACAACAGGAGGTCAGAGGGAATGCGGAGACAAAAGAAAGAAGCAGAAAGTGAACGAAAAAGAACAACTGATTTGCAGCACAATGGACTGGGCTTCTGGCTGAGTGGTAGATAGGAATGAAAAGAAGAGAAGAAAGGAAAGTACTGTAGAAACATGCTGTTTAATTTCTGAATATGATTCTCCTGGATATGATTGCTCAATGACCCTTAGGTCGTCTAAACGTGCATGACTTTCTTGCTGAGAAATTCTGGCAATTTTAGGTAGGCTACAACAAAGCACAATAAAAGTATCATATAAAATGGCCCATCCATGTCTTTTAAAAAAATATCTGGCATATGGGCCATAAGTCAAGAAAGTCTTGCCCCCCATAGTTCTCAGATCAGTGCTACACTGCTACAGTGCATCACTTCATATTTCCATTAGCAGTCTGTGTGAGTGACAACATTCATCAGCGAGACATTTTTAAAGCACTGATAAATACTTTCATTAGTCTAAGCAAATTCTACTCTCTGTTTTCTGCATGCATAATTATACTGAACGTATTAGATATTTTTGTACATTTAAACTATGACACGAGCATGCCTTAATCGCAGCACACATTCCTTGCAATTCTCTCACTCGTGCCAGCATTAGCATTAAAACAATTTGAATGTAAATGTGTGCTAGTAGAAAATGCCAGAATTTAATCAAACAACCCTTTTGGGTATTTATATACATTATGAAGAACCTCAGGTGATAGAAAGAGAGCCGAGAAAGTGACCTTGACCAGGGCTAAAGAAAATTTACTGAACGATGAACACGCAGAACCACCGGGGATCACAAACAAAGTGACCAATATGCTTAACTGACAGGACAAACCGTCTTTCTGGGATCGACAGACTGTGGGTGAAGGATAGTTTTTAAAGAGGGGGGTGAAATGCTCATTTTCACTCAATCTCCTGTTAATCTTGAGTACCTATAGAGTAGTATTGCATCCTTCATATCTCCAAAAAGTCTTTAGTTTTATTATATTTATAAGAGAAAATAGGCTGTACCGAGTCTTTCCGGAAAAAAACGAGCGTCTGGAGGCGGGCCGTGTGGGCGAAGCCAGAGCCATAGAGAGAATCCGTCGATCTGGGCTTTGTTTATAAAACATTCATCGTCGAAATGCAGGGAACAAACAGTCTACACAACTCGTTTCTGCATCCACTGTTCCTAACGCTGGGTTCTTTGGTAAGCTTTCCCTCACCAAAAACACTTTGGAGACACTATGCAGCGCTGCCGATGATTTCCTGTTGAAGCGCGTTGAGGTGCGCGGTCGCGCTTTTCCGGGAGAAATGCTCATATAAGGAGTTCCACTCTGGTCTACGTCATTAGATCCACGGTCAAAAAAAAAAAAACAGCCGAAACTTGTACCAACCCGGAAGTAAGATTTTCGGCACAGAAATTCTCCGTTATTCGTCCAAAATATTTGTAAAAAACTTTGGCCATGTTAAGCATGAGAATCCATCTCTTTAACACTGTAAACAACTCTGAATACATGAAGAAGAAATTTAAGAAATGTACACTGTAAAAACTAAAGGAGCCTCAAATATCCTGTCGGATACTCAAGGAACTTAAAAATGTAATTTAAGTGCCTCAAAGCTCTTTCTCCTATAGTAGGGTTACTGGAGGAGCATTGACAAAATTTGAGGTTCTTGCTGGAACTTATGGGATCCTTTAAGCACTTTGTATTTAGTTCAGAGGTTCTGGAGTCACCTTTTCATTACCACGAGACCTCGAAGTGCTTTGGGGGAAAATAGAGGAACTTGAATGTGATAAAAAGGGTTATTGGAAGATCTTTTAACATTTAAGTGGTTCCTGGAGGATCTCTTATGTTAAAGCCAGCATCTGGAGGAACCCAGTGGTTCAGTGAGGCCAGAATGATATTATTATTATCCTATTATTACTTAAGTTTGATTCAGTATATATACCCAGGTGAAAAATACGTATAGGCTACTATTAAAAATGTACTTGAGTGTGTTTTTAGTAGGCCTTCAATACAAATATAACCTACTTTAATGCATTTTAATACATTTAACAGTAGCCTACGTCTTTTTCACCTGGGTAGCTTACATTTATTTATATAGGCCTATTTTATTGATTAATTTAAACCTTAAACAACAACACTAAATAATAATAATATTAATTAAAAAAATGCATTAATTATTATTGAATAAATAATAGTAATAAAATAATATTTTTTACTTCTTCATAAATTATTATTTGAAGAAGAAGAACCAGGAGGATAAAGGTTTTATTCAGTCACGAAACTGCTGCTATTCCTCTGCTGTCGTCACTTCAGTGATGCTCGTGCTGCTCGCGCGCAACAAAGCTCAGCTGATCTACGTCATCGAATTTGAAAGTAACGGCTCTCCTCATCAACGCCTGCCGCATCTTCCGCCGTTTGTTCGGCTCTCCGTTACAAGGTTTGTAAACTCGCCAAAGAAATATAAATACTCACTATATATTCAAACACACACATATATAAACTAAATGTATTATACATTACTACGTTTTTGCAGTGTTTACCACTCGTTTATTGCTATGGTTTATTGAACAGTATCTGGTATGAAGGTTTTAGCCGCGATGCAAACTACGTTGATCTAATGAACAAATTGAAATTATTGACTTATTGTCTTAGATTGATTTAAAGTTAGTCATTCAATTCAACATATTCTGTACAACTGTGTCTTCAAATTGCTGATATAACTTACAGCCTAACTAATTTAGCTGATTCCTGCTGTCGTCATTGGCGTTTGTTATGAATAACAAAAGCAGGTTAATATAGTTTGGTCTGTTTTTGTTTAGCCTAACTTTACTTACTACAGGTGCCCTCATTCTCTCAGATATCATTTTGAATCCATTTAGTGGTCAATAAATACTATGTTGTGAATAATCAGCTTTGTTATTTTGTTTCCCCAGAACAACCAGTACAATGTTTCAGTGGCAACATTGAATTACAGTAAGTTACCTGCACCACATGCAAGTACTTTATTACTATGAACTTTCTCTGTGTGCAATTGTATTGTTTGACTGTGTACTTGTGTTTTTTAATCAGTTATTCTCTGAAAATCTTCTTCCCTCATGCTCTCAAATCTCATTCATGTTACATTCATGTAATATCACTGGTTTGGAGCCAATAATGCTATGCATTTTTTATAGGCTATACCTTAATCATATGCATTTGAATATAAGACATTTGAACCCTGAATTATAACTTTGGTCTTTTTCGACAAAAAAAGGAAAAAGCTATTAAATGGCTTCATAAGACTTACAACACAACCCATAACACATGAGTTGTGAATTCATTGATTATTTTTAGGATCTTTTCTGGGACATTTTTGGAGCTTAACCATTTTTATATAAATTGTTGCATTGAATTGAACTAGACAAGTGTACATAAGAATGGTTTCATGAATGATTTACACAATTTTTTTCTGCTTGTGTTTCATGCAGTGAAACTGAATGGTGACTGGGGTTGCATTATGCCTGAGATCTGCTTTTGGGTTCCACAGACAGAGAGTCAAACAGGTCTGGAACGTCACAAGGCTGAGGAAATTATTTAAATTTCACAACAATCACTTTAATAACATTACTAACAGTAAATTTTGTATTTTGCAGGGATCTCGGCAAGCTGAAATACAAGTTTGAAGAAGAATAAAAATCCTCCTGTAGACCTGAAAATCACTGAAGTGCCTGGACCATCCTCCAGAGAAGAGGAAAAACACACGGAAAATGAAGCTGATGCACCTTTTCACTTTTCTAACTCGTTAAGTACCTCACATGTCCCTTGTGAAGATTTTATAATTGATTGCATTTTATGTTGCAGTGAGTAAAGGTGCGGTCACATTTGTGAATTTCGTGAAATTACACAGGCAAAAAGGTCCATTGACCATTGTCAGCAGTGTAGCGATGTTATGTATGAAGCACCAAACAAAATTGCTGATCGTGTGGATTCTTATTGAAATGACTGAATTCACCAGTGAACATTCACAGAACAAAAGCTAATTTTACTGCACCTTAACTCTGTTCAAATGGAAAATATTTTCTGCTTGTTGTGACATAAGGAATACTGTTTCCGGGTCGAAGCCTCTACTTCTACTTGCTTTATCTTGTTTCTAGATATTGAGAATATTGAGATATTGAGAATACTCAACCATTTATGGGAACTGTTGATTCAAGTCACATTTAAGCTTTTCAAAAGCCATAGTGTACATTACAGTCTCCAGTCTCACGGCATCCCAGACTTCAACATTTTATGATTCAAAATAGCTGAATAACTAACCATCTGAGATTTCGGAATAGAGATAAAGGTTAGGATCATAATTTTCAGGAATATTACAGCACAGTGAGTGCATATTAGCACTGTTTGTTGTTTGTTTTTGGCATCTGAGAGAGCTTTTGGACTTGGAAACAGTTGCGTCAGACTTAAGCGAACTGAAACACGTTTTAAAATTAAGTGAAGATGGACATTTTTAATTAGTCAATTTTAATTTTTTACATTGATTTATTACATGGAACATCTGTTTTCTATGCATTTTGTTGAGATGTCTTTTCTTGTGTAGCCTATTGTATACACATGGTTGATTATTCATGTTACTTATGTATTATACAATTTTTTTTGTGTATTCATTGATATTAATCTATTACTAGCTTTTTTCCCCAAGTGCATTGAAGTGTATGTATTAAAATGGATCTAAAATATGTAATAAACAATTCTTATTTTGTATTTGGTTCAGTTTGTTTATTATAATAGAAGTTTATGGTAACCGTAGTAACACCATGAAATTAATTTAATACAAAAAAAAAAAATTAAATTTGGTTCCTGGAGGCACCCACAGTGGTTCCACACAGTGCTTCATATAAGAGTTCCTCAGGAAACCTGTGTGGTTCCTCAGAGAACCGCCCCTTTTTAAAGGGTGCCTAGAGGATCTACAGACGGTTCCGCCGGTGTGGCAAAGTGAAGAACCCCAAAAGGTTCCTCCAGGCACCTTTAATTTTTACAGTGTAGGCTGGCATTGAAAACATCGTTGACCCAACAGCATTATTTATAATTTTTTACTCATGTCATTCCAAACCTGTGGAATACAAAAGAGAAATTATAAAGACTGTGCTGGTCATTATTTTCCATGCAATTACAATAAATGGGGACTGAATCTTACTAAAAAGGACGCATAAGCGTCATAAAAGTAGTCCAAACGACTCATGCACTATATTCCAACCTGATCTCACGGCAATTTTACGAGGTGGCTAATTCGTACGAATTCGTACGATCTCTCTCGTACGAATCCGTACAATTTTTGCTAAATCGGACATATTTACGAGTTGCCCAATTCGTATTAATTCGTACGAATGACTTACACCTGACCCCACCCCTAAACCTACCCATCACATGGGTTTAGATAAATCGTACGAATTCGAACGAGTGAGGCCGTACAGTTCGTATGAATTGGTCGTGAGATAACGTTGTAGGCTATATTCTATGTCTTCTAAAATCATACGATTGCTTTGTGTGAGGAACATGTGACATTTTAATTATTTTCAATGATAAACTTATAAACACACCACGTAGAGTTTCTAACCACTACGACTAAATATTTGCATCAGTGAGTTCAAAAAAATTATTCATACTGATTTTGCGAACCAGCTCAACCATTTTATTGAAAAGATCCAACTCAAAAGAATGATTCATTCATTGCTTCTCTCGTCAATGCATGAAAGGAAGAAAGTCTAGATTTTTAGAGAATAATAACAATTTTGAACTGTTTCTCACATAAAGCTATTGAAAACTCAAAATATAGTGTGTATAAACCAGTCTTTTATGGAGTCCTTTAAAAAAAATGTAAAGCTTCAGCCCGCGTTCATTGTATTTGCATGGAAAAGAGCATAAGAAAAGCTTCCTTTTGTGTTTCGCAGGAGAAAGAAAGGTCACACGCGTTTGGAAAGACATGAGGGTGAGTAAATAATGACAGTTTTTTTGGGTGACCTAAAAGTCACAACAGTACTATTGGCTTTAATAACAATGTCTGTGACAAGTAAATGCATTCCCAGGGAGTTTGGCGAGTTGAGATTAAAATAATACACTCCCGAAGGAGTAAAACTAACACATTAGTGAACGAAGAAAATAACAACGTGCCCTAATGTGATTGAAAATTGCTTTAGCCCTGCAGTGATGAGAAGTTGATTTTTTTCCTAACAGCAGTAAAGTCCAAAAGTCTTTAAACAGGAACTGTTTGTTCATCAGACCTCAAGTTATCCAATTTGCAAATGAAAAATGTGGAGAGCCGGCATTTGCAGAGAGAACTGGCCATAAACGGGGAGCTCAGAAGCGTTTGAAGCAGAGTATGGTGGGGTGGGGGGGAATAAATAAAAAAAAAAAAGAAGAAAAAAAGACATTTCTCACTCTGTGCTCTTTGGAAATGTCACATTTTTGGAGGCGGTGTGAAGAAGGCTGGCTCTCCATACTGAACGCCACTGCTGGCCATTAATATGCAGCAAATAATTAACCCCAGCTTCCCTCACCTCTCGCATTCCGTTCACAACAGCACTTAAAACCACTCCAGTGGAGCACCAGCTAACCATGACCCAGACAATGGAAGCATGTGGGTATGAAATAGGGAAGGTAAGAGGCCTAACGTTACACGCACACAGACACACACACATGTGTTATCCAAAACGCACACAGGCCATTAGCACAGCAGAGATGTTATAAAAGAGTGTGCTTTCTGAATAGACGTCTTTGAGTGTTTGTGTTCAATAGCAGAATAAGTTTCTAACCTGTCGAATCTCTAAAAGAGCCATTATGTTGACTCCAGATGTCAGCTGATCACTGTTTGGTGGAACTCTGCTTTGTGTCCAACTCTTCCCGCCAGTCGTCCTGTTCCCACGGTAACACAGCCTGCATGTTGACAGCAGCCGGTTGCCAGGCAACGGGGCTCTCATCGAGCATGTTATTAAAACATCGCCGTGCGTGAAAGGAAATAAACTTCACAATTGCAACAAGTCCGGATATGAGTTCCACTACTCACTCCATCACATGAGATATCCATGGCCATCTTTTCTTCATATTTATTCATTCAAGCATGTTATTTTGTTATTTTTGTCATCGCGTCTGACAATTTTCTCTGAAGCTTACAGATGGATAAAAAAACACCACATGATAAAGAAAAAGGAGAATTAAAAAAAAAATAGTTTAAAGCACGACACGTGACAAATTCTCATGTACTTTTTGTATTAATGCTTGTTTCAAATGGGTCTGAAAAATCTGCTGTAACATTTTCAAAAAGATTCAATTTAGTGATATTTTTACTGCATAATTTTTTATGTATTTAAAGTAAATATTTTAAATTATAATAATTAGTCTATATTATAATGTAAAAATGTTTTTACTTGTCATAAAAAGAACAAATTAAAATAAGATAAAAATAATAAAAAAATATCCCCAAAATTTTCTTTTTTATAATTATATACTATTAATAAGCTTTTTGTTTAATTTGTTATCACAACAGTTGTATAACTATGACATGTTTTAACTTCATATCCCTCAAAAATACCAAAATCAATTTTAATACAGAAAATGTTCACCATATATGAGATGCATTCAAGTAAAAAAAAAAAAAAAAAAAAAATTATATATATATATACTATATATATTCTACTACTCGTCTTCATGAATCTTAATCAGGGTAGCACCATATTTTATTTTTTACAGGACTGAAAACGAAAATGAAAACGATGTATAGAAGTAAGCTGCAGTGTGTTCAATTGTAGCCTACTGTTGTTTAACAACACCGATTGTTCAGCCGATGAAACGTCTTTCTGAAAAAAAAAAAAAAAAGTCTCAGTAGACAATAACTTCATAGAACCGTTTTGAAAGTTGTGAGTTGTGAAAATTACATAATATAGGAACTTTATAGTTCTTGCCTCGTATAAAGACCGCAAGTCTATCCCTCACAGCCTCGTTTTCAACCGCATTAAATACAATATGGCGTCTAAGGGTGAGCATCTGTCTGGCTTGTTGCCGGCTCTAGTCGGGCTCACTTCTGTGGCAGTTCGGCCAAATCAGCATTTTGAATTAGTCGATGAGAGAGATCGTTCTGATTGGCTGTTCAGTTTGGGGAACGAGGCAGTGCACGAGAATAAAAGCAAAAGTGATGAATGCGAGCAAAGTTGTCAATATGGCACAGACAGAAGGAAAGAAACAAAGTGATCAGGGCTGTGTTTCCCAAAAGCATCGTGAGTCCGTTGGCACCAATATTCTCTACGATCAACTTAAAGGGATAGTTGACTCAAAAATGAAAATTCTGTTACATTTACTCACCTTCAGTTTGTTACAAACCTATATGAGTTTTTTTCTTCTCTTGAGCATAAAAGAAGATATTTTAAAGAATGTTGGTAACCAGACAGTTGACGGTAGCATTGACTTCCATAGTAAAACATCTTCTTTTACACTATGGAAGTCAGTTATGTTCAACCGACGAAAAGAAACTCATACAGGTTTGGAACAGCTTGAGGGTGAGTAAGTGATGACCTCATTAACTTAGGCCCCGTCCACACTACTGCGTTTTCGTTTAAAAACGGAGACCTTTTGCTACATTTGCACCTCCCGTCCACACTAAAACGGCAAAAACGGAGACCCAAACTGGAGAAGTTTAGAAACGCTGCCGACCCGTTTTTCGTTTTGAATCTCCGGAGGGCGTTTTAGTCTGGACGAGTCAAAACGGAGGACTTTAGAAACGATGTCGCAGAGGCTCACGCTCGGCTCTATGATTGGGTGTCATCAGTCATGGAGTATACACAGGTAATATTCAGTACCAGTAAACTCAACCCGCTGGAACAGTTTCTTACAGTAAACTGCCGCGTCTCAGGCGCGGCTCACAAGGTAAACACGTGCATGCTAGAAACAGACCTATTTTTCATGCGACACGCAAGTTGTTGGAAGCATTTCCAGGCAAAATAGACTAGGAAAAGATGTTTATATGTCATTTTGACACAAATACATATTAATAAATGACATTTTGATGTTTGAAAGCATTTTTTTACAGTCTATGTTTGAAAGTCTCTAGGTTTACACCGGCACGCGCATGCCCAGTGTTGGTGAATGGTCACGTGATCCGCGTTTTAATGTGGACGGAGATCAATTCTAATACGCAGCTAAAACGCTGGTGTGGACGGAGATCGTATTCGTTTTAATTCTCCGTTTCTAAACTAAAACGCAGTAGTGTGGATGGGGCCTTAGCCCAGCATGACTGATATTCAAAATAGCAAGCGCTGCTTTGTTTACATTTCGTGTACCTATACTATCAAATGTAAAGAAAGAAAAAATAGTAATATATATTTATCATCTTTTGTGGTGCCACTTGTTTTTAAGAAGCTCCAGAAAGTGAAAATCTCTTGACTGTGTGGATTGACCAGCACTGCTGCTTGTATATCACCTACACATTGTTCAGTGCAATTCAAACAGATGTAAGGTAAGAAACATCAAAGTGTTACTCTTTCTTCCTTTAATCTGTTTTGGATGAACCAGGAGAGATAATCAAGCCACAGTAAAAAACCCAGCCTCAAAGAACTGGCTGAAATAACCAAAGAAAGACAAACAAATACATGAAAACAGCTTTTAGTGGACTTTGATTACAGGTCACTTTAAGAGTCTTTGAAGTCTCATGGGGCTTACCTGTTTCATCAATGCAATGTCTAATAATATTCAGACGTCAGGCTTCATCTGCTCCAACATTTGTCTTCATTTTCGAAACATTCGCACAGCAAGGCCACATAATACAAAACTGATATGTATATATCTATTTTTCGCTGTACATCACTGATTCTTTAAAAAATGATCTGAAATGCTTGTCTATAACTGTAGACTCTGTATTTAATCTACCTATGTTTATCTTTCCCTCTCTTTCTCTCTCCACTCTAGTAGTCTTATTGGGAAGGTGGGAAATTAATGAAGGGTGGATGATCGACTCCAGCACATTTATCATTGAATTTGACTCCAGTTCGTAGAGTCATGAATAATTTATTGTGTATGAAAGACACTTTAGAACCTTGCCAAGGGTTTACGTATATATATATATTTATTTTTTCGTGTGATACATTCCTCCTTGAAGCTTTCCTGGAATTCAGATTAAGCCACCACAGTTGTGGTGCTTAGTGGCTACTCCATCTTCAGAGCGTTCTATGTTTGCAAAGATTCCTGTTAATCAGCTATGGATTTCTCATGCAGGAAGGGGAGGAAATTGGCGGAGGTGTTGCCGAAAACACTCAAGGGTGCCTTGTCCACTTCTCCAAGTAAATTATGACCATAGGGAAGAAAATAAAGACTTTTGTCAAGAGTCACAGAAGGCATAAGAGCCCTGCTCACTGAGCCACAGACCTGCACTTGACTGACCCTGAGGTTTATTTTGTTAGATTAGTGTGAAAAACATGTTCTGAATTCGTAAATTCAGCCTGAAAAGATGACAAAAGAATTTTCCAGAGTACCATTCAGAGCAACATAATATAAAAGCAAAATAACTGGGACAGGATGAGGGGGGGACTTTAAATTCATTTTCAAACTCGTAAACGTACATAATGGAAAACAACATAATACTTATTCACTAATTTGAAGAGACAGAGGCAAGTTGTCACAGGGACCTGCTGAATATTTGATCTTAAAGTGCCATCTTGTTTTGTGAAACGAATCCTCCAAAAATGATCATCCTTATATGTTTGCCATAGCTGTTTGGTGAATAAGTGAACACAATAAACTGTCCATATAGTGTGACATGGTGCCATAAGTGGGGCATACTGTCACAGAAGGCAACATGTGTTCAACTATTATTTTTGCCAGGACCTATATAGAGAAACAGACAAGAATAAAGTGAGACATGGAGAAATGCTATAGACTAAACAGTGTCTCACTGAATGTGTTTGGATGCTGTTAAATATGGCATGTTTCTGCATGTTTTAATTTCTGTACCAACTTTTTATTCTAACTCCCTTTTGGAGATCCAAAGGGTATCCAAAGTATATTACACAATTCACAGGCTAAGTCCCGCAGGAGCAACCTGGGATTAAGTACCTTGCCCAATGCCACAGAGGTGATAGGAAGGTATTTTAAGCATGGTAACTCTCCAGTTTCTAAATCACTCCTACTTGAAATAGAACCAGCAACCTTTTAGATAGCGGGCTAGATTCGAAGCCATTGGGCCACCAAAACTACTTAAACTCCCTCATCATTCATGTCTCTAATTACACTAGATCATCAGACAGTGAGGTTATGACATAAATCATGACAGCACATGAGAACAGTCTTTGATTCATTTCTCAATCTGAGACACATACACATCCATACTCATAGTTCACAATGGATGGCAGCAGCTTTGAGATCAGAAATATGGGTCTCTACCCTGAAGACTGTTTTGATCCCTGTATTAGTGGGGTGCAAGTAGGTCATACCATCTTGCAATACCCATGACAGTGTGACAGTAAAAATGTGTTTTCTGAAAGCATGGGACTTATATAGCATTACACCTGGGGCCATCTGCCTCTTCGCCTGAAAACAGACTTTGAAAGAGGAAATGTTTCTTCAATGAATCGTCACATTAAGCATTTGTGGGTTTTACTCACTCTCTCTCTCTCTCTCTCTCTCTCTCTCTCTCTCTCTCTCTCTCTCTCTCTCTCTCTCTCTGTGTGTGTGTGCTTGGTTTTTTTTTTTTTTTTTTTTTTTTTTTTGCCAGTGCTTTTAACAGCACAGTGGGTGGGGTAATATTAAAGACTATCAGCGATCCCTTGTTCTCCCTATTGAAGGGAAAGAAACTAAACAAAAGAATAAAACAAAAACACGGAGGAAATCAATTATATTTCAGCTGCGGCTGCCGTCTCAAGCCCCGGAGACCGGCGCCATCAACAACATTAAATGCATCCTGTTATTCAGCTATAATTGCCTTCATATTCATATCAAATTATAAATAACACAAAAACAGGACATAGAAATATTCTTTGAGTCAGAGCCAAAACTCATTGCAAATCTCATACACAAAATATGAAGCCCTGAAGGGCAAGTTGAAAACAAATTTTTGAAGTGTCTCTCTAAGTCTCTAAAACCCGAATGAGAATTAGTCATGGGCTCCCACAGGAATTTTGAATGGGTTTTTAGAAAAGAAAATTGGAGTTATGAGTAAAGTAAGGTCTGTGGATAGCAGCATTAAGGGAGACCTTCGTGTTTTGTTTTACAACATAAATGACCCCCAGCCATTCATCAAATGTGAATTTTGAAACAGTTGCGCAGTAACACAACTTAAGTTGCAACAAAGCATTTAAAAGAAATTGTCAAATTTGTCAAGCAAGTACAGTAAACTCAAATCAAAAATTGGAGTACAAAAATGTTATGATAACTAGCAGAATATTACATCTTTTAAATAAGTTACTAATATGGACTACAACAAGTAATTTTATATCTGGAGGCGTTTTTCAGTGTTTGATGATGTATCATTTGAGTGGTTGTAAAATGTGTTGCAAAATGACTGAAATAATATTATTGTTATAGCATCTGTATCCAGACAGGGATAGACAGTATCAGTGAAATGACTTCCAGTATCATGCTAACTTAGCAAGTTAGCTCGCTTGTTTTCACCTTACTCTGCAGGACTCCTTAAATGCGTAAAAAAGTAAATGTGCCCCATTGGCCAAAGTTGACACAACATTTATTGTTAGCCAGAAGCAGTTCCGCAGGAACTTTTTTTTTCCCATTTAGAGCTAGAAAAGTACAAATAATAAAGCAAAATAAGAATAACATAAGTATAAAGAAAGACACTTTAAAAAAAAAAAAAAAAACAGTAATTATGTAAATAAAAAATTGTCACCTTGAAAAAAAAATTGAGAGATTTTTCAAAAAACACTCAAAAGGATGTTCACCTTTTTTTTTTTCTCAGTAGAGCAAAAAAAGTAGAGCAAACAGCATCACAGCTGAGTGCATGAATGCCAGGACGGCCAAACCCTGATTTAAACATTTAAAGGTACAACAAAATCAAAATACAGGCAGGGGGAATCAGTATTTCAGACAGGCAGAACAACATACAAACCAAACTAAGATCTGTGTTCTTACATGGACTCAACAATGCAGTATGACCTGCATAAAAAGTAATATGTTCTCTAAAAGCACAGCGGTCACATAAGCTTACTTAAATTACTTTCACCTTAATCCTTTTTATGTTAGAAGCTGGTGCCGGTATGATGAGCTAGACAGCAATATGTCCTTTTGACTATGTTTCATAAGTAATTTACATTAATCCAAGTGATATACTGCACGCTATACTTTCACAGCACACAATAAACACACATCAATGCAAACAGCATTGTGAGGTAGGATTCAGTCTTTGATGTCAGGAATTTAGAGACAACTGGTGACTGTGCTCATAAAATACATGTTTAATTTTACCAGCAGGAAAATGGGCTGCTGTCACACTTTAAAATGAGTCTTTCTTGCTTTTAAATCTCTAAATCTTTTTAAATCTCACTTGCTTTTTAAAAGCTCACATTTTCCAGTTGTCTCAGACATTTGACATGTTTCCAAAACTACTACTTTTCAGCAGAGAAATTAGCATTTCTTGTGTTTAAGGACACAGAAAAAAGAAAAGAAAAGAAAAAACATGTGGTTAATTTATTTTCCTCAGGGCTGAAGAATGTCAGATCTAATTTGAAAATAAATCAAAGTTATTCAAAACTATCAAAACTATTTTTTTTTTCTTCAGGGACTGTACAGAAAATTGTTTGGGGGCTTGAGTCATTAGTTCTCTGACAGCTCGGCATGCCCGTTTCCAATCACAAGAGCACTGTAGGTAACATCCATCTTTTAGGTAAAGGTGGATTTGGATAACATGCAACATTGTCGAGCCTGTCCATCATCCACCGCAATTTTCTTTTGTTCCTGACCTCAGGGTGGCCATAATCATTTTCTCTCTGAGGTGCAGCCATGCATGATGTGCGGTTTACACCTAAAATGTCATAGCAGAAATTATACAGTAGCCTATATAACTTGCACTGATTGGTTCTTTGTATTGTAGTCACTTAGACTGAGAAATTTATTCTTACCGACAGGAAAATAGATATCATATATGACACTTCGCACAAGATCTTACAATTCTGTTGATCTAAATTTTAGTGTTACAGAACAAGTTGAAGTTTAATCTTTGGAGAGGAACATTTGATTCATTTGTTTGAAATTGTACAGTCAGGCTTTTTCTTTTTCTTTTTTGCTTCTACTCTGCTGTGTAGATGAAAATGTCAGGACGATTCCAGTGCGGATGTTCCTGCGACAAGCATTTAAAATACTGACTGCACATAGTGATCAACTCCTTTCTTTACGCCCATGGGTCTGATTAGCATTCCCTGATAGAATACGATTAAGGAGCGGGAGTATATGGGAAAGCCATAAACGGAGAGAAAATGGATGAAATACAGAAAGAATGGCTTTGATATCATGCAATTAATGTTGTTAAATTGAACTGAATGATGCTCCTTCTTGAGGGATCTTTTAATTACTCACTAAAATGCAGAACTCCCTTTCTTTCTTCCTCTTTCTCCATTCGATCTCTCATTCTGAAGTTAGTATACCCCGAAGGGAGATGAGCGGATAGCTATTCAGCAAATTAAATGGTTCGTTATTAAGCGCCAAGGCCAATTAAAGCAGGTGTCATTAAGCCCTGTTTATCTTAATGATGAACCTAATGAATATTACCTCTTTTTCGTATCAAAATGTTGTATTCTTCCACATATCTCTCCTTTTAGTCCCCCCTCCCATCCTTTCTTCCTATCCTCTCTTCACCGCTCCATCCCCAGAGCAGAATTACCAGAGAAATTGGCAGCATCACAAACCATCTTACGTGCGCGCTAGAAAGAAGCTGACTGTCCTTTGAAGATTTTTTTTCTCCTCTTCAGTTGTGAGGGGTGAAAATGGAACTGTATGTTTTTGATCAGTGGGATGACACGTTAGGCCTTGCGCCGCTTTGATGAAGTTGTCTTGCATGGCGCTGTATGTAGTTCAAAACCACAAGATGTGGAGGGAAATGTCGTGGGTGAGGAAAGCCTTGACCCTGGCGTTATAAAGGGAATGGACGAGGGGGGAAAAGAGAGAGGGAGAAAGTTAGAGGCAAAGGACACCAGACAGGCCATTGTGCTTTTCATGTTCCCATCAAGTCTGGCTTCTTCAGTTAAATTAATTTGAATACTTTTACAGAACTTGACAGATTAACATTTCATGGCCTTTTTATAGAGTAGCAAGTTTACAGTGGTGAGTAACGATACTTCAGAACTGTTCTGAATTAAAGGGATAGTTCACCCAAAATGAAAATTCTATCATTTACTCACCCTCATGTCGTTCCAAACCCGTAAGACTTTCGTTCCTCTTCAGAAGACAAATGAAGCTTCGTAAAGAGATTGTAAAACTAATCTATCTGAATTGGGTGGTTTAGTCCAACTTTTCTGAAGAGACACAGTCGCTTTATATGATGAACAGACTGAATTTAGGCTTTTATTCACATATAAACATTGCTATAATATTTTTTTATATTTGGGGGAATCTGGATTTTAATTACAATAACTCAATTACAATGAAACACAAGTTAGTAGATAGTGTTCAGTGAAACGGCTACTCGAACAAGAAAAAATGTAGGACGAGACTTGATTTTGTCCAATTGGAATTGATTGGATTATTGTTTGCTTTTGCTGTGATCTCATGTGAGTGACAGGTTGCCCGCCCTCGCGCCAGTGCGAACATCATCAGAGAAGAGGAATCACTGCAAGAGGGAAAGGAATTATTTTGATTAAAGATTATGAGGGCACATTAATTCAAATAAAATAATGATAAATCATTCATAATAAATACTGCAGTATTCCATAAAAAATAAGAATATTCCATTTTGATTTAATGAGGACTTTAAAACAGTCAATGAAATCTATGTTAGTGTAAAATATAATTAGCCAAACCTACAGTCATTCGTCCTTGAGAAGAAATATCTCGTCAGTCACTGTAACACAGAGGGTATGAAACGAATCAGTCAGTGTCTTAATGGTCAGAACTGTTTAAGACATCTAAAATGCAGTTTCCAAAGCACTATAATGTTACATCTAATAATCTAAAAGAAATTCAAGTGAGATAAACAAGTATTCAATGACTATGATGATTATTCCAGCCCGTTCTCATCCTAGGGCGTCATATATTGACGCTTTTGACATTTCGTCGACATCGAACGCACATGGCACCCTTTAGCGTCAATATGAGACGCAGATAGAAATGGGCCAGAAGGCTCCTCCTAGCGGTCTAACCCTAACCCTACCCCAGACCTAAACCTACCCATAACCAAACAAAGCTCTGTGCGTCTCATATTGACGCTAAAGGGTGCCATGTGCGTTCGATGTCGACGAAATGTCAAAAGCGTCAGTATATGACGCCCAAGGATGAGAATGCGTTGGATTATTCATACGTAAAAATAAATATATATATATATATATATATACACACGCAAAAAAAAATCTCATTGGTGCATGTTTTTTGTTTCAGATCAATTGACATCATGTGCTACAATAATGTATTCTGAAATTATTCGGGATGAAGTCTCTAAAAAAAAGTATTATATATTTCCCTAACAAATGTTTAAGGTCTTGGGACAAAACTGACTTTTCTCTTCTTTTATGTTCAGAAATCTAGTCACCAACACTCACAAATCAAATGGCGATACATACATCTGTGACCTTAACTGTCCATGCCACTTATATTTGTCTCTCGCTTTGTGTGAGTGTGTGTGTGTGTGTGTGTGTGACGGAGCTCTCTGAATGCCTACTTGGTGTTCTTTGAAATTTCCATCCGACCACTGGCTGCGTATGTTCTCTTTTCAACACCTCAGGAAAAAGCCATTACCGTCAGGCCTTCTGTAAACAAGCCCCGCCGCCTGTTTGTGTTCGTCACAGCTAAGGACCTGTTGTAATAGTTTTTTCATGGTCATTTCACACAATCAAATTATGCCAAGAAAAAGCAGTGAGGGAGAAAAGAAAAAAAGTTAACACACCAGCTATGGAATAAATAACAGAGGCAAGGGGCTGGCGAGGGAACGAGGCAAATGGAAATGTTTTTTGGGGGAGTTTTAATCAAAAAATGGTGGACTGATGAATCATAATGTGATTTTTCTCCCCCTTTTTGCTCTGAAAACAGGGCATTATTTATCCTGGGGTAAAACTGCTGTGAAATTGGGGGAGAAGGGCTGGTGTGACTCGCAAAAGCTGTTCAGAGATGAAGACTGCCAACACACTGAGATGGTGATACCACACAGATGCAGTTAGTTAACAAAAAAATATTTAGTAAGAACTGTGGCACATGTGAAATGCTCCTCCCGCAGGGACATGGGACAGAGTCCAACCCAATTTCCTGTTCCCTTTCAATTTCTTGTCTACCTGTACTGGCCTTTCAATTAAAGACAAAAGTGAAAAACTAACTTAATTAATTATACATCAAAATAAAATAAATCCATAAAGAAATAAATGAATAAAGAAACGTGGTAACACTGGTCCAATTGTCACTATTACCTTGCTTATTCGCATACATATTACTAGGATATTGGCCGTTTATTATTACATATAAAGCACATACTGTATTAATGTCTAATTATGCATGAACATATTCTACACCCCTTAAAACTACCTGATAACTAAACTTAAAGTCCTCGTGAAACGTAATTTGCAACCAACCTTACTTCAGTGTTGGGACATATATTTATTTTAGCTCACCTCCTTTCCATCCCTCGCTCAGCAGACTGGCGGATACAGGGGAGTGTTAGGGAGTGTTGCAGGGGAGTGATGTTAGCATGGCCTAATTTTTTTTTTTATTGATATCATCACCTCACACTCCATCAGTAGGTAGCGGAACCGCCATAAAACATCAAAAGAAGAAGAAGAACATCAAGGCCTGACACCTAAACTAGAAAGCAGGTCGCTGTTTGTTTCTTGCCTGGGTCGTGAAGTACTTGTTGTGGATTTACTTACCGACCAGGACTTGCATTGCAATTGCACTTTGGACTATCACACTTTCTGAATTGTATACACAGGTGGACACTTTGGACAATTACACACGGATTGCCTTTGGACTGTTTTATGGTATGAACTGAAAGACTACATGCTTTTAACAGTCTGACAATTCTTGATATACACCGTGATGATTTAGTTCTGCGTCATTGGTTTATGTAAATACAATTCTGTTATTTTATATCCGCTGTTTTATTGTCTTTATTTTGCACACCCAAAACTCCTTTTTTTTTAATTGTGTAGCTTCTGTGTTACAATGGTATGTGTCAGAACTGTAACCAGTTAGTTTTTCAGATCTTTTGGACTTCTAATGGACAAAATAAGCTTGTGCAATTTACACATGAACGTGAAAGGAGACAAAGGAAAAACATTGGAAGAGCAGCAGCTTTCATTTCTATTCTGATCTGATAGCCGCAAGATGACAGCAAACACTGTAATTGCATGGTAGAAATCAGGAATGGTGAGAGAACATTGTGCTTGGTAAGACATGAGCGTCTACATTATGAAAGCAGTCCGGTCGAATGCGTTTTCGACTACCTATGGAATTGGTTGAAAGTGGACAAGCTCACCAATTTTTAGATCCCGTTTACACCTGAATTTAGCGTCATCCACTTGCGCCGCAGTAAACTGTTGTACTCATTTGGGAAATCCAGGGGTTGAATGTGCACTATGTTGTATCCAGCAGGCTTGTGCACAATTCAGAATTGAATTGAGAATGACTCCTTAATTCCAATTAAATTCTTGAATTTGAATTGAATTTGAATTGATGTCAAAAACAGGATCTAGAATTACAATTCGAATTTGAATTAAAGGAAGCAGAATTGCAATTCAATAAAAATTCAAAGAAATTCATATACATATTTGTATATTTAGATATGATTGCATTATAATATGTGGGGTGGCAGTAGCTCAGTGGTTCATGTAGGTTGTCTACAAACCGAAAGGTTGGTGGTTCAATCCCCGGTTCCACTTGACCAAGTGTCGAGGTTTTCCATGAGCAAGACACCTAACCCCAGACGAGCTGGTTGGCGCCTTGCATGGCTGACGCCGTTGGTGTATGAATGAATGAATGTGAGGCTATGGCGCTTTGGCGGCCATAGGTCTGTGAAAGCGCTATATAAATGCAGTCCATTTACCATTTAGTCACAGAACAAATAATTAAGTTTGATTTATTGTAATTGTAATTTTTTGGAACATGATGGAACATGACTCCATTTCCCAGAATGCTTTACTTTAACCAAGTATTTAAAATGGTTGCTAAACAATTTGAGGTGGACATTTGTTTGAAAGCACAATTTGATGGCCAACACTTACAACTTCACTCTGCACCTGTTGAGAGAATCTTTAGTGTTGCAGGAAAGATATTCAGACCAGAACTGTGCAGACTCAATGAAAAGGAGTTGAGGAGCTATTGAGAATTAGATGCAACAGTGTTGCTCAGTAATTTTTTGCATTGGAATAAATGATAACTTCATTTACAACAACTTTGTGTTTGTGTGATTACTTTGAAATGAAAATTACATTGGAACAAAACTAATTAAACAACACTGAGGGGGTAATTTATTTCAAGAATTTGATCAATATATATTTTAGAACAAAATGTACGCAGGGTTGAGGAGTAAATAGTTATGTGAAATGAAATTTCTGTTATTAAATTAAAAAATTAAAGTAATTGTATTTAGTTGTATTACTGAGGTAAAATGTTTAATTCAACTAGTTACTAATCAACTTAAAACGAAATTGCTTTGCTTTGATAAAGTTATCCAAATAAAGTAATCCAAACCACATTTATAATGGGTAACTAATAACAGTAAGCAATAACATTTACAAAGTAACTTTCCTAACACTGAATGCATGCGAGACTCAACACATTCTTTCTGTTGTGTGACTGTGTGGAATTTCTTTGAATTGCCATGAATTTAATTCAACTTCCTGTCATTCCAATTCAAATTCAATTCAATGTCCTGTGGGGCGGAGTAAATTCAATTCAAATTCCAATTCATGAATTGAATGGAGGCCAATTCTGAAATTCTGAATTTTGCACAAGCCTGGTATCCAGACCCCATTTCACCCTCTCACCTACCAATAATTTGATATCCGTTCTCTATTGTTTCCCCCAAGAAGAATCCCCTAAAATAGACCTAAAATTTCAATGTTGAAGGAGACTTGATCTCAGTAGAATATCTTATTATGGTTTCAAATAAATGTACAAATCAGATTACAGACTAATATGGACTACAGCTCATATAATTACATCAGCCAGAACGCCTCACCGAAAGCACATCTCTGAAATTTAAAATCCTCTTTTATCATGTTTCATAACCATTTCGCCCAGTAGCTTCATTTATCATGTCTTTCACCTAAACATCATCGGGCTGTCGTTTTTAAATGGGTTGATTTGATATATGTTTATTCACGGCGGGTATGTGCAGCCTGTGTGTGTGTGTGTGTCTGTGGAGCTCTCTGAATCAGAGTGTTAATTATGAGACTAGGCTCTTCTCCAGACAGAATTCCAGCATTAGTATGGGCTGGTAGTGAAGACTTTAATTTATCCCCCGGTGCATTGGACTGGCAGATCAGCTTCCTCTAAAGTTCATGCTACACAGACCCTACGGCCAGAAGTTGTATTCTTTCCTATTACATTTGAAATTACCCAACGTCTCCAAAATGCCACATTTTTTTAACCTCTCTAACTTCATATATACCGTTATAAAATTACTGCTATAGTACTGTTCAATTGCTGTAATTTGAGCAGCGATTCACAAGTGCTCTTTACTGCAACGTGAAACACATTAATGATACTGTCATTTCAAGTACTTTGCTTCAACAGAGTCTGGATTGAATTTTGTATGGTATTTAAGTTTAGCAAATTTGTCATTTGTTATGTATGAATTTTTTATATTTACCTGAGAGATCAAGAAGGTTTGGTACGACTGATTGGAAATATACATTTTGATTTGCCTTGATTTACATCCTGACCCTCTGAAATTCTATTTAACTGTCTTTATGTTCTGAATATCCTTGTTATGTTTTGGTTCTAAAATAATAATACATTAGAATAAAAAAACACTAAATAAGGGAAAAACAATAAGAATAAATAAGGCAAAAATGTATTAAGGTACTGTCTAAAATGATCAGATTCATAGTCTTAAGTCAAAGAACATGGAAGACTAAGGATAGCACTGTTTATATAAATAAACATTTGGTCAATAAACATAAAATTGTATAATTATATTTCCAAATAATATATATTTAAAATATTTTATTTGTATGCCTATACATATATGTTCATATTAAATATAATAAATATCCACTATTGTCTAATTGAATGTCCCTCTCCCGAATACACTGTGCAACCATAAAGCAAGAAGCAAAATCGTGGTTTGTGGCTATGATTTCAAGGCCTGTAGGCTATTTTTTTAAAAAGTGGCAATCCCCTTGATAAACCCTGTAACAGAAAACGAGAAAACTGAGCTTGTTAAGTGATTTTATGAGTCTTTAAGAGGTTGTATTGGATATACAACATTAAATGCACTTCAGTGGTCAGCAAACATGCAGGCATTTCTTCATAAAGCCAGAGATGGCGAATACCTTTTAGCTTGAGTTTGACCAATGATGAAGAGCATTTGTATTCTGATTGGTAGAAGTTTTACAGAGGGTCTCTTTGGAGGGGAATCAATTCAGATTTACACACACACACACACACACACACACACACACACACACACACACACACACACACACACACACACACACACACACACACACACACACACACACACACACAAGCCTAGTGAATTACCCTAATGGAATATACAATCTGATCTACCTTGCTCAAAGCAATATGATGAATGGACCTGAAGCTCTTTGGAGTGAGAGTACACAAGAGTGATTGAGGTCCAATCCATAACAAAGACTGTTGTCAGGTTCAGGGTTTAAATTACAGGAGGCTATTAGCGAAACAAGCCACTGCGTTATTTCTACACATCCTCTCGCCCTCCCTTCTGCCATCTAACTCAACAGGAATAAGTGGGCAGAATCAACTTCGCCGACATTCATCAAGCAAAATGAGTTTGCAGAAGGCAAGAACCCAGTTCACGCTCAAACAAACACTTCAATCGTGCCCCGCATTCAAAGGGAGAAATCTCTCTTTGAACTGCACTTGTGTGTGCATCTGTGCGTTCCTTAATTCTGATAATGGTTTTAATGCAATCAATGTGAACAAAGGCGTCAGTTTGATTCTTTATTTGTTGGTTAAAAGGAGAGAACGAGAGGTCAGGCTTGAAAACGTTCAGTGATTACTGACAGGCAGAGTGTTGCCCTGGTGGCACGTTCATTAGTCCAAACCGACCTCGGAAGCTTCTTGCCATAAATAACAGGCAATGGAAACCAAACTGGCACTCATGTATGTGTGAGATTCTGGCTTCTTTGAAAACGTTCTGTGTCTCATTTTAGATTAACCATATGTAATGAGGATGACCAGCACTGACTCTCTCTCTCTCTCACACACACACACACACACACACACACACACACACACATATATAACATCACAGCAAAATGAGCTTGTCGATAGCTGAACCAATCAATAGAATCAAAAGACAAAATTGAATTGGCTGGGATGGTGAAAAAATAAAACTGTGGCAAGATGTAAATTAAGAACATAAATGAAATAAAATAATAATAATAATAAAAAGAGAGAGAGATTAGGAAACAATATTACACTTTTCCTAATGAATTTTCCCTTGTGTCTTGAGCAGAGCAAGGACATTGTTCAATTACTATTATAGAAACGTCTACCTTAATGATTACCACAGATGTTAAATACTATTGTGGACAAGGATTGAAAAGCAGCACAATGGTCTTCAGAACACTGAGCATTTGTTTGAATGAACAAGTTTCCAATTGCATCATAGAAGCAATCATAAAGGGATTTTTTTTAATGCAAATTACTTTTTATGCTAATATTATGTCGTTATGGAAGGACTAGAATGACTGTGTTAGTAGAAATTGTATTTCCATGGTAAAATCTTATGGGTCTGCTGAGCACCTGCTCTTTTATGTGTTACACATTGTGAAATATCTTTGTTTCAGAAACCTCTTTATCACATCATATAATGATTAAAGAAGATTAAAATAGCAAATGCAACATTTAAGTGGATCAAAGACATTAAAAAACCCATCAGTTTAAGAGAGAGAGAGAGAGAGAGAGAGAGAGAGAGAGAGAGAGAGAGAGAGAGAGAGAGAGAGAGAGAGAGAGAGAGAGAGAGAGAGAGAGAGATTGCTGTTAAGATTAGATGAACAAAGAAGGATCTTTTTATGACCATTTTAGCATTCTTTGTGATGTTTTGTAATGATATAAAAAATATATATCACACCACACTAATGGAATATGCACATGCATTCAAAACAGGAGGAGGTAGAAGATTGGCCTCTACCATTTGCTCTCTAATCCAGCAGAAAACAAGAGTAGAACGTTGTTGTTAATAAAGTCACGTTTGTTTCGTCTGTAGATTTAACTCCTCTGGGATTTGCTTTGCAATCAGCTTTGAAGCCAGAGTGAAAGTGGCAACGGAACGTCCCAACGGCCCAAACAGGAAGTCATCGTCAACACCTGGCATTACAAATTCTGACCCTCCCCTAATGCATCCTAGGTAGGCATCTTAATTAGCTCATGAGGATGCATATTCATGAACGCATTCAGGTATAAAGGGATAATACAAGATGTTAGTTAAGTGCTGTTCACCTTCTACAAACGTTAATCCAAACTCATTTCTAATAAATCATGCAACTCCTGTTTTCCTGCAGGAGAAACTCTGATGGAATTTGTTACTTTTTTTGTTGTTGTTGCACTTTTTGCAATGATTTTGGGATGAAATCTGTGCCATTTTGCAGAATGGGTTTAAAATGTGGTAAAATATGTCAAAGAGAGCTGAGGGCATAAAAAAAAAAAGCTAAAATATTTTATATTATTCATAATACATGAAAATGCATGGGAAGGGATGCAATTTGGAAATCTGCATAATTCTGTGTTCCCTATTCTGTGTCAGCCCTGAATAATATGAATTCATATTCAGTGCATTCCGAAAATACAAAATGATCTGTATTTAACAATTTTAGGGTAAAATCAAATGTTATTTGAGGACGAAAAGCTCAGCTGCTCAGTTGAACTCTGGAAATGTTTTGCAGTCCAGTCAGCTTTACTTATTCTGTTATTTATCTAATCTTAATGCGATAAGCTTTAGTATGTCAGTGAACACCAGAGCATACCTAATGAAGTAGTTTAAATGCAAATGATTGTCAGATGAAAGCAAATTGAAGCTAAAAAAAAAAAAAAAAAAAAAAACTTCAGGGAGTGATGCACACACATGCACTAACTTGATGAAGCATGTGCAATTTTTTTCATGTTTACCAGGATGGTGTTGAAGAATCTGGGGAATAGCTTCCTGTTTCTTGTACATGTGTCCTGCATAGCTGGCAACTCTCATGCTCTGAAAAATGCCGGTGATCAAAAGCATTGAGGTGCCCTTGATTCCAGCCCCCTACAGACTTGCTCTGTCTTTGTTATTCATCTGATTCCTCTTGCATTTGAGATTCCTCAATTAAAACTATTTTTTTAAGATCTAACCCTCTCTTTTAAGTGTGACTCGAATTCCTTCTTATTCCTCTAAGCCAGAGAAAGAACTGCACGGAATGACAAAAATTGAAACAAAAGTGGGTGAAATTTCTATGCACACAAGCACAGCAAAATTAAAGATTAAATTTGCTTAAAATTGTCAAACACACATTTAAATGACAAATTTCTGAAGGTTTGTTGTCCTAAAATGTGTGTTTGTATATCAAGTGAAACATCACTCATCACATACAGTCAAAACTAAATAGAAGAAACGAGAATAGGGTTAGAAGTATAGAAAAGTTGAAGAAAAATGCAGAGCATTGCTTTATTCATTATTTAGGTAAGAAACAGTCCACCCATTTTCCCACACTCATTTTTGGAGTATGAGAGTCGTTTTAAAAATCCATGACTTTCTTTCTCCTGTAAAACACACAAAAAAAATACATTTTGATGAATGTACTGAAACAAAAAGCATGTATTTGGGCAAAGGAACATTATGATGTTATTAAAATGCTCTTTTGTGATAAGACAAAAGACACTCTAATTTAGTTTTTCTCCATTAATTCTGCTAACTGTTTCTAATTTGTTACAATTTGTCAGGTAATTGAGAAAGATTTATGACTTATTTTATGACTTATTTTAATTTAAATGAGCTGGTTGAAATGATACTGACCTGATCATATAAAATGACAGTAATTAAAAGTAAATAATCCTTATATACTAGAGATAATATTTGCAACAGTAAGTGTAGCAATAAACACCTCTGTTTCTCTGAAACATGAAACATGTTCTTAAAAGTCTCTGAACTAATTTCAGAACCATTTGAATCAATTAAAGAGAATTAAATGACTTCTCAGCAGACTCATTGAATTATTTATTGCATTTAATGATCCCAGTGGAATAAAACATAAGTCCAATTTCTCATTCTGAATAATAAGTGATTAAGGGGTGGGGGCATTTCATTAACAGTGCTGTTACTGAAAGTTGGCATTCAATATGAGTCAAATTATAGAATATTTTTGAGGATAACATTCTCAGTCCCTTTATCACCTAAATATCTACAATCTTCACTGTGTGGTCGAAATGGAGACAATGTGTGAACTTTTGCAAAACAAATATCTCACTCAACTTTAAGGTTAGAGTGTAGAGTGTATCTTCATTTAATAAATATAACTGTAATCTTACATCGTTTGTGAACAAATGCAAAATGGTTATTTTTCCATATACAAAGCTAATGAACTTTAAAAAAAAATTAAAAAAAATCATCCAGTGACAATAACACTAAATAAAAATAAAAATACGGTACATCTTTAAATGAAAGAGACATCTGTTACTCAATTGCAAATGAAAGTTATAAATATATACTGACAGATGTGTGTCATCACCTTATGTGCAAATTCAAAACAAGCCGTACTGTATAAGTCTAATATTGATGTCTTATGTTTAGCTTCCAATCATTGTAGTTATAGAATCACTGAATTATTGTGCAATTGCATATTCAATCACACTTTTACTAAGTTTTAGAGTCTGTGAGGCTGCACTGTTATGTAATGAAATGCATACTGTGTGTACATACTGTATTTGGTTGGCATATGGTCATGCATATTGTATTTTAGTATGCACACAACATTGTGTGTGCCTATGCACATATGTGTATTGAGAATCCCTCCAGCAGCCCTCTGGTTAACAGCAGAAATGCGTAATCCTGACATGATACCCTGCAGAACTCTGTCTGAACACTAAACAGGACTGGGACAGGGGGATCAAGGGACTTTGGGAATGGAGAGGTGTCTCTGTTTGCTCCCCTTTCTTCTATGTGAAATGCTCATGGGGAACAGCCTGCCATTCACAACAACACAGCAGAATCTCAAATCTACATGTGCTTCTGTTAAATATACAAAACTCTGTCAAATATTGTATTTATATGACAGGGTTTAATGCAATCCAAGCAAACTTCAGAAATTATACTGAGAAAGACATGTATGTTAGCTATAGCTAGAAAATATGTAGAAACTCTGTGACTAATAAAAAAAAAACACTAATGTTTATAGGTACGAAATGTATATATATATGTATATATACAGTATATATATATATATATATATATATATATATATATATATATGAAAACTATGTGCTTATATTCAGCAGTGAAATCTGCTCTCATTCTTGCAAATCACTCATATTAGAAGTGCGCAACACTATAACTGAACAGATCCGATTCAGTTTGGAATGGCCATATGACAGAAACAGCTGCACACCTTGCATGTATTTAAGTCTGAAAAAATAAAAGTACATCTCATTCATATGTTCATATAATGACTAATGGTAGCTCCCCCTCCATATGTTTCTGCTCGTCTGTGTTAGACGTTCCTGTTTGTCTTTCCTAAACATATGCACACAGTCTGAAAGGTGTGTGGTAATTGACAGGTTGATCACCATTTAAATTTAGAGATGAAATGGATCTCTGGGGTTGCTGGTTTGCTATTACCAAATCTTAAGCGCTCAGACTTTATTCTAAAGTTTGATTTAATATCTGAGTGTAGGCATTATACCAATATAAATAAATTAAAAGAACACAAATATAAATTAATCTTAATGTATAATCTCAAAATATAATATAATATAATAAATAATTTATTAAATGTAAATACATTTGTTAACAAATGTAATAATAAATCAGAGTGTAATTAATTTAGTGAAATCTTTACAGGTCAAGATGTTTATAAATGTAATTATATTTTTTCAATTAAGCTAAGTATGTACATCTATTTGTATTTGTATTTGTCTGTGTGTGTGTGTGTGTGTGTGTGTGTGTGTGTGTGTGTGTGTGTGTGTGTGTGTGTGTAGAGCTCTGTTGAGCACTGAGAAGACCCCACGTCTGCTTGATCAAGTTTAAGCTTGACAGACAGCTGGTGTCTGTGTGTACCATTGATAAACTGATAGAAACACACACACACATACATACACGCCATATGTTGTGTTTTGGTTCAGTGCGCTCTCTCATTTGACTGCATGCAGAAGAGAAGGGCTCTAATTGGGTGTTTTTGCAACCAGATGTGCAATAAATTCCGTGTAGAACAAGATTATCATCAGTGGCACTGAAGAGTGAGACAGAGTTATGGCCCCAAAAGTCTATTAGTTCAGCCCATTTGCAGAAAATGGAGAAATAAGATTAAAAGACAGGAACGGAAATGAGAATGAGCAGAGTTTAGGCAGAGGTGCGGGAATCACGGATATCTAAGATGTCGTAATGAGGTGCATTGCTCGTCATTATCCTGGGAACGTGATTGTGCTTGCAAAATATATATATTTTTTTTATATATATATATTTTGCTTCATTATTTGGTTTCTCATGAATAAATTTCCTCTTGTTGAGTTTAACGGCGTTTGTAATGGACTGCACAGCTTGACTCACGTGAGAAGAGAGCAAGCAATCTCAATGGACGCTCTGGCTCCAGTTTCAGAATCACTTGCACATATCAAAATCATTACTTGGCATTTCCCCTGATTGAAAGAGGCTAATTGTCCAATCAGAATGTGATCATGCATATTTATGTGAGCATATATTATTAGCCCGAACAGAGGTCTGTCATGCAGAAAGAACTGGAGAATTTCCCATTTGCGCTGGCGTCGGACTCAGGTTTCAATAAGCTAATAATTAAATAGCCTCAATTTCCAGATGATCTGCCTGGAATCAAGGCACAAGCAAACTGGGACAAGCCCTTGCCTGAAGGTGAGAAGACAGAATGATTTGAATACAAGTCTTTCATTCCATTCGAGAAAATCACATCGCAAAACCCTTTTCACTTAGGCGACCTTATGCAAATCTCATACTGCAGAGCAGATGCATCTTTTTTATTGCCAATTTCTCCCCAAAGTAGTCTTCTTTGCCTCAAAGGGTAAGACGTATTAAAACGTATAAAGATCTGCTCACTAGAGGAGAATGTCCGAGATATGGATATTAAAGGCTGGTGTTACACGTGATGTGGGATTTGCTACTCTCAGAAATAAGGAACTTCAACTCCCCTCTATCCCAGGGAGATATTGCTTTGTGTCCGGACTTCATTGTAGACGCATGGCTGCAGAACTACAACTAATAATTCAGTGTCCATGACAGAGGGCCTAGGAGATTGAGATTAGTATTTCCGTTAGCAAGCCTAGAGCATGACCCACAGCTTCTCCTTATTCCTCTGTTGTTATTCTGTTCCCGAGAACTATTACTTATGCATGCAGGGCATTGAAGCTCTTTAAAGAGAATTTTCCTTATTAATATAGCCTGAATAAAATAATGTATTGTGGTCCTTTAAAATGAAAAGAGAGATTACAATAAAGTACACTTGGTCCTTGATTGGAAAAAGTACTTTTGCCCTTGACCAACAGTCCTTTGCTTTATATGTGAGATGTTATCCTGAAGAATACACTGGACACAATGAATACAGCCTTGGCATTCTTTATTTGTTATCTGTGGGATTTGCTTTCATGATATTGCCATGTTAAGTTACAGAAAAAAGCCCCCCTGGAGCAAAAAGCATTTTGCTCAAGGACACAAGGATGATAGCTAAAGGAATAGACCATGCGAGTTTGAACCCTTTGGTTATCGGCCTACCTATGTCTTTATGAGTACAGTTTTCTTTCCCATTCTCATTCATATTTCCTACTGATTTTCTTTCCCATTCCCATTCATATTTCCTACTGAAAAAGGAAACAGGACATATCAACCGGCTCTTCTCTGCCAATAAACATGATAATGAAGATGAGCTGAAAAATATGCTATGCTATTTACAACAGAAGAAGCAAATATGACAAGAGAAAAGAAATAAAAAAATACTGCAAGTGGGACAATGGGATACACGGTGGCCGTTTCAAATAATTTAATTTAAGTCAGTATTGACCCTCTGTAGGTGCGTAAACTGAACAGTGCATGATCCAGTAAACTGAAGTAATTTGCTACAAGGTTACTTTAATACATAAAATGTTTGAATATCTGGTTTAATTTTTCACTCTTATCAACTAAAAAATACTATTTCCATAAAATTGACTAAAATGAATGAATGGAACATTAATCCCTGTGATTAGACATGCTGAATCTTTTAGGGCCCTATCTTACACCCGGCGCTGTCATGATTCCTGTCTTGTGTTCCCCTTGTCTTGTGTGGACTTATTTCCTGTTCTGTGCCATGTTTTGTAGTTCTCTAGTTTATTAGTCTTCCCAGGTGTTTCTAATTAGCCACACCCCCTCGTTATCTTGTTTAGCTTGTTGGTCCCAGTGTATTTATAGCCCTTGTGTTTCACTTGTTACTTTGTCAGTTGTTGTACATGTAATGGTTGCCTCTGTGATTCCCTGGTTTTGTTCCTTTGAGTTTTGTGTTCCATGTTTCTTATTACTTTATTAAAATACCCTGCGGTTAGATCCTCGTCTTCACCTGTCTTCCTCAGCAACGTTACAGAACAACTGACCAAGCTATGGATCTAGCAGGTATTATCTGGAACCCATTGAGCAAAATTTGTTCAATTTATCAAGATGGTCGCAGCATAGAAAATTATGTGGAGGAGTTCCTTTTTTATAGTCACCTCGTTCCTGGTAACGATGCTATGCTAAAGGACTGTTTTTGGAGTGGACTGGAACAGGACATCAGCCTAAATTTACCAGAGGAAGACCCCAGCTGGACCCTGGTACAGTACATTGACTTTGTCCTGCAGTTTTGTGGTTCCCCCTTCACTGTAGGGGAGGTGGAGAAGAGTCAGGTCACGTCTGTCGAGCCTGTGTCTTCAGACAAGATGGCCGACGCCGAGCCTGTTCACGTCACGTCTGCTGAGCCTGTGTCTTCAGACAAGATGGCCGACGCCGAGCCTGTTCACATCACGTCTGCCGAGCCTGTGTCTTCGGACAAGATGGCCGCCACAGAGACTGTTCACGTCACGTCTGCCGAGCCTGTGTCTTCGGACAAGATGGCCGCCACAGAGACTGTTCACGTCGCTTCTGCTGATCCAGAGACTGTTCACGTCACTTCTGCTGATCCAGAGACTGTTCACGCCGCTTCTGCTGATCCAGAGACCGTTCACGTCGCTTCTGCTGATCCAGAGACCGTTCACGTCGCTTCTGCTGATCCAGAGACCGTTCACGTCGCTTCTGCTGATCCAGAGACTGTTCACGTCGCTTCTGCTGATCCAGAGACTGTTCACGTCGCTTCTGCTGATTCAGAGACTGTTCACGTCGCTTCTGCTGATCCAGAGACTGTTCACGTCGCTTCTGCTGATCCAGAGACTGTTCACGTCGCTTCTGCTGATCCAGAGACTGTTCACGTCGCTTCTGCCGATCCAGAGACTGTTCACGTCGCTTCAGCTGATCCAGAGACTGTTCAAGTCGCTTCTGCTGATCCAGAGTTTCACGCCAGTCTAGCCGAGCCTGCACTTCACGCCAGCTCAGAGTCTCCTTCGCCGCTGGTCCTGCCCAGCTCAGAGTCTCCTTCGCCGCTGGTCCTGCCCGGCTCAAAGCCCTCTTCGCCGCTGGTCCTGCCCAGCTCAAAGCCCTCTTCGCCGCTGGTCCTGCCCAGCTCAAAGCCCTCTTCGCCGCTGGTCCTGCCCAGCTCAAAGCCCTCTTCATCGCTGGTCCAGGACTCTTTACCGGGGAGCCTCCCCAAGAAAATTTTGGGGGGGGCAATACACCTCCGGACCAGCCCGATCCGCCAGGACCGCCAGAGGGGTGGTCTCCGGTTCCGCCCTGGCCGCCCGAAGGGTCGTCTCCGCCCTGGCCGCCCGAAGGGTCGTCTCCGCCCTGGCCGCCCGAAGGGTCGTCTCCGCCCTGGCCGCCTGAAGGGTCGTCTCCGCCCTGGCCGCCCAAAGGGTCGTCTCCGCCCTGGCCGCCCGAGGGTTCGTCTCCGCCCTGGCCGCCCGAAGGGTCGTCTCCTCCCTGGCCGCCCGAAGGGTCGTCTCCTCCCTGGCCGCCCGAAGGGTCGTCTCCTCCCTGGCCGCCCGAAGGGTCGTCTCCTCCCTGGCCGCCTGAAGGGTCGTCTCCTCCCTGGCCGCCTGAAGGGTCGTCTCCTCCCTGGCCGCCTGAAGGGTCGCCTGCACTGCCCTGGCCTCCTGTTCCATTCCACGGACCTGGACCTCCATCCCTCCCCCGTTCCACCTCTGCTCCACCACCCTCCTTGACCTTTATTTATTGTTGTGTGTGGAGCGTCTGGAATCCGCTCCTTAACCTGTTAAGCTTCACCAGTGCGTCGGCGCACTGAAGCGTTTTTTTTTTTATTTAGTTAAAAATTACTATCAGATTTAATGTTATACATTGACAAACTATACATCATTAAAAAGATACAAGACTCAAGTTTCAGTATTTGACCACTATTGTATTCTGAAAAACTTATAGTGACAGTTATGTCTTAATTTGTGTCAGGAGTTATGAAATGAAAAAATGAGTCGATACCTTTAATATGAATTATGACCGTCAGCCGCTTTCATTCATAAAAAAACTCCCGTGCTGTCGTCATGACAGCGATACACAAAACAACGTCCCTCAGGGCTTTAGCTCAAAAATGTGCAGATTTAGAGAAATATTGATATTTTTTCATAAGTTTTCATCAGATTTCTATAGACAGGAATAATATTTATTGAATTTATGCCCAAATGCGTCGATGTAATCATTATGAGCGCTGGACGCTGTGATGCGCAATGCCGCGGGAAGCGTTTTTTGCTAGTTTCAGTCCGACGCAGTTATCATTTTCACGTCCTGCGCCACGTTGTTTAAATAGCAAATGCATTTGCGCCCATGGACGTACTGGTCTGAAAACGAGGCGTGTTCTGGCGCACTGTTGGCACGTTGCTATTTGGAAGCAACAGAAATAGACTGTGCCATTGAGCAACTGAAACCTGGTCTAAAGTCAATGGCGCATATTTTTATTTTTTTGTTATTTAAAGAGCGCGTTAGGAATGTGCGCCTATAGGAGGGTCCACAACGCGCGTACACTCTGCTTATTAAACACACAGGGACACAGTTACAGCAGCACACAAACATGCCAAATATTTTAAATAAAAGGATTACAATGTAAAAGATTATTAATGTGTACATAAAGATATGGTGGAATCCGGCTTGTCCCGTAGATGATCTGCTTGCGCACTTTTACCTCGCGCACAAGCAGTTCCGTTTGCGGTCTTTCCACTATCAAATCTATATCTAGGGACAACCTTTTTAGACTGCCGACCATTTTTCCCGTCGATAAACTAGCAAAAGTGGATTCGGACATACCCTAAGTGAACTTGCACCCTGCGCTTTAGACCATGCGCTTAGATCGTTAAAATAGAGCCCTTAGTGTTTTTAAATCTTCTCTTAAAACTTTTTTTTTCAGGCTAACCTATATGTGATTATTTAGTTTTGTACAAATGTCTAAATTTGTTTTGATGTATGTTTCTATTTTTTGTCATATTTCTTCTTTTATTGCAGAAACGAATGGTATACATACATAAATTGTACAAAATACACATATCGACAAATATAAAACAAAACACAATAGACAAACAACAATATAAGGGGAGAAGAAAAAAAACAAGAACAAAAACAAAAAGGTAGAGAAAAGATAAACCTTATAATTAGAAACACATGTCCTTTGGGGGAGTTGAGTGTTCTAGGTTATTCTGTAATAGAACATCTTTTACTTTTTCCACCTAAGAAAAAGCTAAATGATACGGAGCCCCTTAAGGGACAAGGTGATGGACATGGTTCTCTCGCAAATATTTTGCATTCCCCCTGACAAAAAATGCATATATATATTTATATAGTGTGTGTGTGTGTGTGTGTGTGTGTGTGTGTGTGTGTGTGTGTGTGTGTGTTTTTTTTACTCCTATGTTATATTCTTTCCATCACCATGTCTGTAAATTGATGACTAAAAAATGTTTCAAAATTGAAACTGCATTAGTGACATGTGAGTCATAAATATGTTTGTTCTGTTTCCCAGGAACATGAAAGACTGCAAAATTGAAATGCATACTTCTGTTAATTTAAAAAAGTAATGCATCACTTTTTAGGAGTACACTAACATATAAATTACATCAAAGCAAACATACATGGATTAAAGCCACAAAACTCACATTTTAATACTAAGCTACACCACCCACACAGTACACAGTGGATTGGACTGAGTTACACTCTGTATTAAATTACACCACATTAGGATGTAAGCAAAATTGTTTAGAGCTTCATCGTCTTGTTTTCTGTCAGAGCCATAATTCAATAGTAGTTAGATTTAGCACATAAAATGCAGAAAACAGTTCTTCAGACATTTTTCAGAGCTGAAAATTGTAGCAGAACGATTTAAAACTGAGATATGGACAATTACAGATAAAACCCCGTATTAAAACACACATTTACAAAAACACATAACACCTGCCTGTTTTTATGAGTGGCACTTCACAAGTTTGTCAGCTGCGAAGGTCTCTCCATATAACCAGGAGATTAAGCTTCCTCTACTACAATAACATGCTAAAAACTTCATGTTCTATTCATACTGAGTGCCCATGTGGGCACTTGTGATGCCCTTTATTTGTGGCATATTAAAATGGAAACTTCTGGTACTTTTGTCTTCATGCCAACAGACTCAACCTCCCACATGCATAACAAATAGATCAAAAAGGGGGAGCAATGAAGAAGAAAGGAGGAAAAACAAGCAAGAAAAAAAAAGGAGAAACAAATTCCATCTGTCCCGATTTAAATGTGTTTTGTCACAGGCTGCAAAGGTGCCTTTCACAACTCCAAAAGGTGACACTCCTGGAAAGTTCCTGTGAATGTGTATGTGCGTATGGTGGTCAAGTAATCGGATAATATGGAATTCAGTGTACACCTGTTAGACAATAGCAATCAGGGAACAGCATGCATGCAAAACAAAGTCTGAAAATAAATAAAAGAGTCAAACAGGCCAGCTGCACACATGGTGCTTGTACAACTAAAAGGCAAAGGTCAAGTGGACATCTGAAATCACAGGTCATTTCCTAGGACTTTTTCTGACAGCTCAGACTTAATTTTCACGAGGTCAAATGCTTCTAGTCTCATCGAGGGCTAAAAATGTTTTCTGTTTACATTTACTCTTAATGGTGACCTGAAAAGTCCTTGAGAATCCTGCCAAGTTTTTTTCTCCTGATAAGTTGAGAAATTCAGCAGGACGTGAGAGCCACATTCACGTTTTTCTTTTAGATAATGTTTGCTGCTTGTCTACATGATCATTTGGCACTTTTCTACACAGGTCTCACAGTATGTCACAATATCAACTGCTGCTTTCAAGTCTGTAAATGACTGATCAAGGCACTGAAAATAAATTGAAGAACCCAAGTGTGAAGTGAGAAAATATAAATAAGACAACATATTTACCCCAAAACCAGAAACCGACTCCCAAGCATTTTAGTGACTGTCATCACATCCTGGTAATGTCATTTACGCTCATATGCCTAGAAAGGACCACCTCCCTGCCTGGTTTTGTGCCGGCGAAATGGACCGACAGCCGAGACCTGCTGGCTTGCACATTTTATACAGAAACCCATCAGGCATGACAGGGGCACCTGCGGGGAGAAGAAAGAGGACCCCTGTGAGTTTAATCACCTCTAATACAAGATTATCCAGGTGCCAGAGGACATAATCTTCCCCAAAATACATCACCTGTCAACAGCTTGCACAGAACATGATCACCCCCTTCCAAAAAACATCAGCTCTTAATCGGCACTGAAGTCACTCAGCTGGAAAATCACAGAGAACGTTTCCACGGTGTTATTTATCTTGCTGAAAAGTGTCAGATTGTCCTTAAAATTGTACATTTTGAATGCGGAAAAACTCAGAAGAGCTGGCTGAATTAACAAAGATTTGTTTCTGTTCTGTGCAAGACAACCAAATTAAAAAAAAAAAAAAAAAAAAAAAAAAAAACTAGGTAAAATAATGCCACCCATTGCGATAAACTTTAAAAACTATTAGCCGATGATATTTGTACAAAGTGTAATTTGTCTGAGGAATGGCAATTAGTGAAAATATTGTAACAAGATGGGCTATTTGCATTTAATAGTAGAACAAATGTTTTCTTATGGTTCTTAAGTAAAAAAAAAAATAAACTTCAAGTCAGAGCTAAAATAGTTATTCAAATAATGCCATCATATTATTTTAAGTATACTTACATTAATGGCCAATACAAACAGCAATCTAAACATCTAAACAAAGATACCTTTATATGTAATGCTCAAAGGACAGAATTTTTGTTAGCTTGTAACTCAAAGGCATATTACACTTCTGTAGCAAAAATGACTGTGAACCTGGTCTTTATTATTTCATTCAGTAGCCGATCATGCCTCTCCTACTTGAACCGCTGTGGGATAACTTCAAACACTCTGATGTGCTGTCTTTATCAATGTCTTTCTTTTTTGCTCATAAATACACATTGCATCAGTATGGCATCAGATTCTCTTCCTTTCTCTCTCTGTATTCAGGTCTGATCACTCCTCCACTTTTTTGACCCCTCTCCCACTCTCTCTCGTGCCCTTTCTGAACAAAGAGTGGCTGCTCATTACTGAGGAGAGCAGACAGAGGGGAGGTGTCAGACCTCAGCTCTTTATCCATGAGACTAGAGATGGATAAATCAAAGCAGCGTGCTGCGCACATACCGAAATAACAGCCATCTTTACACTGTTTGTGAGGTGAATAAAAGGGAGGAGAGGGACCCTCTTCCAAATGGAGAGGTGTCAATGTGAGTAATCTGAGATTTTCAAATGTGTACTTTTTTTTCTCTGTGTCTAAAAGTATGTCTCTCCTGTTTCAGTGGAGTATTTGTGCATATCTTAAAATAAATAAATAGCTTTTTAATTACTAACTGCTATAATTTTGATTGGTGGCTGGAGGTCATCACGGTGAGAAATTACATAATGAAAACAAGCAATGGAAATAAAAGAAAAAAGAAAAAGCAATTTCAAAAACATATTTTTAAAAATTAAAAATGGTAAAATGCTCAATAAAGAAAATCCAACCTGACGATGAATGAATTCAATGTCAATATATTACATTTATTTTATTTTTTTATTTTTTTTAAAGGGGCCATAGACTGGATTATTTAATTATTTTATAATGTTTCCTGGGATGCCCTTATAATGTTAGTATGATTTTAACATAAAAATTGTCATAATTTATAAATAAAAGGCATTTTTCCAAGCCTGATTTTAGCCTCTGATTTGAACGCTCTGTTTTAAGGGGCAGGTCTGCTGTGAGACTTCAGTGTAAACGCCCACTGCTGTGATTGGCTGACATGTTTGCATATGAAATAGCTAGTATTACATGTGGAACTCTCTCTAAAACTTTTACTACATTTTTACAATAACAGCTATTGAGATTAAGGAATCGTGAAAAGTTATGATCATAATGATCTATTCCCATCACATGAAAGGTTGCAGTGATGAGCATATTGAGCAGATGACAGTCTGTTGATCGTGTATGAAATTACACCTCTGGCTTTCACCAAATAACAATGCAAACACGATGTAGATACAGTAAAAGCTTCGTTGTACTGTACATTGTAACAACATCATGATTTTGTGATGATTGATTTCAACAAGTTTTGGCAAGTGTCCAGATAAACACGCGCTATTTGATTGACAGCTTGGGCAACTGGAAAGGGATTGTTCTTTGATCGCTTTCTTTATATAATTTAATCACAGTTTAAATAAGATTATTTTCATGCTAAGAGAAACGACTTGAAGTTGATTGTTTAGTCACTGGCTTGATTTACTGATGCATAAACAGTATTGAACGATATTTTGAGAGATAATCTGTCTGAACTTGAATAATTACATTAGAAATCACTGATCACAGATCAGGCATTAGAATAAACATGTCTTGTTGCTTACATGTTTGTGGCATTGCTGGCAGATCCATATAGTAAAAGTCTGTTTGCAAAGCCTCCGCCGAAATTTACCAAATAATCCACAGTGAAATACACCGAATACAAACAAATAAGGCACTGCTGAGACATTCACATTGTTTGGGGGAAAAAACACTATCCTAGCATTCGGATCGTTTGGAAGGTAATGATATTGATCCTGTATCGATCTTTTCTCGTTCTCATGTCACTGTTCACTAACGCTCCAGTGGGCGGGGCCAAAGCTGAAGTGTGACGTCACAAGTCTCCACTTTTTAGATCCTGTCGTTTGCTGGCCTTGGTTTCAATAAAAGCAGTTTTTGGAATAACAAGAAGAAAGTTTTGAAACTTAAAGGGTTTTTTATAGTATAACAAACTTTAAGAGTTTGTTATACTATAAAAATACCCTGTAAGTTTCAAAACTCAAAACTTTCTTCTTCGGTGAAATACACCGAATACAAACAAATAATGCACTGCTGAGACATTCACATCGTTTGGGGAAAAAAAAACACGAGTTTGGAATTTGTGAAATAATCCTTTGTGAAAACACACAAAGGATCAAGGAACATTTGAATTCTCATTTTATGACCCCTTTAAACAAAGGCATAAGACATGTAAATGCTATTTGCACTGACTGTGAATAATACATCAAGTGTAAACAGCAAATATAACATTTACTCAAACTGTCAATAAATGAATATATATTTGTACTAAGTGTAAATTGTCTATGCTAAAAAAAAAAAAAAAAATTCATTTCAATTAATGCTTAAAAAAAGTTTTAACTTTAAAGGTGGGACGTGACACAGTGGCCAAAACTGCATAGATTAATGCACTTTCTGTGTAAATATCTTCAAACAGATTGACAAACTCAACTGATTAAAAAAAAATGGTTTGATGTGGACTGTAGGTCAGTGAAGCCTTTTGTTCAAAACAAACAAACTTCCAAAGCCACTTTTTGTCTATTCAATGATTTACCACAAGATTGCAATGCCTTAAATGATCTACATTATATATTAAATACTGTATGTGACTGATTGATTGAATAATTAATTAGCATGTCTTGTAATTAGTTCACTTTGATTAAATTTGCTGTTTAAATAATTGAAAACTAATTAAATTACAGTTTTATTCTTTATTTATTTAAATACTGTGTTTGCACTTGCAGTCCTGAGAATACGCATATAATAAAACATTATACACACACATGATGTATGTATATATATATATATATATATATATATATATATATATATATATATATATATATATATATATATATATTATTTTATTTTATTTTTTTTTTTTTTTACATATACACAAGCCCTTACATTGTTTAAATGGCATCCCCTTCAAATAACATTTCTAAAGAAGTGTGAAGTAAAAATGTTGTCTCTAATTACCTTGCACAGGGTCGCCTGAACCGATTGTACCAGCGTTTAATATGCAGATAAAACTGTAACTGTCAGTCGTCAGAGATGACAGGCCCCTCAAATGTGATATGATGATTTAACTTGTTTTTATCTTAATTTAATGAGCCCCCAGTAGGTCTTCATATCAGTCTTATCAGTCCTGATTGCCAATGAAGATTATAATAAGTGACAGAAGATCTGACTTGGTATTCTGGAACGAGATGGGAACCTTGCTATAACCAGAACAGGCTGTATAATGGATGAATAGGAAATCAGTCAGTCAAAATCTAACTGTGTGTGCCCTCACCCCCTTCCCCCCCACACTTTGTTCAGATACCATCATAAAATATTCAGAGAGTTGAAAGTGTTGGTGGATTCAATTATGCATACTTAGCTGTTGTTTATTTAGTAGGGAACATAATTGCACATAGCAGCACTTCAAAGCCTATTAGTACACCTCAACCCATGGTCAACTTCCAATCAAAACTACTGCATCCCTTTCCCAGGGAGAGAATGCGGGGGTAATGGAATTTTAAATCTGCCTAGGAGATGACTGAAGAAAAAAATAAGTATAATTTGCCTGACTTCATTGGCGTTTGTTCATATGATATTAAACAAAACCTTTTCCCCAATGAATCTTGTTCTCTTTGTTCAGCAGAGAAACAGGAAACCGGGTTTATTGTGTAATTGCTCTGCCAAGATTGTTATGAGGACTCTCTCAGCAACTCATCCGTGCAGGTGTTGGACAAAACAATGGCATGAATTTTCACAGGTTTGCCATGGACATCTGGACCAACAGCAGGCCAGGTGCATCTTAAAACATCTGAATACACAATGCCACAATCCTTAATCACTTTCAGTTGATGCTCCATTTATGGTGCCAATCCATTTCCATTTCCACCCTTCAGCCTTTGTAGTCATTGTGAAGCCGCAGTCAATCCCGACCTCTGATGGGAGATTAAACCACGGCATTCACCTCTCCGATTCCAGAAAGCTTCATGCTAGCCCAGAGACATGACATTAGCCACTTTTCGAGTGCCAAAGATTGGTAGCTTCTCTTGTGCAAGTCAAACGGTTGCCAGGGGAAACAGACGGCTGCCACCCCACAGCAAAGCCCCCTGTCCGCGAAATCCCATCAATATATTCGTGGTAAGAGTATGGCTCCCGAACGTCAAGAGTCGCAGGCCCACTTGCCGATTTAATTGTGATTTACACCACTGCACTCTGCAAATTGTTATGTCTGAGACGCCTGAGCCTTTAAGCCACGTCGATTATATTTCTCTGGCTAAAGGCTGTCAATCTCTACCTCTGTTTACCTGCAAGGCTGATTAGCAAATGTGTCAGTACTGGGAAAACCTTCAAATCAATTTCCTTTTGGAAACCCAATCCTCAAGGCTTCTGTCTTCACATACTGCCCGAGTGTATATGCTTGCATGAGCATGTGATTGTTTAAGACCTTCTGCGAAGCTTTGTCTTCTCCTCTTGAACTCCGACCCCTCGTTCCTTCCCCTGACTGACTGCATGGGCAGGCAATAACGCAACCTCTGTCAAACGAAAAAGCTTCGCGAGAGACATGCGCGACCTCTCACGTGTTTGCTCAGATCCTGCCAAGAAGAAGCAAACAGGTATATGACTAATAAAGCGAACTCATTCTTTCATATTAAAACTGCAATCAGGCCATCAAAAGGAATTTCCAATCATCTGTAATGGTATCAGTATGCACACTTGTGTGAAATATTGAAGGACAATCCGCTGAGGAAAAGTCTAGCCTTTAGTGGCTTCATTTTAGAGGTTAATCAATAAGACTCTCATATCAGAGTAAATAAACCAAGGCCGAATCAATAAGACTCTCATATCTGCCATCAGTTGTTTGTCAAGAGCGGAACAGCAGCAGTCTTAGCAAGTGTAATATTGTTGTTTGTGGAGAGCTGAAGTATGTTTGGTAGCAAGCCGTCATCCTCTCTCTCATTTTTTAAATGTGAACACTTTTTATGTAAATTCTCTGGACACTACATACAGTACGCACAAACTGACAATCGGTAAAAAAAAAAAAAAAAAAAAAACAGTTCTTAAAGAATGCTGTGGAATGATCAAGCATGTCTAATTGGCTGAGGCATTTGTTGATTATTACGTTAGGCTCTACTGCCAGAATCACACACATGCTGTGTGCCGCCGTGTTGAACTGCATGCTGGGAGTGGGGCATCTGTGGCACTTGGCTGAGGGTGAAGGCTGATGAAACGCCACTAGTGGGACAAAATACTATGGACAGATTTGTCGCTTGGCCTTTTCCAACCTTCTGCCTGTATCTTCTCACTTTGGGATTTTTCCTAAAGACTGTTTCTCCCTTTTTCTTACTTAAAACCAAATTAAATTGGCTGTAGCATTAAAAGAAGTGGCCAAATATGAAAGATTAAGAAAAAAATGGATTTATATGTTGTTTGGGCAATATTAAACAAGGATTTGAGCTGCTGTAAAGTGTAACAACGCCAGGCTTGCTTTTTTATTGTTAATGTTTGAACAGCTGGTAACAAAACTTGAAACTAAAAAAAAAAAACTTAACCTTTCCCAAATTCCTAGGAAGGCTATGAAAGCCTGTAGACTGATTTTTATGTGAATTATTATTATTATAATTTATTTTTTTTTTTTTTCAGGAAAATCAAAAGGATGTGATGGTTACATGCAACCCCAAGAACGTTTTATGACACATGAAACTAACACATGTATCCCTGGCTGGGAAAGTAACCAGCCGAGAGTGAGGAGTCAGAGTGGCGGAGGGATGCGGAACATAGGCAAGTCGGCTATGTATAAATATAGGCCTCCTCTCATGCTGATTCGATAGATCACTGATTCTCAAAGTGTGGTACATATGGAGAGGAATCACTGAATTTTGCACGTACGATCATAGCGATGTGATCAATCTTGGCTGGTCCCTTGAGTGTACGATCACACCGGTGTGAGTAGAACAGTCAGTGCATCATATGATCATCAACTGCTAAATTCAAATGTACTTTTGCAGTTGACTGGTGCTGAGCTAGAGACACGCTAAGCGCTGTCATATATCACTATTCAGTGTTTTCAACCACATAATGTTTATTTTAGGTTTCAGACATTTAAATTCATATAAGTACTAAAAAAAACAATACATTTAGAGTTTGTAAAATACACACTGCTGGCAATAATAATCCTTTCCATTATAATTAGACGACATGTTTTATTCATATCAGCTACACATTGTGTAAGTAACTTTAAATTTTACTCTATTCTTCTTCCAGTTCACTGGCCACTTACTTTCATGTATTTCGGGAGAAGTGGATGAATTCACGTGTTGTAAATCCAATAGATCCGATTCTCTGAACTGTGTCTGCGGCACAAACTAACATGGCGCTGCCCAGCGCGCATACAGCTCAACTATGCGATCATTATAAAGGTGTTTAAACAACAAAATACTTCCAAATGCACATATTTGACAATCAGAATATCAAATATTTCATGCTATAGCTAGCAAATTTGTGAATATTTTGAATAAAAAAGGAAATAAAAGCAGATTATCAGTCATTCAGCGCTATTTTGGCTACGTTGTGTCACGTGACAAGCCATGACGCATCACCATGAAAACAATAAAGTGATAAGTTCTAAACAGGCCTTTATCGCATCACAACAGAATGCCGGAAGAAGCCGCGAAAAATAAATAAATATGAATAAATAACGGTCGCCTTGAAAAACTCATGGGGGTCAGCCAGAATATTTTAAATGTACATGTAAAAAGGTTAAATACAGTATGAATACACAGCCTGTGTTCATTTTTTTTATTATTATTAATTGCAGTACTTTTTTTTAACTTAATATTTTAAGTACAGAGCAGTTTTTATTTAACTTTTAAGTACAATACATGTTCATAATACAATATTTAAGTAGGCTACAGTTTTTATTTCAATTTTAGGTGCAATACATTTTAATTGAATCATTATTTTAGTTTTTTTATTTACCTGTATCTGAATGTAAGTAGCACAATGCAGTTGAATGTTAATATTCAAACTGTGTTTTTACAATGTTTAAAGTGACTTGCAATAATACATATTCTTATTAGAAATAAAACTGCCTCATTTTTGAGCTGTGCATAACTGTAGCTGAATAGTTAGGCCAATTACGCTACTGTATTTTCATATTAGTTATTATGGTGGTACTTGGAGAGCCACATATTTTCTGAGGTGGTACTTGGTGTAAAAAGTTTGAGAACCACTGGGAAAGATCATTTGAATGTGTTACTCACGAACTTTGTTAATAAAACACTGTGTATTTTTAATTTGAAATACCTCATCTGTCAACATTATACCGGTGAATTAACAGTAAAAACAAAAAAGTATACTTATAAACTATCAATAACTCTTGCCCCACCATTGACGGAATTTTCCTGCTTTCCGTGTTGAAACTGTTATACGGTAGGGGGCGCTACGACATCTTCTGAAAGAGTACTGAATCTCCTGATCAAAACAACATGCGAAGAATATGCAGAAACCAGCGATATCATATTTAATCATATACAATAACGTGATCACCAATATTAAACGGCATATACATCCAAAATGTTTATGTTACTGAATGAAATGTCGACCCAGGACGAGCTCTAGGACTGTGAAGCTTTAGGGGTGTTGATGGACTTGGGGTGTTTTCTCATCTTTTTGCTCAAAATGTTGCTTTTTTTTATGAAACCTACCCATATTCAAGTGTCGATTAAAAAAAAGAATGCATCAAGCAAGAATAAAACGTTTTTGTTTGTTTAAAAGCAGAGGCTTTGTTCTTTCTTTTGACATATGTTCAGATATTCATACAACAAAATATTCTGCATGGGGGCCATGAACATTTTTTGAAAATGATCAAAAACACTGGCGGTGGCTGGCAATTTTTTTTAGAAAAAACGCTAGTTGGGAAAGAGTTAACATGAACCTACTGTATAGAAATCTTGCCAAAATAGTGTTAGTTTATTGAGGTTATTCAAGGTACCTTGCATATTAAAGAGAAAGTTCACCCAAAAATGAAAACTCATCAATTACTCATCCTCATGTCATTCTAATCTCTTATGATTACGCTTACGCTTTGATGCTTTAATTCATATTATGAGAGTTAATGAGTCCCTAAAGTTTCAACCATATTGCAAGTTTTCTAAAGCAATGTGATCACTTTGTATGATGAACAGATTGATATTTAACAATTTAAAAAATTAAATTCAAACCAAACATGGATCATCACACATACACAGATTACATTAAATATTTCAAAATATTAGAATATCAAATTACCAAATGTCATGGCGTAATGACAGAGTTTTTTTTATCTTAGGGTGAACTATCCCTTTAACTAATTTTAACAAATCAAACCTTATTGTAAATTGTTGCCACATTTTCATAATCTTTTAGTCAGTACAATTGCAAGAAGAAAAAATCCCTTCAAGCTATAAAGGGTAGGCTACTATTGCACTTTATACCTCTTTCCTGGGAATTGTTCTGTATTTGCGCTTTCTGCTACAGCTCTACTGAGACCGGTTTATTGTTTATTGTTTTCATTTGTGGTTTTTCTGCCTTTAAGACCATCCAGATAACACTGCCAAAAGTGTCCAGGCCCTGTGTCAACAGCCACCAGCCATGAGTCTGTCACAAACCACCGACCCCCCTCCAACTCCCGTCTCTACCCATCACACCCTCCAATTTCAGGACTGCAACCCAAGCCTGGCATTCCATCTGTGCAACTCTGCACCTCCTCACCCTTCTGTCTGTCCATCCAAAAAAGCACATAGTGAGGTGACAGAGGGAGCCAAAACAGTGTGTTATGTGCACACACATCCAAACCAGCCCTGCGTATGAAAACTAATCTAATATATATATCACAGGACAAACTATTAACAAGCTAAACGTACAGGCATATTATTATAACTCTCTACTTCTAATTGCTTTTGGTTACATATAATTGTACGTGTAATTGTATGTGTAAAATCATTGCAGTGCAATTGGATCATGACTGCTGAGACAATGTTTGCCTTTAGAATTTAGAAAACTTAATGTAAACCTTTCTTCTCTAATGAACTTGATGTGTGTGTATTTTTTTTTTCAGTTGCACTGCCTTTAAATGTTAAATCAATTCCAACACTTGAATTGTATTTGGACTGAAGTAGCAAACAGGATGCCTAATTGCAATTCAAATTTGATTGTAAGTAGAATTAAAATATGGATGGATGGATGGATGGATGGAATTATTTGGAAAAAAATATATTATTATTACTGGGTATTATATGTACAAATGTACATTCCAAAGATTAAAGACTTGTTTATTGATTTTGATGACACAGAAAAAAGGGAAATATTGTCTGCGTAATGATCACTGTTCTCGCTGCTGATAGTCTACCATAATTATACATGCATTGATTAAAACTAATTGTACAGCAATTAGCATTTTCAGTTTTATTTATGCACTCAAAATGCCTAAACTAACAAATAGCACTTCACAACATGTTAGAAAGGGAATTACATTACAGACATTAGAGGTCACTCCTTGGGTTCCTTTAGTGGATAAAAACAATCTTGTTTACAGCAAATAAATGACAACCACATAAGTAAAAGTGGAGAGGAAATGACACTGTGTAATGCAGACACTGATCTGTGGCAGCAGAACTAATTTCAAATATGTCAAGCTTGAAATTACTACACAGACTCTGCCAAAAATATGGATGTTTGTTTACAATCCATATCAGTGGGGGATATCTAGGTTTAGTGAGTAAATACAGGGGTTGGGATGAGGCATGTTAATTAGTACTTGATACTTGTGTGCCTTTGCAAATGACTCACAAGGCTTGATAAATAAGCTCTGGATAACAGCTGCAATGTGGAGAATTTCTAATGTGTCCAACAGAAAATCTGCAGGAATTGCTATCACAAGTTGTTCCCAACCCCACCTGTCTAAAGACTCATAACAGACTCCAAAATTGTTGATATTGTGATACAATGCATGCGTTTTAAGAATAATCAAAATGATGGTTTGCTGCTGCCAGGCTCCAACACATCCAACTCCTTCAACAGTAGTTCATCAGCTTCAGAACCAACCGTATCTCTGACACACTGTGATATATAGAGCAAGTACTTAACCTTTGACCCAGAAGTCAAAATTATGTAAACTTTTAGCTACAATCAAGTTGCAATAGCAAGTTTATAGAGCAAAGAGGTTTTAAATTCCAACATAAGTGCTTTTGCATATAATTTGAGAAGATCTCTTGTTAAATGTCAATGCATGCAGACACTCCAGAGGTGACCCCTCATGGTCACGTAGATATTTTCAAACTCCTTTGATGCAAAGTTTCCCTAGCTGATAAGTATTTGGGAAATGTAACAAATATAGAGATACATAACAAAATCCAAATAAAACAGACTATTGGAAATGTACATAAAATAGATCAATGAATTCTCATATATACTGTATGGTGTGTAAAATGTTCACTGATTAAACCTGCACTCTAAACTATTCTACATACAAGCAAACAATGTATATGGTGTTTGTTTCAAGAAAGATCAAAATTAGCTCATTTATATATTCTCTGAGAACGAAAGAACACACACACTAACAAAACAAAACCAATGAAACGCTCATGACTTTGTGAAGTTCTGGGACTAATTGGATCATTGACCTACAGACATCCTCCTGTGTTATTTCTCTCCATACTTCTCACATGGTTATTTACAAAGCTTTTTCTTTATTTTATCAGTTGGTATTTTGCTCCTGTATCCTTCAAAACGAGCTTGCCATCAGAAATGAAAGTTGAGAATGAGTCCTGTTAGCCAAAGATTGCGTCTTGTTTACTTGGAGGTTTTGACCCCCGTTGGCCGACAGACCGTGCGTTGAGATCCGATGGCGTGTGTTTGTGGATGCGCAGCGTGTGCGTGGGTGCAGGATTGAAAGGCCAGGGCGGTTGGAGGTGTGGGTAGTCTTGCCTCAGCACTTTCCAGGTAAACTTCTGACTCCAACACCCTACAGCCGAGAGAAAGACGCCCGGAAAGAACATCAATCCCCCCCCCCTCCTCCTCCCTCCCCCCTCCTCCCCCTCCCCCTCCCACTCCCAGCTGCATTATCTTTGAAAAGCACCTCCAAAACACTGGGAAACAAAGAGAAAATGTGTGCAAAGGAGAAAAGTTTTGTACTCTGAGAGCACTGTTTCCTTTTTATTTTTCTTCCTTCCTCTTGTTTCTTTTTTGTCACTTCGTGCTTTTTTTGGTGCCAAGGACTGAAGGATTGGTGGCAGGAACGCTGCAGGTGCAAGGAGCCCCCGGGGACTCTTCCCTAATCGCCAGCCAGACAAACAGGGGGACATGTTCCCCCGTACAGCGCCTCGACGGGATTGGAGCATTTGCGCTGCGTTCAATCACAGCTCATTCCGGAGCGATTTTACCGTTTTTCAACGCATCCCTGAAGTAATGGGAACAAAACCCTGGAGACTCTGTCAGCATGGACCCAGAAGACTCACAGTCTTTTAAAATGCAGACACCAGCACAGCAATAAGAGAATTGCACAATTAAAGTCTGCACACCTTCCCAATGCTATTGCCAACTTTTTTGATAGTGCGAGCCAGTGAACATTATGCTAAACAACTCTCACATGTATGGCATTCTGAAACGTGGTGATATACGCCGCTTTAAGCAATTTTATACAGAGAGTGGACACGTTTTAGCATAATTCTGTTATTCACTTGTAGCCGCAAGCTCACAGCGGCACTCGATCCAAGAGGAAAAGCTTGGGTATTGCACTTGAGAGAATAATTCATCCAGAATATTTATTCATACTGAAATGGCTGTGATGATTACTTGTGTTTTATACTCTAATGATTAGTGTGTTTATATGGAGGAACCCCCACCTCTCTTCCTTTGAGCTCACACTGTTCCTCCTTCCTCTTTTTGTCTTCTGAGCTGAATTCCAGGGGTGTAAGTTTACCCCTGTAAATTGTAGTGAGTCTGGTGCAGTTATCTAAAGGCTGACGTTCGGAAATTCACATTACAGTTTTTCTCAGTCGCTTTGGTGCATTTCTCACATCACTATTTACATTTGCACAACAGTTAGTTCAACCTCCACAACATTTAGTCATTTGTGCACATCATAGTAGCAGTTTCTCATTCCTTCCAACAAATTGCAAATGCTTTTGGACATGCATCAATTGCTTTCATACAACTCTCTGCTGTTTTATAACATTATCATTTGCTTATGTCATGTCAGTCAAAATTAACTATACTTGTGAATGCTGAATAGTCATTCCATATAAAACTAATAGTCCTCATTTCATTGCTTGAGTCATTACATACAAAAATGTTGAACTAGTTGTCAAAATCTGTCATTTAAAAAAAAAAAAATCCTGAAAAAGTCTCCTAAATTGAACAATTTGCAATTGAGCAAGAGATGATATTCGCTGGGATGTAGATGAAATGATGTGACCAGACAGAGAGGAACGTCTGGGTGTGCATGAATGATTACAGTCCTATGTATGTTGTATGTTCAGTTCCAATACATCATATAGGCCTTCTGCAATATTGTGTACCGTTGTGCACAGCTCTACCCAAAGGGAGTTTATGTTTGTTGTAAATAATGGTGTATTTTTTCTTTTGCACAATGCTGTGAACAAATTAGAACTGCAAAGAGCATATACAGTAAAAAGGTGAAACATACATATATTCAGTGTCTTGTACTCAGTTACCTCATAAATACAGTAATGTGTAACTTTACTGTATTTTTTCAAATGGCTGTGCAAATAGTATTTAGTGCTGTATTGAGCATTTTCAGGTAGTCACTGTGTCACCAAGATCTGACTTTTATCATTGGAAAACATTTACAGAGTAAACTGTCATAATGAAAACATGACTAAGCCATTTGACTATCTTGTTCATAAACGATGGTGTCAGGACTTTTTATTTTGATGACACTGACACTTTCATTGACATAAATACTTGATTTTGAGGAATGGGCTATCCATTTTGAGCAAGTGACACGCTTTCGCAGGTTATCAACTAGGTTTTGCAGTTTGTACTAATTGTTTTGAGAACTGCATTAACTGTTGTGCAAATGTAAATAGTGTTATGAGAAATGCACCAAAGCGACTGAGAAAAACTGTAAACCATTGCCAAGAGCAGATTAAGTATCGCATATCTGTCCTAATGTTCCAACTGACACACAATGCCCCCAAGATCATGACCCTTCCACTCAGGGTCATGCAGGCATGCATAGGGGATAGGAGGCTTCAGCGTTATAGCCTCTTTTTGCACTACTGCATGCTAAGTTAGAAATTAAATACCATAAAGACAATATTTTCCTTCAGGCTCACTTTTCAATCACACTGATGTGTGTAAATGTAATGGTTTAATATTACTAAGTAATCCGTTTCTAGACTGTTTCCCCCGAAATGTGTAAACCGTGGAGAGCAATCAAAACAAAAACATATGATAGATAGATAGATAGATAGATAGATAGATAGATAGATAGATAGATAGATAGATAGATAGATAGATAGATAGATAGATAGATAGATAGATAGATAGATAGATAGATAGATAGATAGATAGATAGATAGATAGATAGATAGATAGATATATCTAGATAGATAGATAGATAGTCTGTTTTCAAGCAAATATATATAGCATATGATAGCATATATAGCATGTTTAAATGACTCTAGCAAACCTTTTCACACTTGTCCCTGAATATAGTATCTCTTTCAGGGCCAGTGATATTAGAATAGCCAGAATAGCTTTTTTGGGAGTCCTAATTCACAGATTTGAGTTTCATTCCAAAAGCAGGATTCTGATCTAGTGCATATTGTGACAGGCAAGGTCCCATTCTGTCTTTCCCTGTTAGGGGCTCCCCCTGCCTGGCACACCATTTTGGCACAAGCACCACCTCTGCCAGCTGGGCAGCAACTCTGTGAAGCCAACCTTTAGCTAAGGGACAGGTGGCCAGTCAGAGCCCCTGGGCTGTCTTAATAACCCAGAATCCTGTCAAACTCACTGCAGACTCAAGATTGGCTATAGGAAAGTTTTTTTAAATGCATACAGACTCAAATCCCATTCACTCTCGAAGTACCTATTGTCTTAAAGTATTGATGTATCATAAGCAGTTCAGCTGAGTACTATGTGTGTGTGTGTGTGTGTGTGTGTGTGTGTGTGTGTGTGTGTGTGTGTGTGTGTGTGTGTGTGTGTGTGTGTGTGTGTGTGTGTGTGTGTGTGTGTGTGTGTGTGTGTGTGTGTGTGTGTGTGTGTGTGTGTGTGTGTGTGTGTGTGTGTGTGTGTGTGTGTGTGTGTGTGTGTGTGTGTTCTCTTTTCTGTATCACCTGTTCTGTGTCTCATCTCTGTCCAAGCTGGCACAGATTCAGGTGCCTGGCATGGGTCCATGTGCCAGTGTGTGCACTCAGCCCTCTGACCTATCTTCAGAACATCTACTACATCAGAGAGAGACGGAGAGCGGAGGTGAGGGGAGATAACAGAAAGAGAGGAAGAGACAAATGTACAGACTCTGAGAAGGTTGTCTCTTCCTAACTTGTTACTTTGAACATGCAGTTAAATGCTGTTTGCTCTCAAAACAGTGGGAAACTTCAAGAATGCAAGTCTTTATCACAGATATGAACATTATAATAAAGTTTTCTTTTTCTACATTTAATAAGACTTAGGGCCCTATCATACACCCGGCACAATGCGACGCAAGTTTTTTCTGACGCACAAATTTCAGCCTGACGCAGTTATCATTTTCACATCCTGCGCCACGTTGGTTAAATACTGTAGCAAATGCATTTGCACCCATTTGTGCGCCCATGGATGTGCTGGTCTGAAAACGAGGTGTGTTCAGGCACATTGTTGGCACGTTGCTATTTTGAAGCAACAGAAATAGACTGCGCCATTGACCAACTGAAACCTGGTCTGAAGTCAATTGTGCAATATTTTTTTGTTATTTAAAGAGTGTATTAGAAATAAGTAATAGGCTGGTCCACAACGCACGTACACTTTGCTTATTACACACACGGGGATGTGCAGCAGCACACAAACATGCCAATATAAAAAATAAAAGGATCACAATGTAAAAGATTAATATAGTGTACATAAAGATATGATGGAATCCGGCTTTTCCCGTAGATGATCTGCTCATGCACTTTAACCTTGCGTACGAGCAGATCCATTTCCCCTCTGGAAACGCGTTCAGTCTTTCCGCTTGCAAATTCCGGCATGTAAATAGCAAATCCGCCATGGCGTGAGCGCAACTGGCTTTTAAAAGGAATGGGAGATGAGACTGATTGGTTTATTGCACGTTACACCCAAAACACAACCATTACTCATTATGAGAATAGGGACAACCCTTTTAGACCATGCACCGGGCACGCAGATCATTTTTCCCGTTTTTGAACTAGCATAAGTGGATTTGGACATGTCCTAAGTGCGTTCGCGTCGTGCGCTTTAGATCATGCGCTTAGATCGTTAAAATTGGGCCCTTAAAGGAGAACTCCGGTCAATTTTAACATTGAGCTCATTTTTTTATATATTTGGAGTGCTGTCAATACAGAGAACAACGACAAAAATCGGTGTTGCCTACACCGAGTTATTCTATTTTAAAAATTTGCACCCTGTTGACTTCAATGGGCAAGTACTAAACCTGCTTTTAGCCTCTTAACATCCTTGATGTGTCATTACAAGTGCACAGAAAATGTGAGTGATTCCTTCAGAGTGAACACGAGTGAATCTGACTGCAGTAGATGTGAAAGATATGTATAAAAATTATATTATTTAAGCCAGCGCAAATATCTGTGTTTACATGCTGTTTTCGGTGGAAGTCCAAAGTAGTCGATTGCCGAGTTCACGCGCGTGATCATAGGTAACTAAACCTATGCGCGTGAACTCGACAATAAATAATATAAATTTTTAAATAAATAAATAATTTTTGTCGTTGTTCTCTGTATTGACAGAACTCCAAAAAAAAAGAGCTCAATGTTAAAATTGACCGGAGTTCTCCTTTAAGGTCCTTGCACACTGAGTCCAATGCGTATTAATTAATCTGTTGCGAAAAATCTTGCAAAACAATATAAATCCTGAGATTGTGTAGAGAGGAAGGAGAGTTCCACCTCCTTATCAAGGAGCTGCGGGATTATCCTGGCTCAGTTTGATAAATTGCTAGCGATACTGGAGCCACTTATTAAAAATGAAGACACACACACACACACACCAAACTGTGGCATCGGAAAGGTGCCCACCAGCATTCTGGATTTTTGCGTTCTCTTGTACGGTGGATTCGAATTGTCAAAAACACTTTTAAAAATGCTTGTTACAGATGCGAAAAATTTCCGAATCCGAATTTTTTTTGACGGACGAAAGTTTCGGAGACAGTGTGTAAATGTGATTGACACAACGTGATGCTTCCTTATTCTCTATTTCTGTCTCGCTCTCTTGAACGTTCAGTGATTTCACACTTCAGCAACACTACCGTGACCACAATTACTGGAGCGCCAGCCCCTGCACAACCTAGTGATACTGGCTCTCTGACACGTAAAGAGCGCCTGCCCTCGAGGCCCGTTTTTTTGGCTTCTACAATTCCGGCATGGCACGTGACACGCTCATTACCCAGTGTCCTCTGAGAACTGGTTTTGCGGCTAAACTTATGGCTAATTCAGGCTCAGGAGTAAAGACCTGATTTGCACAAGAAAAAAAAAAACATGGACAATGACTTAAAAGACATTTTTACTGTAATTTTGCATTAAAGTGCATGGGGGTCAATTATAGATTAACTTCATTAACTTCAGTGCTATCCACACTGAAAATTTATTGGACTTATCCATCCAAATTATGTAAATAAGAATGAGTCAGCATAAAATTTGGGTAAAATTATAAGGGGTTTAAAACATTAATTAAGGCTTGTATCCCTCCAATTAAGATTAGGATAATTTATAATACAATCTATAATTAAGATTATTTCTTAATGTTTTGAAATTTTGATTATTTCAATAACATTGAAAATAATGTTTTTATTATGTAACATTATTACAAATTTTAAAAGTGTTTTTCTATTTAATATACTTTAAAATGTTAAAATGTTTATTAAACTCATTTATTATCAATCATTTTTGGTGCTCAGTTATTAATAATGATTCTTAATATTATCAATGTTGAAATCAATGTTCTCTTTTTTTCTTTTTTTTTGCTTTCAACAGTATAAGAAACAAACAAATAAATAAATGTTTCCTGAGCACCAAATCAGCATATTATAGTGATTTTTGAAAGATCATGTGACACTGAAGACTGAAGTAATGGCTGCAGAGAATTCAGATTTGTCATCACAGTAATAATATTATACATTTATTAAAATAGAAAACAGGTTTCTTATATCATTAAAAAAACATCATTAAGATATAGTTGATAGTTATTTCAGGTTTGTAAAGGCACCAAAGTATAAATTTGGTTTGGGCAAGACACATTTCATCAGAAAATTTTCGATTGTCCAAAATGGACTAATAGTAAAGATTTCTGTGGAGACTGTTAAGCTCCACAAAATGTATATACAGTGAAGTATACAAAAAAAATGGCACCATAAAAGTGACCTATATAGATCATTCACAACATATGATATCTTCTGAATAGATCATGTGAACCAATGATTGAATCCAGCTCCAATGAGTACCATAAAGGACCACAGTTGGCTGATGTAGGGGAAGGAAATTAATTTTGCTATGGCTCTGTTGGTGTTCAATGGAAGAGTCATACAAGTTTATAATGAAATGCGGTTGAGTAAATGGCCATTTTCATTTTTGGCAGAAAATTATGCATTAAGAACCATAGCAATAATTAAGAAAACAATAATTGTATATACCAGCATTCTACAGCATGTTATAGTAAATGCTTCTTAGAGAATAAACGATTATAACGGAAATGTTATCTGCTCATGGAGGCTGTTCTGTTTTTTTTTTTTTTTTTTTTTCTCAAAGCAAAGGCTTCAAAGGTGACCTGCTGCTGAACAAAGAAATGGATAAAAATGGAGGCAGGGGAAGGGGAGTGAGCGGCGCTGTTTTTTATGTGGCCATGGGCCAGCTTTGCCTCGCCTCCTTAGAGTTCTGTCCTGACCCATGATCACCTTGAGTGGGACGGGGTCATACAACGGGGCTTGGTGAAGTGCTGCTTAGCGCTTCTCTGTTTTTCCCTCTCCCTTTCTACCTATTTTTTTTCCCAGCCCTTTTATTCTCTTTCCTAAAGTGTCTTTTTCTCCTTGAAGGATCTTTCATGGCTACACTTACCTTTGGTTATGGACAGTTGTGTTGGTGTGAGAACACGCACAGACTTTCTCCTCAGACACACTATCACACATATTTAGCACATATACACCTTAATCCTGCTTATGATATATATATATATATATATATATATATATATATATATATATATATATATATATATATATATATATATACATACATATATATACATATATATATATATATATATATATATATATATATATACATATATCATAATAAGATCATTATGTATCACAAAAAGTCAGCTAAAATTCACTTAAAAATATACAAAGGGATTCACCAATGACTAATGCAATACACATTACTTTATTTCATTGATGTATGCATGCGATTTAGTGGCACCTAGAGAATCATTACAAAAACAAAGCATATTTTTAAACAACCTTGCAAACGTGCCTAATATTCATCAAACCCTTTTGTGCATCGCGCCACCCCTAACTCAAACATCACAAACACAGCTCTTACAGGTGCTTGTGAAGAAATGTCTCAGAAGGTAAAAGTAGGTTACTTCCAATAAAAAGTCCAGCATATTAGGAATACTTTTAGCTGTGTTGCTATGTATCATGTGTAAGCAATTGAGAAGGTGAACACTGTGTAGAGCAAACGTGAACATCTCACTTATAATAAACCCATTCAATGCTGCAATGGCCGCATTTTTTGACATGATGCACCACAACTGTTTGTGGTTGTCTACACTGGACATCTCAAAGTAAACATTATGGTACATTTGTCTTTCTGAACTGGTGCATGATGATGCTGTATGGTAGTGCAGCCAGGGATGTGCGATATATCGTTTACGATAGTATTGTAATTGTTGTTTTAATGACGTGCAATCTGACATTATCGAGTAGCTATGTACGTCACTTTGCAAAAACGAAACAAAAATATGCATAGGGAGTGCATAAATTTGCCTTTATTGCTCTTAACTTAACTGTTTTGTGTCTCTGAGCAACACAAAGTAGTGCTTCGTTACTGAATGAATCAGTCTATTTGAACGAATCGGTTGAATTAATGACTCAAAGATTCATTCATTAACAGTGACTTGCCGCCACCTACTGGATGTTTTAGCTTCATATTTAAAGTATCTTTTCAATTTTTAAACTATTTCATATATCATCAATGTTTTATTTTTAAAACATCAAAACATAATTCATTTGTAACTGCAGGATAAATACATTTATGTCCCCTCTGAGCTGCATTAAACAGTTTGTGTAAATACATCTAAATGCCACTTCAGATACAGCTTCTGTATTTCCTCTGCATTGCAAAGACGGATTTTGTTGATACTGATTTAATTTGATTAATAACAGCTCTATAGTGTATTATTGTTCTAATAGAATTTGATTGCACGTAATAATTTGACATAATAAATTATGCATAGGCTAAGGCTACATTAAATTAGGTAAGAAAAAATTGCCCTTTAAGGCATATTAAAGGTAAAAATCTATTTAAATAAATTAACTTTCTGCCACTGCTGTGAACTAACCACCGCACAAAATATGACGAATAACAAAAACTGTCCACAGCAGTCCTAAACCTGCAAGGTACCAACACAATAACACACTCAACAAAATATTTTCTGATCATCATTATCGACAAAATCCAAGAAAATACTGAGATATCATTTTTTGTCAATATCGCACACCCCTAATTGAAGCGTCCATTGTAGTTTGTAGCATTGCAATGCTTTGACATGTTCATGATCTGTTTAATCTTTCAAAGTCTAAAAGCTGAATGCCATGCAATGCGTCAGTCATGGTCCCACACCTGTTAAACACCCTCTGGCTCCTCCTGTTAAAGTCCCCATGCCCAAAACTCACGCTATAGGTTAAGCAGGAAAGAGATCAATGGTTCTGAGTGGACCACTCTCAATGTTTTGATACTTCCTGGGAAACTCAATGTTTACATTTTGTGGGAGATAAATCCATTTCTCCATTTCACATTTTTATAGATAGGCTTACATGTCATATAGTGTGGCTACATTAAATTCTTTATATTTAACAGTAAATAAGCAAATAGGCCTAAAATATGCATGTACAGAATTTATAATCAGACTGCTTTACAGACTGGAAATGTTTACATTCGGAAAGTTTAGATTGCAGCTACTTTTCATATCTGTTTATCTGAAAATGCTAATGGCCACTCTCTGAGACTTCCCCAAAAACAAGTCCAAAGTGGATGACCCGTTAACTCGAATAGCTGTTAATCACAGGCACTCAAACGAGAACACAAACAATCCACAAACCCAGCATTACTCGACAGGCGGTAACACCTCTTCGCTCGCGCCTCATTGTTTTTTTCTGCGGTAGAACCGCACGTCAACCTTACACAACTGCTCCATTATACAACTATCTTGTCAGACTAAGCTTTGTTCTTGGTATATTGATTCAGAATGTGTAACCGGTTGAAATAATGATTCCCAAAATTCCCATCACTCTTCAATTGAAAGGTTGAGTAAGATGTGAAGTTAAATATGCCCTTTCATGTAGGATGGAAGGAGCTTAAACAACAAAGATGCCGCTCAGCGAGAGACTTATTAATGCATGAAGCACACTTTCGACGGCTGCAGACTCGCAGCGCACATTTCAATATTAACAACTGAAGAAATTAAGCCGTATTGAGGGACAGAGATGCCGTAGACAGATTAAAAATAATTGTAGGTTTTGCACAAAGACTGAAAGATGACCTTGACCTCTTTTTGTGATCCAACGATTATGCATTTGTGAAAACTGTGTGCGATGAAAACAAGCATTGCCAGCATGTTCATTGCATGTATTGCTATTAAGATTTACTTGATTTCAAAGAAATGTCAAATGAAATGTCTAAAAAACATTTTTTTTTTGATTAAAAAAAATGTCATACAAGAATGAATGGTGAGGACACAAATCACCATAAAAGCATAATAAAAGTAGCCCATAGAATACTGTCTGCTATATTCCAAGTCTTCTGAAGCCATATGATAGCTTTATGTGAAGAACAATTGACAGAACAAATTTTCTTTAGTACCCACTTCCAGATACTGGGTTTGTGGGTTGGTTGGTTGGTTGGTGGGTGGGTGGGTTGGTTGGTTGGTTGGTTGGTTGGTTGGTTTTTCCTCCTCATTATCGATTTCCAGATAAAAGACATTTGGACATTTACATTTATTCTTAGAACCAGCTAAAACTTTTAATATGGGTGACATTTTCTGTCTGGTGGTCCTTTTCCTTTTCCTTTGGAAAGATCCCTCAAACGTCTTGTGTTTATGGCATGTATAGATAGACACATAGACACACACAAAACATATATATATATATATATATATATATATATATATATATATATATATATATATATATATATATATATATATATATATATACATTTCCCCCCCAACAATGTTCCTTACCCATCATGCATTATCTCAGTACCATCATCGGCACCACTGAGTTCAAAATCATTTTTAGCTGATAGGGCTGATAAGCTCATATTGGCTTTCTCTGTGGCATTTTCTTTTTCAGCACAGCGGGAGCAGCAGGAAAAAAAAGAAGAGAATGGCAGAGTCCCTATATTCAGCTCAGGGAGACATTTCGAATTTAGAGAATAACCTGCGGCCTGGAGCTGATATGAGCATAGCCCTGGGAAAAATAGAATGAACTTGAGACCTTACCCAACATCTCTTAATGGACATTAGATAGAGGGTCTGCTCTCTGGACAGTGCACATGTCCGTGTGTCTGTGTCTCTCTGTGTGTCTGTGTCTCTCTGTGTGTGTGTGTGTGTTTGTGTGTGTGTGTGTGTGTGTGTGTGTGTGTGTGTGTGTGTGTGTGTGTGTGTGTGTTCTTGTTCTTCTATCCCGGTGGGGACTTCAACCTGAATGCACACAGACTCGTGGGGACTCGTGTCACCGTGGGGACCTAAATTGAGGTCCCCACCGGCAAAGCCCCCTAGGCACCTCCCAGACAGTGTCTAGACCCGCCCCATGCAGTTTTTTCTGAAGTCCTCATGAGGACCGTTTTCAAGACAAAAATCTGTGTGAGTGTGTATCTATGCGCCCCTGGTGGTCACACAGAGTATTGCTGTCCCCACGAGTCACATTGTTCTTGAAAAGTGTGTCACTCTCTAGCGCCCTATTGGGGGTATTGGTCAATAATGAAATTAAAGTATTTAATAATAGTAATAGTAAGATATGAGTTAATAGGGTATATATATATATATATTTATACTGGATATTAGTATACTATTTAGTTATTTATATTACTTTATAAAATAAACATAATTAAATAAATTTACTGTTGATACACTAGAATGAAGATTCTGGATAGACTGAGCCACAAACTAAATATTATTTTTTTAATTTAGCAAATTCTTCAAATGATTAGAATATAACAGATCTCTTAAAAATGCCATTCATGTAATTAATCAGGGATCTACAGTATCTATATTCATATACTCATTATTGATGACAATAGGAAAGAAATCAAATGAGGTTTGCCAACTCCAGGGTTTCAGTCTCGCCTCTCCGTGGACTGTTGTATTGGGGGGGGGGGATTATATACTAAATCTAAATCAATTAATTAAATTAATTAATAATTAATTAATTAATTAATTAATTAATTAATTAATTAATTAATTAATTAGTTAAAAACACTCCAAAGTGATTTTGTTAATGTAATTATAATACATTATTATATCATTACTATAATATGTAATTATCATTTAATTCTAAACTAATTAAATCATGATCAGTAAATGATAATAGTTTTTCCACTCTGGGATACCCTTCTGACAGAGCCTTTCTGCATACATTACACAGAATCAAAGAGGAGCATATATATATTAATAAATGAACAGGCCCTGACAATATACAATCTTTGTTTCTAAAATTGTCAGCTGCTGTTATTTCTAATCTTCTGGCTTTTTTAATTAAGTATATCACAAATGGGATTCAACATATTTTGGTCTGTTTTTGTAATTCCTTTGCACAAATGGTGTGATATTTGATACACACATTCTCTGTGCTCTCTCAAAAGCCTTAAAAGTGAACTACTAACACACTATTTATAAAAATGTTTCATGCCTTTATTATCTGGTAAATGCTAGCCGCTAGGCTAACAGAGCAGCACATGACACCCTTATCATACCTCATATCTCACAGTATATCAGTAGTCTTCAACACCCTGTGCCTTACCTCTCCCTAACCCTAACCCTAGCAGCACATGACACCCTCATCATACCTCATATCTCACAGTATATCAGTAGTCTTCAACACCCTGTGCCTTACCTCTCCCTAACCCTAACCCTAGCAGCACATGACACCCTCATACCTCATATCTCACAGTTTATATAGTCTTCAACCCCGTGTGCCTTACTAGATGCTGTGAGCTAGCAGAGAGAGACTGACACTGCTTTAGCAGAACTCTCAGCAGAAGAGTGCTCAGTGTGAGAGAACGGGCCAGACACAGCTCTTCTCATGAAGCTAACGGAAGTGAACAGCACAGCGTGAGAGATAAACAGATGTAGAAATAATCTACTGATCCAGCATCCAGATGTGCTGCTGTAAAGCAGAAGAGGGGCAATGATGGCTAGCTAAGAACATGGCTAATGCCCCTGTGCTGCTGAGGTAAGCATGTGCCAGCGTCTGCGCTCCCGTTCCCAGTGTCACAGCAGGAGCAGCCACAGGCCACAGTGGAGGACTGACCATCACCAGCAGTCCTGTTAGCAGAGCAGATAATAGAGCCAGCAGGGCATGAAGCAGAGGTGCTGTCAGCATCTGGATGTGGTGGACCAGTACCCTGACCCTAACCTGACCCGACCCCACCCTAACCCTAATGCTGTCAGCATCTGGATGTGGTGGACCAGTACCTCTCCCTGACCTTAACCCTAACCCTAACCCTAACCCTAGCTGCACATTGACCTCTGGGTCCAGATGTTGGTGAGAGCAGGTGCTAAATCATTATGGCTAATCTGACCGGGTGAACTCAGATCCTGGACATGATGAGCACTGTGTCATAATCACTAGTCTAACACACACCAGTGTATGGATGTATGCAGTACACATGCAAACGTAAATGTCTACAACACACTCTTATTTCTGTTTAAGTTAGGTGTTACTCTAAGTAGTTTCATGTCATTGTGGGAGAATCTGCACCAGTGCTGAGCCGGAAGGGTTCCCAGTGTGGAGAAACTGCTTCAGCGTTTGTTGAATTATTTTTACTATGTGTTATTCTTACCATAAATGAAATCACGTGATAGTGTTTTTAACTTGAATTGACAGTTAATTTATGTAGTTTGCAAATAAAGTCTTTCTCCATTCTCCTCTACCTGGCGAACTGCTGTTTAGGTGAGCGCATTTACATGTACATTTATTAATTTAGCAGACGCTTTTATCCAGAGCGACTAATGAGGAATACAACAAGCAGTGTGTCTGGAGAGAAAGCAGTAGCAGGAGAAGTGCTAGCAATACATGGTGTCAGTCATTATCTTGAACAGCAAGGAGAGCACTTTCTGTGAAGATGTTTGTTGTTATTTTAACAGTAGTGAGGAGGAGAATGCAGTTAAAGAGTTTCAGAATCAGTATACACAGTTTCTAAAGGACGTTATCGTGTGCGGAGGCCTCGTATCCATAATAAGCCTCACTGCTTTCAAACCTATTTTATTTATTTGATCTCCTCTCAGAGGGTAAAAATAATATCTGTTCTGGTGAGTACAAGGTCTACTAATATTTTTTTTATTTTTTTTTATTTTTATGAATGTCAATCTTTTTGTGAGTTGTTTTAAAAGTTCCAAATTGGTTCCATTCATTAATGTGTTTTTTTTAAATATCACATTTAATATGTATTTTAACATCTACATTCTGAAATTTTATTTGTACTTAAAAAAAAACATATCTGAATTTGAGCAGAAAATGTATTTCTTTTATAACATAATATATCCTATACACTATATTATCAGAGCATATGTGCATACATCATTTTTTAAAATAATACAAAAACTGCACAAGAATTTTTTTTTTCGCGGGTAATAAACATAGCTATATATATAGTGCGCCGAGTGAATGTCAGTAATGGCGGACCCAGATCACACAGAACCTGAGGTTCGAGTCCCCACCGCGACCGTCCCCTCCCCCACTCTCCCGGGTCTCACACACACACCCCCCGCGTCTCACACCTGCGACACTCAGATGCTCGAGAGGCAGGGATGAGACGGACACGGCGAGATGGAGACGAGAGGAGACGAGACATCCGACGAAAAAGTAAGTTTTTGACTTTTTGTACAAGGTTCTCAAAATAATATGGTGCTGTTTATTTAACTTATTGTTTGCACATATATCGTAACGTAAATGTCACGTCATTTTATTTTCCATAGCGCTTTTCACATTAATCATAATCTCAAAGCAGCTTTGCATAAAGTATAGATTAATCTACCAAAATGAAAATAATGATAGTCTAACAATAATATATTAATTAGGGCTTTAGATTCCTAAGAGTCTTAAGCTCATGTTTTAAGGCCACAGTTAGGATTGCATAGGTGACTGCATTTTTAGCGGTAATCCGCTTTTAAACTTCGCCTAATTTAATATGTTGTTGTCTTTGTTACTTCTGAAAGACATATTTTGCGTCCCTGTTACTTCACCTAGATGTTTAGCTCACTTTTGGTAACATTAATCTAAGATGGCCAGGAGTTGGATCTTTTGCGGCCTACACGTGCAGCCATGAGGAGTCTGAGGCCAGGCCTGAGATTCATGCGTTTTATCACTATAAACACTAATAATGGGTTTCAAAAAAGCAAGAGGGAAGTTAAATTCAGAACAATTTTTTCTACTTCTGTAATGCAGTTTTCAAGATCAGACAATAAATGGCATTTATTTTCAGTATTGTATTGGCTTATGTTACAGTGTCAATTACTTTAATACATTGCCAAATTTTATCATTGCAGTTTTAAATACAGTGTAATGTGATGTTTGACCATGATGTCTGACTGTCTATGACACATGTGCTTGCAGACTAACGTTACGAATGGCAGCTCTGGATGCACAGGTGAGATAATGCAACGCATTCTCACTCTAGGGCGTCAGTTGCTTTTGACGTCGCGTCTACATCGAACGCACATGGCATCCTAGGGCGTCATATACTGACGCGCCTTCTGGCCCATATATATCTGCGTCTCATATTGACGCTAAAGGGTGCCATGTGCGTTCGATATAGAGGCGATGTCAAAAGCGTCAGTATATGACGCCTTGGGCATTCTCATCCTAGGGCGTCATATACTGACGCGCCTTCTGGCCCATATCTATCTGCGTCTCATACTGACGCTAAAGGGTGCCATGTGCGTTCGATATAGAGGCGATGTCAAAAGCGTCAGTATATGACGCCTTGGGCATTCTAATCCTAGGGCGTCATATACTGACGCTTTTGACATCGCCTCTATATCGAACGCACATAGTAGGTTACAAAACACATTTTACTCATTTGTGGTACGCTATGTCAAATTGTAGTGCGTCATTTATTACTTAAAATAGCCTAATTCTTAAAGCTTATATATGTAGCTTAATGAGCCAGAGTAACCAAGGTTTTTAAAAGCACAATCTTGGAGAAAAAGAAATATCCATCATAGCCCCCCATGCGCCCTCCTTTCATTCTCTTGCAACACCATGCCAAGTTCATGGATGTGCATGAAATTCAATTTTTTAATCTGCTATCTTTTGTTTAGGTAAATAATGTTTTAATTAATAACCGGTCAGTTTAAATAGAAGTTTAGAGGCCACTACATTATCACAAAGTAATTAAGGGATGATTGTAGTAATTAATATAATCTAAGGTTGATTTTTGTAAACTTACATTTTTTTTTGTTATAACTTGATCTGTACATTTTCTTTACGGTTTGATAAAAAAATAAAACAGATCATCTGTTAGAAATTAAAGTCAAGTAGGTGATTATATCTGCTTATTTTAGTGAAAAAGTTCATTTAAAAAAACATTTCAGTATTTTTACTTTTTTGTTAAACATTTGAGACGCTTTCAAAGGACAGAAGATTTGGTATTGTGGCATTAAACGAGATAAATATGTCTAGCCATATGATCATGTTATTGTGAAACCAAGTGTACTTTTCTTCATGTTCAATATAAAGATAAAAAAATACCTCGCTGATATCTAAAAAATGTATTTTACATGCATTCATCGTTGGTGAAAATGAATTTCTAATGGCTAAATAAATTTGGCCAATTATCCCTAAACTTGACATGTTAGTAATGTCCAGTTACTGAACCACTGATATAATTAACTTCGTGCTGAGGAAATACAACATGTTGTCCTGTGTACTGTCAATTTCAGCCGATACGATAGTTAAGTTTTTGTTGTAATTTTTTATCATTGTATGAAATTAAAAGTCACAGTTCACATTAAATTTGTGGTAAATACAGGTTTTGCTAAATTGGTGTCATTGATATCAGCCTTATTTTGATATACTTATTTTAAATGTATTAGTTTGTTATTCGATACTGATGATTCTCTTGTTTAAGCCTAATCCTATAGACCTTATGTAGCTCGTTGTCTTTTGTCTTCCGGTCTGTATTTTCACAGCGATCTTGTCTATTTATGAATGAACGGCTCGTTTTAAAATCTTCCCGTTCTACTGACATTTGTTAAGACATCTTCGTTAACTTTACATTAAGAAAATCCACTTCAAAAGCTAATTACTCCTGGAGAGCGAATGCCAGAGAGATATACAGAGCGTCCGCAAAAACGGAAGTTCAAAGACAATATTCTAAAGATGCAGCGCGCTTGTTTCTCTGGTGCATAAGGGCTATAGTAGGAGGAAGTAAAATGGAAAAATATTTAAAATAACAATACTTTTTTTGTCTTTGTGATTTACATTGCAGTGAATGATGTGACAGATGATGTGACAGATGATGTGACAGAAGAGAAAACAAAGGTAGGCTATATCCACAGATAAACATATATATATCTGCCATCTGAAATTTTCTTATAGAATGATCATTTTTATCAAGCTTGTATATTTAAGTTCTGTAATTTCACTTAAATTACAATTAATAGGTAATCTTCATTGTCATTTAAGTGAAATTATTGAATTTAAATATACAAGCTTGATAAAAATGATCATTCTAGAAGAATCTGCCATCTGCCATCAGGGTTATATAAATAAAACTGTTGGTTGAGGTAAGGGACAAAACAGTTTTAGAAGTTAGTTTTTAGTTTTTATTATTTAATACTACATTATTATAAATTGATATATTTCTAGATTAAGGTCTCAGCTAATGACCCATATAAGGGAACAGGTTTTTCTGAAAATGAAATAACTTCGTTAGACGCATTAAAAAGCATGCTATTTTAATTTGATTCATCCAACAGCAGTGTAAAGTATGTTATAATGTAATTATTGTGTTCAGTAAAGGAGCTGACTGACTAACTGATTGACAAGACAACAAATTTATCAACTAACTAACTATATAGTTGGCAACCAACTGAACCTATACCGGACAAACACAATTGTGACGCTGGATCACAAAACCAGTCTTAAGTTGCACGGGTATATTTGTGGCAATAGCCAACAATACACTGTATGGGTCAAAATTATCGATTTTTCTTATGCGAAAAATCATTAGGATATTAAGTAAAGATTATGATCCATGAAGATATTTTGTAAATTTCCTACCTCAAATATATGGTTAATGAGGATAGGAGCAGGCTTCACTCAATTTTTGATAATACACTTTTTAGAGTGCTGGCCTAAAAATATAATACATAAGAATAGGACAGAGGCCGCACTATGCATAAACGTTGTGCAACGAATAAAAAACGTTTATGCATAGTGCGGCCTCTGTCCTATTCTTATCTACCTCAAATATATAAAACATTTATTTTTGTGAGTGGATGCAGCACAATCGCCAATAGAAATGGACAACTTTAAAGGCGATTTTCTCAATATTCAGATTTTTCTGGACCCTCAGATTCCAGATTTTCAAATAGTTGTATCTCAGCCAAATATTGTCCTGTCCTGGCAAACCATACATCAATGGAAAGATTATGTATTCAGATTTTTGTGGTTTTGTGGTCCAGGGTCACAATTGTGTTACAGGACACTGTATCCATAACTAAGACATTTCTAATTTGAGAAATTCTATTTGAATTCTATTTTATCCTTTTATTTTGCTGCTCTTTATGAGTTGTTCCGTGGAATATAGGGGATCCCCTGTGGCTCACATGGTAGAGTGTTTGCTGTCAACTAGGGCTGTCAATCTTCCTCTATAATGCTATTCGAATTCCATTCCTTATTTTATTCAATATTCGAATAATATTCGAATATTAAATGCTCAAATGTATCCTATTATTAATATTTACGACATTACACAGTCTTATGGATCGCCAATGCGTGATGTTGATCGGTCTCATATCTTCACAGATAAACCGTGTCAGTTTGTCTGTTATTGCCTTTTATTACATGGCTTGGTTGAATTCTAATGTAGAATGCTGTCAAAGAGTATAGAAGTACTTCTATACTCTTTGATGCGGTCTGTTATTTCTTGATAACAGACCGCTGCGAGTGCGAAGTATAACACGCATTGCCATGAAAAACAGCGTTGCTATGGACGCGGAACGGTCTATGTTCTTTAGCGGAAGCAGTACAATCGTTTTTAAATCAATAAACTCCTTTTTAAATCAATATTTTGTGTCAAATTGTTTATTTATTTTGTATAGCCATGTAATAAGTTCAGCCTGTCGGGGTTGTTATTCGCTATAACAACCGCCTCGCTATAATCCCTTAACGTGCGGACAGCTCGTAACCGTGATGAGGAGAGAGGTAGAAAAGAATAATTCTTGCCTGTTTTAGCGGCGGTTCCTCGGACAGATCGCCTAGCTTGTCAGGGTGTAACGTTGTCAGTTTTTCCATTAAGGGTTTGAAATCCAAACACCTTCAACACATCGCTTCTCAAATTGTCAGGAGTGGTGATCTCCGTTTTCGTGCAGACATTGCTCTCCGCGATTTTTGACAGTATTGTTATGATACTGCGTGCGTGGATAACGTGCACAATTGTGTTACGATTCAAAAACGTTATTGTTCATCTGACGAAACAAAAGCATTTCATTTTCACATGCGCACAAGAAAGGCAAGATTGCATTTTTTTTTTTAATGTACAAAAGCAATATTCGAATAGGAACTTCAGCATTCGAATAGTATTGATTTTTTAAATATTCGAATTATATTCGAATTTCGGAATTCGTTCCAACAGCCCTACTGTCAACAATAAATCCTTATTTGAAGGTTCAGTTCTGGAGGTAGCATAAATGGCAAAAGAAAAGCTTCCAAAAACCTTTTTTGTTTGTTTGTTTTGTAGGTTCAAAGCTGTCACTTGGGTCACCTCCAGAAACTTAGAGCACATCACAATGCTTGTGAATACCGATACATGAAGGCGCACACAAAAACTGTAAATGATGAACGGGAGAAGACCATGTTTTTATATCAGAGCATGAAAACAAAGGTTAGTTGTATTAAATGCTTTCGTTTATATACCTTCGGTTGCTAGGTCATTCTTATGTTCGTAAAACAAGTGAACGTTGGGGCATTTTTCAACATCATAACATTGAGCTTGCCGTTTTCAGTCAGCAGGCCCTTCTAGTCAGCAGTTGGCCCACACATTGGTAATTTGTTGGCATGCAGTAGAGGGCCTGGGTTAGATTTGAGCCCAGGTCACAGTGCTCAGTCTGCACCCTAGACAGTGAGCCACAGGGTTCCCCAAAATAAAGCCACAGATCCGCCCATTGCAAGGCCTCTTCAGAAGCCTCATGAATGTTCTTGATAGCTCTTCTTCCCTTTAAAACCGAGAAGTTTTAGAGTCTGCTGAACTAATTTCCCAGCAAAGCTCTGACATCCAACTTCAACTGGCTCGCACAGAGATCTCCCGCCATTGCTCCAACACATTGAGACGAGCTCTTCATATTTTGCTGTATTATCCTGTCAATCCTGTCTTTAGAGCACAGTTAGTTAGAATATTACTGGAAGAACAGTTTGAGTGTGCTTACTGATATTTAGGATTGCTTGTTTAATATTCTTTTACTAAGAGAGCTATTATTTGTCCAGACAAATCAGTGGAGTCCACTAATGAAGTTGAACAACCATCCAAAGGTAATACGATTTAAATTAAACAGGAGGATTATGAAGACTTCTGATATTGTTTTCCTTTTAAAGAACCAGTACTTTATGATTTGCATGGTTTCACTTGCTTTTATTTTTTTTCATATCATTTCATATCAAAATAAACCCCAATATATTTGGTAAATTAGATGTATGGCACAATTACTGGTATCCATTTAGTCAGCATTTTGTGCCATTACTGTATATTATCTGTATTTAAAGTCTCCTCTGTTGTACTCATATGTTTTATAACAGGCAAGGATAAAGAACTGCAGCCAATTGGCAAGCACTTGGACAAACCACACACAACAAAGGGTAAGCTGTTTTTCAAATGTCTTATGAAATGTCACACTTTCCATTTTTTTGTGAAAGTCAGAATTAAGTCATTTTAATTGGAATCTACAAAGAGACCCATTTATATTGACAACAGGGTTCCCTTAAAGGGTTAGTTCACCCAAAAATGAAAGAATTCTGTCATTAATTACTCCCCATAATGTTGTTCCAAACCCGTAAGACATTTGTTCATCTTTGAAACACAAATGAAGTTATTTTTGACGCAATCTAAGAGGATTCTGATCCATTCATATGCAACAATGCCATTGCAACTTTCAAGGCCCAGAAAGTTAATAAAGACATTATTAAAATATGTGCACAAAAGGTTTTCTCATCGCTTCATAACTTGGACTATTTAACAATGTCTTTACTTCCTTTCTGGGCCTTGAAAGTTGTAGTGACGTTGCTGCCTATGTAAGGACCGAATCCTCTCGTATTTCATCAAAAATATCTTCATTTGTGTTTTGCAGATAAACTAGGGTCTAACAGGTTTGGAACGACATGAGGGAGAGTAATTAATGACAGAAGTTTCATTTTTGGGTGAACTAACCCTTTAAATTTAATGTGGAGGTCAAATTTGGTGAAAAGTGGAAAACGTCTTTGTTTCAGTGATCTGTGCTGATAGAGCTTTGTAACAGCAGCATGGCAGATCCAAAGTGGAGGAAGTGCTTATTTTACTGGCTACTTCTCTCCATACAGCGACTGTGTACGGACCATTTCTTAATCTACAAGTGTTGTATTGGACAGAACTGTCTGAGAATTCAGGCTCGCGACTAGATACCCTTACGGAATGAAAATATATTTCCAATATTTATGATCAATATATTATGATAAGTATATGGTGTAAATATACTTATTGGAGAAATGTATTCACAATATATTTACACTGTAAAATGTCATTAGTTGAGTGTACTTCGAAAACGTGGAAAACATTTATGGATTTGCTTAAATTTCAAGGGCGTTTTAATCAAATTTGAAAGTTTCTAATAGAATGACATACAAAAGAGTGTCGGGACAATGACTGTGAATTTATTTGTATTTATTCACTGAACTTTACTGAATAAATACAAAAAAACATCAACTTAACATAGAAGTTAATAGAAATCACTTCAATAGATTTCTACATTTTAAATAAAGCAACATGCAGCATATTCTCAATGTTTCTTGTTCTTCTGCTGATGTTATAATGTTATAAAGTCGAGAGCCCAACTAAAATCAAACACTGATCACAATCTGGTGACTAATATTATGTTATTTTCAATAAATCATCAACATCTAAATCTCAATCTAAATCTAAATGTTAATTCTCTGTAAGAACTTGTGTAGACGTCTGACAGAAATAAAGTCAGTCTGGTTAGTAATAAGTGAAGTTGGTAATGCTGTTTGTGGAGCTGTTTAACCCTCCTCTGCTGAGATCTTCACAGACCTGTTAGTGTTTAATGTTCTGTTGGGGTTTAAAGGGTTTGTGCTGAAGAACAGAGCCTGTGCTTCAGTCCAGCAGAAGATCAAGAAACATTGAGAATATGCTACATGTTGCTTTATCTAAATTGTATTGGAGTTATTCTTTTTTAAATGCATATATTCAGTGAAGTTTCAGACATGCACAAAGTATTTACAGTTTAATAAATAGAAATAAATACAAAGTCTATCATTGTCCCAACACCCTTAAGTCTTTGTACTAGTAACTTACAACTTTGATTAAAACACCCCCTTAAGAAATGTAAGGAAATCTTGTTCCTCGTGTTTTTGAAGTACACTCAATTAATGACATTTTACAGTGTAAATATATTTTAAATATATATTTTTCATAAATGAAAAGTGGCAATTCCTTGTGTATTATTCAATATATTGTATTTCATATATTTTTCAGTATATTTACACCATATAATAAATTGATCATAAATATGTAATTATATTTTCATTTCCAAGCAAAATCCTTATAATTGTGTTTTTTTTAGATCTGTTGCCGTTGGTCACCGTGGGCCAATATAATTTAAGCTTGGGTAAACCCCTCCCATTATGTGCAGCTTTAATTAGGTCCTATATCGTAAATGTTTCATTTCTAAAGGCTTAAACATGTAAAGAAAAGAAAAGGGAAAGGTCCTACAAATTTACTTCTTCAATTTCCCAAGCAGTCATTTATGGTTATGACCAATAAAACCTAAATATTTTGTCATGTTTGGCTTGGTCCATTTTCAGCCCAGATCCAATACACATCTTAGATAGTGACTAAATTACCAGCGATATTTTTGTCAAAATAGTCCTTATTAATACAGTATCACTGTTTATATTGTTACTAGGTATCATGCTTGCAAACATGTGCCAGAATTTACAGATTTTCAACCATGCGAACTAGATTTTAGCAAAAAAGTATGTATAAAACTGTGAGACAATGAGAGAAAAACTGAATACCATGTATTTATTTGATGTTATTCACGTTCATGTCGTGTGGGTTAACAATTACTTTTATCCCAATCACAATTACTAATAGCCTATTTATTTTTCTTTTATTCAGTATCTACACAAAACCCACGGAGAAAGTGGTCTAAAGAAGAGATCCAGGCTGTGGAAAAAACTCTGATGGACTACATCCACTCTGGGAAGGTTCCTGGTAAAGCCCAGTGCATGGACTGCATTGAAAGGTCACCAGCGGCACTTCGGGGGAGAAGTTGGGAGGGGGTGAAATTTTATGTTAAGAATCGTATTGATGCCTTAAAGCGAAAAATGTAGAAGAAAAGGAAGATGTTTGTTGAAGGCAACAAGATGTTCAAAATGTGTTTCAAAACACAAGTTAAATAAATGTTCAAGAGCATTAAGAAATTGTAGATTCTTATTTTTGTTGTAATTACCCAAATTTCCAAACTTTTCTTGGGGAGGTTTATGGGGGGTTGTACATCAAATGTCTTCTACTCAAAAGAATTCAGTGTGGTCCAAAACTGTGGCACGTTTGCATACATTTTTTTTAAAAAAAACTAAATATTGCGAATTATTCCACAACGCATTAATACACATCGCACTCATTGGGTTTCATAGGTTTCTGTGCGTGAAATATTTTTAGGATGACGAATAAGAAAAAACACAAATAGCAAATAGCAATATATCTTGCAACCCTGTTGAATGCCAGCATGTGCTCTTGTTTTAATTCAGAGTTGATTCCAGTATGCACAAATAATTATTCAGCAAACACAATGATACCCGTGAACATTTCCTGCTTGCCATACAACATGACTGTCTTATTTATCCAAATGTAAACCTTTTCAGATTCTCAGTTGAAGAATAATAGATTCCTGTTAAACAGGAAGTGAGGTGAGGCTGTTGTCACTGTTTACATCCATACAAATGCTCTATTCAAATACAAGAGTTTATGGGAATTTGTAAATTGTAAAATAAAGTAAAAATCCATAAAAATATAAATATAGACAATTCTCCCTTTTAAACAACTCTTTAATGATGATGTAAACTTAATATTTATTGTTTATCTGGTACAAGTTTAAATTTGTATTAAAATTAGATAACCAAAAGCTAACTCATAATAGCGCCCCTCGGTGGTGGTTTGGGGTAAGACACAATAGGCAGGTCCCCACCGGAATAGAAAAACCAGACAAATATTCACCTTTTTAAAATTAAGAATTTCTGAAAAAAAAGTTGATTTTTGGGATTCAAAAATTCCCCCAGACACTTCTGACTAAAAATTATGGCTTTATTGTATTTAGAAATTGGTGTCCCCACGTGTCACCTTCTAGTCAGGAGTCCCCACGACGTAGCAAAAACAAGTATGTGTGTGTGTGTGTGTGTGTGTGTGTGTGTGTGTGTGAGAGTGTGTGTGAGTGTGTGTGTGTGTGTGTGTGTGTGTGTGTGTGTGTGTGTGTGTGTGTGTGTGTGTGTGTGTGTGTGTGTGTGTGTGTGTGTGTGTGTCACGCCTCTCAGGCCCATCATGTTTTCACGTGTCCACGTTTTGATCCACACATGTACGCATTTGTACGCACTTGTGTCTTTGCATTTGCAGCTCATTGAGCTTTCGACTCTATTAAAGCAGCAGTATGTTCGACTCTCATCGCCTCCGACTGCTAGAGTCTTTCCTGCCATCTCCCATCAGCCGCGTGTGTGAGGAGCTTTCACGCACCCGGCTGCACATTTGCCACGCTCTGCTCTAGAAACATGACATTTGACTGCGCTTTGCTACAATAGAACAAATAGCACCGCCAAGTCAACACCACGCTTCCACCCCCTGAAGCGCTGAGTAGTTGATTAAATTTGTTCTTGACTTATCACAGCCTTTACTTGCTTCTATAGAGACAGAGAAAGAAAGAGAGAGACAGATAGAGTGTGAGAGAGAACATATTTATTTAGATTTATTCTGCCTTTTACACCTCAAAGCACAGCTAATACTGCATGTGCTAAAGGGAGGAAAGGTTATAGACATAATGTGATAAGTGTGCATATGTTTTGTTGGCTTGACTAAAAAAAAGCCAGTTGCACTTTTTTTCTATCCTTTACGAATGTTGCTTGCCAGATGATATCTTGGGTAAACGCCAAGACAGGCTGTGATATTAATCGCCTTTATGTCAGACTGTACGATATACACCTCCGCTAAGACTTTGGTCATGACTGACAGTGTTGACTGGCCGTTAACCATCATCACATGATTTTCACATCTTTTTTGACATATGTACGAAACTGAAATAGTGCCACACAAGCCCAAGCAAGCACTAGCATTAGCAATGTTTGGCCTGGAAAGCAGGAGAAACAAATTTGTGGAAGTTTTGAACATAATGTGACAGGAATGTTAATTAACATAATATTTATTTAGCATATAGACAAGCTAGTATCAACATTTTTAACGTTTCAAATGAATATGTAAGCTGCATGAAACACGCATTTTCAACCACCTCTGAATGTTGTCTCAAGTCTCAACATGGTCAGTTGCATGATATTGTCACAAATATAGTGGGATTATATCAACCCAATTAAAAGAGTTAGCAATACAATTAAAAGATCATTATTCGACATGAAAAATTGACTAGTTAGTGACTTAGAAGTTATGTCACCTTTTAAAAGCAACCTACTTATTACTTCCCTTTCTTTGAAACCAAGTAACTATGAGATTTCTTGTTGAATCGATGCATCAATTCGAAGATAATTACAATAATCAAAAATGAAGTTCCCTTTCAGGAACTACCGCTGCGTGAACTCGCAGTGGGAATGCCTCCAGCGTAGTGCGTGTGAAGCATGAATGAAATCAGACCAATGACTAGATGGAGCGTCATAGCGAGTGACGTCATCGACCAGGAAACTATAAAGCACACCCGAATCACAAACACTTGCAGCATGCCCAGTCAGCTCTCGAGGGAGTTGATTGTGTGCATTGCGAGCGTCTGTTGTTAAGGACACTGCGCTCTCGGCAATCGCTCTTCGAGGAGGGCGGTTCGCTGCGTGCTCCCCGCGGCTCGGGTCCCGCTTCTGTCGAGGCAGAGCGGCGGCATCAGTCGTGGGGTTCGCAAATGGATCTCACCGAGGGGAGTGAGACGGGCCCCGCCCTATCTCACCCTTCACCGGCTAGATCCAGCGCCTCCATCCCCGGTGCAGAAGCACGCGCTGCAGTTACTTCTGCCCGGGATGGGGCACATGTTGATCAGGTACTTCAGCTATCCAGTTCTGAGGAGCTGGATGTTGAAAGTGTTACATCAGAAGAGACACATGACTCATCATTTCAACAAAATACTAATGATGATGAGCTTATGGAGGTTTAACTCGTGCTGTTGAAAAGCTCAGCATCGAGTGGCCAGCTGATAGGCAGGAGTCTAAACCAGTAAGCTTGATGAAAGATTTCTGCCGTCACGATCTCAACCTTCTTGCCGGTGCTTACCATTTTTCTCAGATCTTCACACTGAGGTGTCGAAGACCTGGGTTAGACCTGTGTCCAGCAGAATTTATACAAATCAATCTAATGCTTATGGTAACATCATGGGAGCTAAAGCATCTGGTTATGTGACGATGCCGAGGGCGGAGGAGACGTTTGCGAGTTATCTCTCTCCCGATTCGGCGTCGTCACTTAAAGCACCGGCTCTTCCCACCAGACCTTTAAAAAACACTTCTAAACTGGTGGGGAAGGCTTACTCGGCAGCAGGTCAGGCAGCTGCTTGTTTGAACACTATGGCTATTATGCAAGCTTATCAAGCCGATCTGCTTAAAGAAGCTAGTGAAGGGGGGGAAATTTCTCTTGACACAATCAATGAGCTCAGACAGACAGCTGATCTCACTCTCCGGGCCACCAAGGAGACCGCGAAAGATCCAGCGTCTCTGTCTGTCTATGGCAGCCCTGGTGGCCACGGAGAGGCATTTGTGGTTGAGTCAGACATCTATGAAGAAAAAAAGAGAAGGACAAGTCGTTTCTTTTAGATGCCCCTGTGTCGCCTGCGGGCCTCTTTGGTGATGCACTACAATCTGTCACTGAGAGGTTCCAAGAAGAAAAGAAGCAGGCGGCGGCATTTCATAAATTTATCCCCCTAAAAATAAGAGTTCAAAGTGGGGCTGCTGAGCGAGGGCAGTCCCACCAGCCGAGTAGCTCATCAAGACAGAGAGCGCAGCAGATACAGAGCGTCGCAGAGAAACTGGAGGGACGAGACGGGGCGCTCTCAGGCGCGGCCTTCGCGGGGCAGGGCTGATCTAAGGACAGTCATTGTTGCCAAGAAGGCTGCGTCTAAGAGGTCCTGATGCTCAAAGCATCAGGATTGTGAGGGGGGGCCCCATCGAGAGAGACCTGTGTTCACCTCCCTTAAGGGTGCCTTGTCTCTCCCGGTTCCCTCAGGGGTCTGCTCTACTAACCCTGCCCAAACAGGGCGTAGAAAGACCCGGCGAGCGTTTTCCCGAAGGTCACTCGCCCCCTCCCAGGAGGGCTCTGGTGTGCTCAGACCAGTTGTTCCCTGCAGGTGCACCATTACAGGGCACTGTGTATGTCACTCAGAAAATTCAACCAGAGGCCAGCCCTAGAGGCTGGTACCCTTAGTAGATTTTCTAGTGGAATGGAAAAATCTTCCCAATGTGTCTCAGTGGGTCCTACACACAATAGAAAGAGGTTACGCTATACAATTCAGGTCTCGTCCACCTCGGTTCAGAGGGGTTCTTCCTACGGTGGTGGACCCCGAGCAGGCTCTGGTATTGGAACAGGAGGTTTTGACTCTTCTTCGAAAAGAAGCTATAGAAAGGGTTCCTCCTCCCAGCAGGGAGTCAGGTTATTACAGCCGATACTTCATTGTTCCAAAGAAAGACTGGGGGTTGCGTCCAATTTTAGATCTGCGTCTCTTAAATCACACGGTTAGGAAGCTCAAGTTCAAGATGCTCACTCTCAAACAGATCGTGTCACAAATCAGGTCCGAGGACTGGTTTGTCACGATAGATCTGAAGGACGCCTACTTCCACTTCTGCCAGAAAGACTCGGGAGAATTAATGCTGTAGCATAGACATTTATTAATAAGCTCAGCAAGCAATCAAATTCTTTGGCGGAGGCCCCGTTCATGACTCGAATTCCAGGGGTATTGAATCAGCGACTGCTGACTGAAGATGAAGGCAGGGGCGCCGCTCACCCCCCGAGGCGATGAAGGGGGCCCTCTGGTGGTGGTGGGGTGGATGGAAGGGAAGGCGTCTTGAAGACTTCAGGTTGGAGAGAAGAGCCCATCTAGTGATATTAGGGATGGTGAAAGTGGACACCTGGGTGGTCGTGATGGGGGAGGATGGAGGAGAAGATCCGTCTTAGTGGTGGTGGGGAGGAAGGTGGTGGCTGGAACAACAGCATCTGCGGACTCAGATATGAGTAAGGGCTGCCCTTTTATACTACAGCAAGGAAATGATAGGGTAGTTGATAAGGCAATTAGTGACGTAAATGATTGAGTCTCCCTGGCAGAACTTGCGCTAGCTTTATTTCCATGTGTCTATTCTTCCTCAAAACCGGAAGTTCCTGAGGTTCGCTTTCGGGGGCGAAGCATACCAATATCGGGTTCTTCCGTTCGGCCTAGCACTGTCACCCCGAACGTTCACGAAATGTATGGATGCGGCCATAGCTCCGTTGATACTTCAGGGTATCCGCATTCTGAACTATATCGACGATGGGTTAATTCTAGCTCAATCAGCAGGTTCGGCATCGAGATGTCGTTCTCGCTCATATCAAGAGATTGGGGTTGAGGCTCAATGCCAAGAAGAGTGTTCTTTCTCCAGCACAGAGAACCCCTTTTCTCGGTGTGGTGTGGGATTCGACAAAGATGCAGGCACTATTGTCACCTGCTCGTATTGCTTCGATTCTCACAGCCGTACAACAGGTCAAGCTAGGCCAGTCACTCACTGTAAAGCAGTTCCAGAAACTGCTGGATCTCATGGCAGCAGCGTCCAACGTTATACCCTTTGGCCTCTTGCACATGAGACCCCTGCAGTGGTGGCTCAGAACCAAGGGATTCTCCCCGAGGGGAAATCCGCTCCGCACGATCATGAGTTGACAGATGCCTCTCTCACGGGTTGGGGGGCGATCATGAGTGGTCGCCCACCTTAGGGTCTGGTGCAGGACCATCCTCTCTTGTGGCACATAAACTGTCTAGAAATGTTGGCGGTGTTTCGGGCCCTGAAACACTTCCTCCCAGACCTAAGGGGCCACCATGTCCTTGTCCGGTCAGACAACACATCGGTGGTCTCTTATATAAACCATCAGGGAGGTCTGCGGTCACGCCCGCTTTACAAACTGGCCCGTCAGATCCTTCTTTGGTCCAAGGGGATAATTCTTTCGTTGAGAGCTATTTATCTCTCAGGGTATCTAAATCAGGGGGCAGACATCCTGTCGAGGCAGGGGCCGAGGCCCGGGGAATGGAGACTTCACCCCGAGGTGGTGGAGCTCCTGTGGGAACATTTCGGTCATGCCTAGGTAGACCAATTTGCTTCTCGAGAGACATCACACTGTCCACTGTGGTTCTCTCTCAATCACCCAGCCCCGCTGGGGTTGGATGCCATGGTGCAGGTATGGCCGAGGTCACATCTGTATGCTTTTCCCCCAATCGCTCTGCTCCCGGGAGTTCTGGAGAGGGTTCGCCGGGATGGGCTCAGTCTTTTGTTAATAGCCCCGTTCTGGCCGGCCCGAGTATGGTTTGCGGACCTAGTGTCTCTCCTCGATGGCTCTCCCTTGGAGATTCCGATCAGGAGGGACCTACTCTCTCAGGCGAGCGGGTTGATTCTTCACCCCCGCCCAGAATTATGGAGGCTGTGGGCTTGGCCTCTGAGGGGGCCCAGCTTATAGGTTCTGGTCTCTCGACTGAGGTTGTTGAGACCATCCTCCAATCCAGAGCTCCTGCTACGAGGAAGTAGTATGCGGTGAGGTGGAAACTTTTCACCTCCTGGTGTGGAGAGCACCAGCTGGACCCAGTTAACTGCCCGGTTGGTACAGTGCTTGGTTTCCTGCAGGACCGTCTCTCTACGGGTGTATCCCATTCCACACTGAAGGTGTACGTGGCGGCCTTGGCTGCTTACCACGTCCCTTTGAGTGGAGTTGAGTGTCTTGGGAGACACCCACTTGTATCTCGCTTTCTTCGTGGCACTTTGAGGATGAAGCCAGCAGTACGCACGAGGGTGCCATCTTGGGACTTGGCCATTGTTTTGGAGGGTCTCTCCCTAGCTCCCTTCGAGCCCCTGGAAGAAGTTTCTGAGAAGTTCCTTACTCTAAAAACTGTTTTTCTTCTCGCTATTTCGTCTCTCAAGAGAGTTGGAGACATTCAAGCACTTTCGGTTGCTCCCTCGTGCCTGGAATTCTCACCTGGCATGGCTAAGGCTTTCCTTTATCCTAGGCCAGGTTATGTTCCAAAAGTTCCAACCACGGTAGTTAGACCTGTTATACTGCAGGCTTTTTGTCCTCCTCTATTTCTGACGTCGGACCAGGAGAAACTTAATTTGCTCTGCCCAGTTAGGGCTTTGGATACTTACGTCCACAGAGCTGCCCTGTGGAGGAAGTCTGAACAATTGTTTGTTTGCTTTGGATCTCCCAACAGGGGGGGTCCTGTTTCTAAACAGAGGATGAGCAAGTGGGTGGTCGAGGCCATTTCACTTGCCTATGAGTCGGTCGGTCAGCCTTCACCTTTGGCTGTATGAGCCCACTTTACGAGGAGTATGGCGGCTTCTAAGGCTCTCCTTTCTGGAGTTTCTCTCCAGGACGTCTGTGATGCGGCAGGCTGGTCCTCACCGCACACTTTTGTCAGATTTTATAGTCTTGATTTTAGCTCCACTCCTGGGGCGCAGGTTCTCTCGTCAGTTTGTCCTATCTAATACACACAACGGGATTTTTTCATATGGGGACGTGGGTATTGCGTTCCCACTGCGAGTTCACGCAGCGGTAGTTCCTGAAGGGGAACGTCCCGGGTTACGTATGTAACCCTAGTTCCCAGAGGGAACGGACGCTGTGTGTCCTGCCATACTCCAGCCATCCCATTGGATCGCTTGGTTTAGTAACATCAGGAGCTGATGTGTTTGTGATTCGTGGGTGGTTTCCTGGTCGATGACGTCACTCGCTATGACACTCCGTCTAGTCATTGGACTGATTTCATTCATGCTTCAGACGCAGTACGCTGGAGGCGTTCCCACTGCGAGTTCACGCAGCGTCCGTTCCCTCGGGGAACTAGGGTTACATACGTAACCCGGGACGTTCTAAGTGCACAACCAAAGGAAACACTAATCACCCTAATGGTGAGTTCAAACAAAAACATTTTGGGGAAATCAACCTCAATTTATGAAGTCAGCTTATGTGATGTTCTCTCAAAATTTTCAGTTGTATTTACAATTCACCATTCATTATTACTTTGGGAAATGAGTGAATGCAACTAGAGAAAGATAACTGCAAAAGTGGAGAAAATAAGTGAAAAGTCTATTAAGAATTGCCCTGTCTGAAAAAATGGCACTCAAACCAATCAATTAATCTTAACTTGGCTTTTCTGTGTAAACATTGTGATTACTTGATTTTTACAATTAAGTTCAGACATTAAGTAGGCCTACACTTAACTAAAAAGCGTTAGTTAGAACAACTGTTGGATTTTACAGTGTACTTGTGAAATTTACCAACCATTTCTGAGTGAAAATTGTTTCAAAGTAAATTATACACTTCAGTGTACACTTCATACACTATGATCTGATCAACCAAAAATTTATTTTAATACCAGGAACAAACACATTAAGCAGTTAAAACCTGCTGAATTTGCCCTACAACCAAGAAATGCTTTACAATTCCCCAAAAAACATTTTCTTTAGTCACATCTCCCTCAAGTGAAAGGTCATGCTTGATGGAGATGGAAGCTACTTAACTTTAATCAAACCTCTCTGAGTGTGCGTTTGCCTGATAATGTTATCTACATGTGGTAAAGAGACACATTCATCAATAGCATTTGGGACTAGGGCTTGATAAAACACATGCTATACCACTGTGAAAAAATACTTGTTTTGATAGAATTGCCAGCAAAATGGGATGATTAAATGAAGTAGCTTTAATCAGGGAGTTATGAGAGCTCAGCATGGAGTCTCAGTGCCACGGTAGGAATTAATTGGCACAACTGAGCTGTACCTCATATTACAGTTGCTCTTTCTCTCTCGCACACACAAAGTTGTATTTTAAGACTACAAACCTTTACTGATTCTTGACAGGACATCAAACAAATATGTATGTATGTGAACATATTTCAAAGACTGAACACAGTAAATGCGTACAATTTGTCTGCCCCATGAGCTCGTGTGTGTTCCCAGCACAGTTTGCCGTCATTTGTGTGTGAGCTTTCCTGAGCATTTGGTAACGAACCATCTGAACAGAAAACAGTTGGATCCTCTAAATGAGTTTATGTGCCACGAATTGTTTGGATATGCCAGATGTCAGTGTTTCTCACATAAGCCATACTCTAAGATATGCTTGTGTGGTAATGAATCTAGCAACGGCTCCCTCGCTGTGTGTGCTGGAATAGACAGAATAGGAAGTCAAAAGTGGCACAGCATGTGTGTGTAAAATAACAACACATCTTTCTACCTACTGGTATACTTAACATCTGTCACTTAATATTTCATAAAGTTACATTCTGTGATCCTTAAACTTGAATAAACTGTACATGTTTGGCAAGAATTCATAAGTATGATTCTAAATAACAACACACTTAGCACTTTCCAGGAATGCGGTAAAATTTGGTGTCCCATTACTTAAAAAAAAAAAAGGATTTCATGCATAAATAAGTACAGTAATAAATAAACAGTCCCCAGTTACTGTATGATTTACCCCAACATTCCTTACAAATGTCAAATAATTTGGACCCTTTCTAGCATCATGACAGGACAAGTAAATAGTCTCATCATTTTTAAACAATAAAATGATCACGTAAAAAAAACCTCAATAAATGACCTTTAAGTTATTGTAAATAAGTTATTCTTTTCTGTAAAAAAAAAAATATATATATATATGACTACGCCTTAGGCCTTGATTTATACCATATTCATGAAATGGGCCACACACACTCTGAAAAGCATGTTTCCTTGACTTACTGTGGCACAATAGCGGTAACACTTTATTTTGATAGTCCGTTTGTTGAGACTTTACAAGTTATTAGTAGCCATTCAGTAGCTTGTCAACAGTGCATCAGTTGACATTCAACGACACTGTTTCAACTGACAAGTAACATACGTTCAACTGACTGCCTATAGACTATAAGGTACAATTCAAGTGTTAATCTACAGATTTTACAAAACATTGCCACAAAAAAGTATTGACTGTCTATATTATTTTGCAACAGGTTATTAACCAATTGGCGACTAACTTTCAATTGTCAACTAACTTTCTGTAGATTGAGTACCAACAACTCAAGATCAATCTGTCAGTTAAAAGTCAACAGTCATGTCAGCATATGAAGTATATGATACTGTATATACTACTCAAGGGGTCTCATGTGCATCAAATTAATGATTATTTTAGCTGATTTAAAACTGTTTTTAAAAAATTGTTAACCATTTGTAGATAATTTGTTGATAGTCAACTAAAGATTAGATCTGTTGCTTGTCAACAAATAAATTGTTTCTGATCAGAAGACTATTAATAGACATTATCCACTAAGTGTTAGTAAATACATTTTAGGACTATCTAATTAAAGTGAACAACAGTTTATATCAGTAGAAAGTCTATAACCTATCAACAGATTGGAAACATGCTTTTTTGTACGTTTGGATAGATGCTGAAACGTATGATACAGACATGTCTGCAACGTAGAATTATACGAATTCACAGCTACAAAACGTTTACGAATCATAAAGATATCTGTATAATTTCCCTTATACTGTTTTATAGATAAATGTAAGTTCCCTTAACCCTACTCCCAAACCTAAATATAAATTACTAATTTTATACAGAATATAAAAAGATTAAACACTTTATGGACAGAGATGTGTAGGGAAATGCCAGTTTTATTAATAGCATTAAAATATATTTTGAGCCACTAACATTAATCCTACTCCTGCCCCTGAACCTACCCATAACCATTTCTTAAAACTATGCAGGCTAAAATTATGAAGAAAAACAACAGATGTGTAATCATAATAATTTATTGCGAAAATGTAAATCGGTACTAAAAGTCGCTCAAATGACGATGTGTTGCAGTCCTCTCTGGCAGTATATAATAGTTTTGTATAAGGGACAGAGCAGAATTTAAGTTATTAATCCATGAAAATGTTAAACCAGCTTCCCTCTGCGTGAAGACGGTGCACGTGCATCACGAGCGCGGGATTTGACATTTACGGTCGCTGCTGGGAATGGAGATGGAGATCGCTGGATGTGGATGAAGGGCTGAATTTGGATCTGTTTCTTGCTTGCGTATGGATTATAAAGATTTGGATTACATCTAACGTTACGTTAGCTAATAAAAATTATGTATTTTGTTAATTTATATTGTGTTTTTTTGGTGTATTAGGGTTTTATAGGAGAAAACGCCTTTTGTGTCTCACCGTAACGTTAAATAAACTAAATGTTACAAAATAGTTAAACGATTAAAGAAGGTATTGTTAAGGGTTTAAACTATAGTCTTGTCTGTTAATCCTCCGAAGCGAGTTTGCAGCAGGAACAGAGATTATTTCTTAAATGAGTAACTGTTATTGTTAAACTGCATTTAATAAATGCGATTTTCTGTAAAACTTACTGTCATGAAAGGCTAAATATATTAATTAATAATTATTGTTATTTGTTGTTTATAACTTTTGATCTTGGCCTCGGGCATTTGAAATGATGTAGACTATTGAGAGTTTTCTCATTTGGAATGCTCAATATAATTTTTTTCACATAATCAGATGGTTCAGATGTGATCGTGATATCCTAGTAAATAATGGGTTGTATTATTTTTTATTATTCAATAAAAGTGATTTTTTTTTTCTCTGATGTGCTGGCCATAGTGTTTGTTCTACTTCAGTCAGGTTAGGTATGCAATCTGTTGATAGGTTATAGACTTTCTACTGATATCAACTGTCTTTCACTTTAATTAGATAGTCCTAAAATATATCTACTAACACTTAGTGGATAATGTCTATTAATAGTCAACTGATCATAAACAATATATTAATCTGTTGATAGGTTATAGACTTTCTACTGATATAAACTCTTTTTCACTTTAATTAGATAGTCCTAAAATATATCTAATTACGCTTAGTTGAGAATGTCGATTAATAGTCTACTGATCATAAACAATTTCTTTGTTGACAAGCAACAAATAAGCAACTACATGTAATCTTTAGTTGACTATCAACAGATTATCTACAAATGGTTAAAAAAGTTTTAAAAACAGTTTTAAATCAGCTAAAATAATCATTAATTTGATGCACATGAGACCCCTTGAGTAGTATATACAGTATCATATACTTCATATGCTGACATGACTGTTGACATTTAACTGACAGATTGATCTTGAGTTGTTGGTACTCAATCTACAGAAAGTTAGTTGACAATTGAAAGTTAGTCGCCAATTGGTTAATAACCTGTTGCAAAATAACATTGACAGTCAACAGGCACTTTTTCGTAAAATCTGTAGATTAACACTTGAATTGTACCTTATAGTCTATAGGCAGTCAGTTGAACGTATGTTACTTGTCAGCTGAAACAGTGTTGTTGAATGTCAACTGATGCACTGTTGACAAGCTACTGAATGGCTATAATAACTAGTATAGTCTCAACGAACGGACTATCAAAATAAAGTGTTACCCAATAAGAAGCCTCAAGCATTGCAGGTCACTTAGAGCCTCTTCTGTTTCAATTAGAGCAGCTCCTTTCAAACTCACTCATTCTCTCTGCTCTTCATCTCACTCAAGGCTAACAAATCTATCCATTTTAACCTTATAGCATCTGTGACTTGCAACCTTAGAGCTGTAAAATTCTTCCCAAAATACACATTTCTTAAAGGGGTCATATAATGGTACATGCACTTTTACAAGTTGATTGTACTGAAATGTGAGTTGGCAGTGCCTGTACACAACCATCATTTTCCATGTACGACGTTATCAATATAATTCATAATCCCACGCTTATAATGAACAACGCGTTATGGTTATTGTGTAATTGTGTTACAAACGGTGTACGCACAGAACAGAGGGGCGAGGTGAGCAAAGCTCATTATCATTTAAAGACACATGCACTTAAACGGCGTGCTGAAAACAGAGCTGTTTTTGACCAGGTAAAATGAGTGTTTTCTTACAATACTAATGAGAATTTTTAATTAAAGTATATTACAAACTTTTAATTTAGACCCTAAAAAATCATATTAGCTTGTACACAAATGGCATTATTTGACCCCTTTAATTCTAGCAGGGGAAAGGAATCTGTCAAAGCATTCTGTAAAATAATGCGTTTCACATGCCCAAAGATATTCTGCTGCTTAGAAAGGTGAAGATTTTAATTTCTTCACTGAAGTAGGCCAGCAGTCTATCATTAGCATAATGGTATCTCATACCAGTGATTACTCTGAATTTAGCCTCTGATGAAAAGCCTTTTCTGTCCAGATTATGGCCCAGGACATTTAAGAAGAAACATGAAATATGAACCTAAAAACCACAGCTGTGAGCAAGTGTGCAAACCTTGAGAAACAACGACTTGACTAAGACTTCATCTTAGTAGCTGGTTGACCTGTTTTAAAAGCTGTGAAAGAGTCTCTCTTCTGAAAGAAATGAATCTAATGGAGTTTTATCTGACTCTAAAAAGGACAGAAAATGAATGACATGCTGTTATAGCGAAGTCCTGACATTAAAGACATATTAAACTATCAGTATCCAGTACAGTTTTCAAATTGGAAAGTGATTTATGCTCATTTTATTACACAGACAAATTTGAGTACTTTTAAAGTAATCATATTACTCCGTATTAACTCATAACCTGGGCCACAATTCCTCAAATGTATGGTCAGCCCTTGAACCGTCAAATTATAAATGCTTTTAAACTTATGACTTTCCAATCACTTTTTCCAACTGGAATGCTTAATTTTCACACAGATGGCTACTTAAAAAAAACATTCCTATGCAGATTAGGTTTTTCCTAATTACCATACATTAAATATGCCAACCATTATGTCAGTAAGCAAGGTGTGTGTATCAGACTTTTACAATTCTTCAATGTCAAGGTTTATTATAATTACAATTATTTATTTTTTGATGGCTAATCTCTCTCTATTGCTGTCTCCCATTTTCTCCTTCCCTGTCGTTTTGCGTGAGGGTCAGTACTGTCACTGTAATCAGATCATCTTCATTTATCCAGCTCTAATTGTGAGACTCACACCCTGTGGCTAAATTAAATCATTTCTCCCTTTCTAAACCTGCAGTAATTATGCACCTATGAATTATTTATAGGACAAGTATAGATATAATAATTTTTAATCAACTTTCAGCTGGTGAGGGATGGACAGCAGAGAGAGAGAGTGTGTGTCTGTGTGTGTGTTTATATGTGTGTCACCGTATGTTCATCTGTGTGCTGAAACCTGATGCTCCTGCTTTCTCTCTACTTCCTGTGTGCCGTTGTCATGGAAATGTGTGTGTGTCAACACAGAGCTTGATTTCCTCTGACTAATTTGGCTAATTAACGGTGTGACTGTTGCACTGTGGGATGTGCAGCCTTGCGCATGCATCTCTCCGAGGACATAAAATCTCAGGGCTAGCTGCTGTTTCATTAGTGGAAGTTGTGCTTCTACCTCTTAAATGTGGGAAAAACAGCCTATTTTAGAAGTTATGAACAGTTTACCCAGTTAGATGCATTAATACTGTCAGAGGATTTAATTCAATAAACTGAGCTTTCACATTAAAATATATGCCCTTGCCAGATAATTTAATTCACAGCAATTTATTGCAGTCAAGGTATCAGAAATCAGAATTTAATAATTGGCTCCCCTGTAAATTCATGAGCTGGAATTTAAATTGAACTGGCCAAGGAATGTTTATTTTGATCTGAATGACAGGAATAGAAATTTTATAAAGTTGGACAGGAATTTCATTAGTCTAACACATTTAGTGATGAAACAATCACATCAGAAACTTTGATTAATGTGACTATTTCAATAAAAATATCAAAATATTGACTTATTTTAAAATATAATTTTAATATATAACAAATATATTGAAAAAAAATATTTTCATATATTTCAAAATATTAGTTTTATATACTTTTATATACTGTATATAATATTTTTAAAGAAATACTTTTATTCAGCAAGAATGTACGTATGTTAAAAGTGACAGTAAAGACATTGTTATTGTTACAAAAAAATTCTATTTAAAAAAAAAATATGTTCTTAACTTTCTATTCAAAGATTCCTGAAAAAAAATGAAAAATACCAGCTTTGACAAAAATATTACAGTACTGTTTTCAATATTGTTAATAAACAATATTTCTTGAGCATCAAATCGGCATATTAATATGATTTCTGACCGATCATGTGACACTAAAGACTGGATAATGGATTAATATATACTTAGTCTTACATGCTCACAGCAATGTCTGTGAATGTATTGGCAGTAGCAAGTATCTGTACTTGCTCTGCAGCAGCAGCAGTGTAGCAGATCTATTCCACCAAGAACAAATACATTAACATTGCCCTATCCATACCATGCCAGTCTCTACTAACATTCCAATCTCCCAAGAGTTGTCATGATATATATACATATATACAGTGTACACACAGAATATTAACTACTTTGCCTATAATGGGTTATCATACAGTATACTGACAATGTATAAATCATGAACTGCTGTATTATTAAATAAATTACCAAGAGTCACACAATATGTTTGTTCTACTTAAATCTCTTACACATGCTCAAATCTTAGAACATCTACTACATCTCCCCTTCTCTAGGGAACAATCTCAAATGTTAAACATGGTAGTTTCTGTTAAACTCACTGTCTAAAACTACAGCCACATAATCTCCAGCTAAAGTTAATTTCATTTTATGTAGTATGCATGTATTTATTTCTTTATTTAGCTACAATGCTCTCCTGTACTGCAGATCTCAGTTTTACGACCATTAACATTTCTTAGCTGTAGCCAAGAGTGCACAGTAAGCATCATGACTCTTAAGCGGGCCTTGATAGTTTTCACAACCCTCATTACTTTGGACAAGGTATGGGCTACTTGGTAACAGTCTGTAAAAAAAGACTGAATCTCAGCTGAAAAGAATCCTGGACCATTATCAATTATTACAATCTCTAAAGAAAATATCCTTCAGTGGCCTGGATTACACCTTCATCTGGGGTACCTAAAGGAATAGTCAATGAATGAACCGCCTTTTAAGGTCAACAGTTTTACCCAAAGCTGCATAGATAATATGGATATTATTGGTTCTGAGTAATGGGACTCAAATCAAACTTCATACACAAGGTCATGCCTGCCTAGAAATCTTCTTATATTCAAAACAGTTACTATCCCGCAGAACACATTGTGGCTTACAAACAGATCTTCAGACAGAACAACTAAACACGTCTGATTTAGAGTTCGATTTGTTTTCCAAAGTCGTGACAGGACCAGTGTAAGCCGCTCATCGTGTTGGGCTTTATCTTTTCACACACACTAACAAATCATTCGTATGGCAGGTCTACCGCTGTTAGTCCATCTATGAGTTGAGACATCCATCTCTGGACTAGAGCTGATGCCAAAGGGTAAGAGCAAAGCCAAATGCTGTGATAAATGTTCTCTCCACATTCTCATGCCAGAAGAATGCCAGAAGCAGGACTGTGCATCAAACTTGGTAAAAAAAAAAAAAAAAAATAGCTTAATTCCACTGAGCAAGTAATTGTGCTACTGATGATAATATATGCAGCTGTCTGTACACTGTATTTTTTTCATTAGGCTTTACCTGCACGAAACTCTGTTGGTCATTCTATCATTTAAATCACTCTCTTTTATTCTATATGCTCTAGTTCCTCCTTACATTTTCACCCAATGAAATTTGCATTTTGAATGTGGTTGTGGCTGTGTGACACAGTGTCAGCAAATTCTCTAGTCTCACTCCAACTTTGTTTGTCCAGTGTAAGGGTTTTACTGTATAGGCTATGTTGTATATGTAAGGGTTTCATCGATCAAGATACTGGGGACATTAAAACATTTTGATTTCCAGACATACAAAGTCAATGGAAATGTCAAATATAATTATGAATATAAATGTAAAATACATTTATGCAGGGTTAGCTCTGATGTAAATGTAACCCACACAAAGTACCAAGAAAGGGTTAACGTAAGTGGTGGGCGTGGTATTGGATGCGGCCTGTAGGTACGCAGATGAGCAGTCTCAAGAGAAACAGAGACCATGTTATGAGATTGCTGCTTCGAATTCTCCTGTGGAAAAGGTTATTTCTGTTGAGTATTTCGCAAAAAATTGTTTTTCTGTTGAATTCATCAAATTTTTCTAGAGTCATCTAGAGTTTTAAATTTTTCCCTTCTTAGTCACAAACTCTGGTGAGTTACAGTTTAAGGCATTTCTATATTATTTTAGTGTTGATGGGATCATAATTAGTAGATTTACTCTTAAAACCAGAGTGATTTTCAATGACGTTGTGATGTGTTATTTTATTGAAAGTGTGTTGTAAATGCCTATATATACTGTGTGTGTATATTATATATATATATATATATATATATATATATATATATATATATATATATATATATATATATATACTTAAAAAACATACTAAAAGTTTACCAAAGTTTGACTCCAAGAAAGGCCCCATTTTCAAAATGGCGGCCGCCAGGTCCTTAAAATGACCATTAATCCTTTGTATTCCTCCTAGACCAGGAATACTGATGCCTGATACATGTTTGGGCCATGCAATATTCTAATTAGCATATTTGCATAATGGATAAGTGATTACAATGACAATTATATATTAAAGCAATTGGTAACAAACATATTTATACGAAAAATAAGTACAATTTCCCTTAAGTAATTGCATATTTCTCCTTTCTCATATCGTTTTGCCTTGTGTTGGTGGTTTCTGTGGTTCATAACCATTCTTTTGATTCCAATAAAGAATAAATTCATTAGAACATGTGTGCTACTGTAAAATTAGTCAAAACAGGGCTGCCACGTGAAGCCATGTAGCCTAGAAATGTAGACGCACCCTAGCAGCAGCAAAATTTATTTTGCAGCCAGGGTAGTCTAGCAACTCTCCATTGACCTTCAGAGCTGTAAAAACCTAAATTGGGTCAGGCCAATCACATCGTGTATAGAGTAGGCGGGGCGGGCTTAACATAATGACGACAGAGTTGCGACGGTTCCCTGCTACTTGAAAACAAAGAATGGCGGCTGTTGCTGGCGAACAGTCTTTCGAATCGGCTTTGACCACGACTCTGGAGGACCTGGAGTTAAGTTTTTCTTTGAGAAAAGAGCAAAGAATGGCACTTAAGTCATTTTTAACCCTTGTGTGGTGTTCATATTTTTGTTACTCAGCCAGTGTTCGTGGGTCTGGTCGACCCGCTGCATTTTTGGGTTTTTAATTCAACACAATCAAAAATGTTATGTTAAAATACTCAACAGATGTTTACTTCATCCCAATTACAAGCAATATAAACAGCATATATGGTTAATATTTTCTCTTTACCTTTGTTAGATCACATTTAAGAATTGCAACCTTGTGTGGGAATGGCAGGAGTAGAAACACAAAACTCACTCTTGCACTCTTTCACACTTACACACAACCTTTCTCTCACACGCACGCACACACACACTCATGCACACACACCCACAGACACACACCCACCCACACGCACGCACACACACAGACACACACACACACACACACACACACACACACACACACACACACACACACACACACACACTCACTTGGATATGTGGTGTACGGTCACTCTCCATAGGCATAATGTTTTTTCTAATGTACAAACTGTATAATCTATCCCCCTACACTAACCCTACCCCTAAACCTACCAATAACAGAAAACTTTTGGCATTTTTTGAATTTCAAAAAACACCATTTAGTATGTTTTAGTATGAGGACACAGATGTCGTCATAAACCATGTTTACGTTGAAATAGCCATGTCATTATACACATTTGTGTCCTCATAAACCATATACAAGAACATACACACACTAACAGCAGGCCCTGACAGGAGGAGGACAGAGTAAAGGTACACAGGACCTTCAATTTCCACAGTTTTATTAGCCCCGGGTCCAGTGGACCCGAACATCCTGTGTGTAATATAAATGTGTGGGGGGGGTGTACAGTGTGTTTTCATTGTAAATGTGTTCTGATATATATTCCTCACAGAAAATGAGCCAAGGCCAATGAGTTTTGAAAGTTTGAAATGAGTTTTGAAGTTCAGTTTGAAAAAATAATTAATTGTATCATTTTTTTTTTTTTATACAAACATGAAAACGGGTCCAACAGACCCGAACACCATACAAGGGAAAGGAAGATGTGTTCGTAGTTTTGCCGGCCAGTTTCAAAGTTGAATCTATCAACTAACGTTAGCTCCGCTGTTGGGAAAAAGCTCTGGTTGGTTGAAGCGCTGTCCTATTGCAAGACACCCGTTTATCCCGCCCCTCAGATTGACCCATGTCTATGGTGAGTTGCCAGACCTAACATCTTGATGTAGGTCTGGCTTGCCAGGCTAGAAGCCATGTGCTGATTGTCTAAACTAGGGCTGTCAAAATTGCTCAAAAATGATGTTCGAACATTTCCTCTAAAAAAAACACATATATTCAAACTATTCGAACATCTGGTTGCGCATTTTGTCAATGACGCGCATTACGTCAATAACAGGACAAATTAATACAAAGAGACATAACTACTTGTATAGGTAGTTTATTTAAGTTTAAACATATTTGACAACGGATTACCTACACAAAAACAAGTAAATCAACTAATGGCCAAGAACGCAGACCTCACTCTCGCTCACTCGCACTTGTACTCGCAAACACTCTTTCTCTCTCTCGCCCTCACCCTCACACTCTCTGCACATAATGGTTTAAATGAACAACAACAATAAACAAATGTTGAGCGCTGATCAAGAGTTTTGTGCAAGCAATTTAAGGTCACGCAGACCTCACTCTCGCTCACTCGCACTTGTACTCGCAAACACTCTTTCTCTCTCTCGCCCTCACCCTCACACTCTCTGCACATAATGGTTTAAATGAACAACAACAATAAACAAATGTTGAGCGCTGATCAAGAGTTTTGTGCAAGCAATTTAAGGTCACGATTCTTGTCCCAAATATAGCCGGCTTCATTCAGTGATTCACAATTTTACCTTCTACCGACCAAAATCCAAAGTACTTCCAGACATGGCTTTTTAGATTTTGGGGGGTTAAAATCACTTTCTCTGCTGCGGTTGAGTTGGGCTCTGCACTTTCTGCCATCTTCCATGTAAGTCAACTTTCAGCAGCGACTCCTGTGACCTGTCCCTGACCCCTCAGGCAGCGTGCCCACTCGCAAAGCAGACAGCCGTGCCTCTGCTACCGCGGGCGTGTTTTTCCACATTCGAATATTAATTTTGACCTTCAATATTCTGTTTTTTAAAACTATTCGAATATATATTCAAATTTAGAAATAATCATTGACAGCCCTAGTCTGAACCTGTATAGAATCACGCCAATTCATAGGCTGATGGCGTGGGCGCCTCCTCAGCGGGGCTACGTCACTCACTCTTGTAAAGTGAACGCGCTATCTGCACCTCAGATTTTCCACTGATGAAGAAGTTCCTTCAGCAGCAAGAGGAGCTTGGCAGCAAACGCAGCGTCTTGTTCCCTATTCAGAGAACATGGGTTACGCAAGTAACCCGAGACGTTCTCTTTCATAGGTTCACACGACACAGCATAGCGATGATGTAATGGGAACAATATACCACACACGCCAAGCTAAGCGCTGCCGGATCTGGCCCAACAAGGAACTTTCCTATTATATATATATATATATATTTTTTTTTTTTTTTTTGCCAGACCAGACTCAACTAGGACCTAGGCGACCAGTTCATACAGAAAGAACCCGGGAACCAGGGGCCGCATCTTAATCCAAGTTGTAAAAACCTAATAAAAGTGTGTGGAGAGGACCAACCTGCCGCCACACAAATATCCTTTAAAGGAACTCCCTTGAAAAGATCCTGGAAGGACGTGATACTCCTAGTAGAGTGAGCTTTAACGCCCAGAGGTGAAGGAAGCTTCTGCACCTCATAAGCCAGAAAGATCCTGTGCTTAGAGGCGGCGAGCCCTCGGCGGCCAGCCGCAAAGCATACGAACAACTGAAACAACATGCGCCACAGCGATAGCCGCAACATAATCTCTCAAGGTGGTAGCAGATGCTCCAGACAATATATCTTGCAGGAATTCCAGCACTGAACCGAACGGGCAGCTGACTGGGTCCACTGCATGACCCGAACACCAAGACTCAAAAACCTTACACTTTAGAGTAATACAGCCGTCTAGTAGAAGGCGCACAAGCGTTATCAATGGTCTCCCGAACATCTGCGGGAAGACCAGACGCCACTGTCACTAGCGATTGCCTCTTATTGGCCACACCCACAGCCTCCATATCTTGGGTCGAGGATGCCAAATCCTGCCCTGGAGCTGAGACAGCAGATCTCTACTGATAGGAATCTGCCAAGGGGACCCCTCCACCAGGGAGCTCAGTTCCGAGAACCACGTCTGGGATGGCCAGAATGGGGCTACCAAAAGGAGGTGGATTCCACACTCCCTCACTCTGCAAAGGACTGCAGGGATTAGCTCGACCAGAGGGAATGCATACAGTCTCAACTCCATGTTCCATGCATACAGTCTCAACTCCACCACCGCCATGTTGTCCATCCTGACAATGACATGACAGCCCATCAGGGCCTGTAGAAAATGATCCAGGGCCAGAGAGATGGCTTGCAACTCTAGGCAATTTATGTGCCACGAGAGAAGCTCGCCCGTCCAAACACCGCACACCGGTCTGCCCTCGAAGACCGCACCCCAACCAGTCAAAGAGGTGTCCGTTGTGACAGCCTGGCGATGACAAACTACACCCATCTTGACCCCCTGAAGTAAAAAGGGGGAGTCTTTCCACTTCCAAAGTGCGCAAAGGCAACTGCACAACAGTCTCAGCAGGCGGAAGGCAGACCAAGAATGGCGGATGCCCCTGAGATTCATCCACCACAGGGATGGTCTCATATGAAAGAGACCAGAGGGCAGCACAGGAGAGGCTGCTGCCATGAGCCCCAGAAGCCTGCAACATATGCCCACCGCTACATGATGGCCAAGCGTGAAACGGGCCAAGCACGCATGGAGACTGGAAACTCGAGCAGGGGCCAGACGGGCCTGCATCGAAAGAGAATCGAGTTAGACAGCAAGGAAAGTGGTCTGCTGAGAAGGAGTAAAGACACTCTTCTGAGCATTTAACCTGAGACCAAGAGACCGGAGGTGGTGGAGAAGGACGTCCCTGTGATGACACACCAACTCTCTGGAATGAGCCAGAATGAGCCAGTCGTCTAGATAATTTAGCACATGAATGCCCAGGAGCCTCAAGGGGGCCAGAGCTGCATCCATGCACTTGGAAAACGTCCACGGAGCCAGAGCTAGACCAAATGGAAGGACCCGATACTGATACCTCTTTTCCCCAAAGGCGAACCGGAGGAACTTCCTGTGCCATGAAATGACCTGGGTGTGGTAATAGGCGTCCTTCAGGTCCACGGTGACTAACCAGTCCCCTGTTCGAATCTGCGCCAGGATAGTTTTTAACGTATGCATCTTGAATTTCCCTTTGTGAAAGAAAAAATTCAGACGACGCAAGTCCAAAATGAGGCACAGACCCCATCCTTCTTTGGGACGAGGAAGTAGCTGCTGAAGAAATCGCGGTTCAAGTCTGAAGGTTTACCTGAATTTTACTAAACCTGAGGTTTAGTATAATGCCACCTTTATACTCAAAAACATCTATAGAGGGTGCATTACATATTTATTACCTTATTCAAATTGAAATAAGTGACCATTTTAAAGGGTTCACACACAGGCCTCTGTTCGGGCTAATTCAGAGTTGTTTATGATCACAGTTATACAACTCCAATTTAAGTTACTTAAGTATGTAATCATGTCAGTGCAATTTAGACAAGTCCAATGGATTCATAGACCCAGAAAACATGAAGTTAGGCACCAAGATTACTTGGCTAAGTCAAATAATGAACAAGTTAGGACATTTTAAGGGCTTCCTGACCATCTTGGACGCCATCTTGAAAATTACACCTTTCTAGTGGTCAAAGTTTGGTAAACTTTTAGTATGTTATTAAGGACACCTAATACTACAAAAAACAGCCGAGAAACCTTTTGTTAGAAATTTTTTAGGGTTAGGTGTTTTTTTCATATATGCAGTCGTCTAGTATGTAAAACTCAAGTTTTGCATGACACTGACTTGTTATATATTAATACGAGGAGAAAATAATTCCCTATGAACATTATTAATAACAGAGTGAAAATTATTTTAATAGATTCAAATCTGTTAAAATGAAGTCTCATAATGTTGTAAGAGTTTATTGCTTGAAACTGATTACAATATGTATGTGCAGAATATTTTTTTTCTTTCATTCCCTGTGGTTTTCGACGCCATGAGGTTATTGGATCAAAGATGGCGAGCCAGTGAAACTCCGGAGAAGAAATATCGCAAGCCAGTGCCGTTTTCTACGTTCTATCGCTTCAGTGAATTCAAGGGTCTTCAGTCATTGAACTTGTCCCTGAGTGAACCTGCAAAAGGATCAGATAAGAACTTTGGATCATTTATACTGATCCAAAGTATAAATGATACTTCTACCCGGGTAGATACTAAAGGAAAGACAATTTTCTTTTCCTGGCTTTCTTTTATGGCCCCAAGGTTTATTTTGTTTATTTACTATTATTGAATTGTAATTTCCTTTTACTTAACAAAATTGCACTTTCATATTCTATAAGAAATTGTGCAATAAAACTGTGCAGTTGTTTAAATTTGATTTACATTTTGTTGTTGTTGTTGTGACTCACAAATACTGCCTCCTAGAGCCTAGGTCTTGAATTTCAGTGGTTTTAATATCTTTGAGCTAGAACTGAGTAGAATCTCTACATAAAGCATTTAACTGTCTGGAAGCGTGCACACAGAAAGTCGCCGTGAAACAGTGTCTCTTTTGTGGCTTAATCTTTTTTAATAACATTGTTTAATATCAAACATGTCCCGCAGTTTAGCAACAGTAAACTGCATTTTACAAGACTTACTTATTTGGCTGATTTGGATGTTAAATTTGGGCTTTTTGGGAAGAATGAAATTCCTGTGAGGGAAAGGAAAGTGTGCTGGACGGAATGCGGCAGCGACACAATAATCGCTTTGCCTCAATTATCTTGTTTTCATAATTGTTAGAAGCCAAAATCAAAATCAATTACATGGCCAGCCCAAGGAGGAGCAAATAAGAATAGACGAGTCACTACAATGGCATTATTGCGTTATTACTCACACATAATCATCATGTTGCTACCCACAACCTAAGCACAGGCTTCACTCTTCAACACAATGAGAACCGCAAAAACTCCAACATAACAGAACATTAAACTGTTTCTCTTAACTCAAAAAATGACAGTTTTAACATTTACAGTACTCTTCCAATTCAGGCACATGCAAAGAATGCAACTTCCATTTTACAAATTTAGGTGGAATGAACATAATATGTTCAATAACCATGTTGCTTTAGCTCGTTTGAATTCAATTAAACAAGCAGCAAAAAGTGCATAAGTAGCCTGGACATTTTCACTAAACTTTTCTTCAGCAAATTTTCTGTATCTGTTCACTACACAAGCTGTAAGGCCCAATAGGGGCTTAAGAACTGAATCTTTTATAAAGACTGGTTGGCTGATTGTTTTTTTTTTTTTTTTTGCTTTACTTGTCCTTCCAGAAATCTTTTATGAAGAATTGTTGACTGATTGTGTTTTTTTTTTTTTGCTTTACTTGTCCTTCCAGTAGAAAAGTATTACTGGACCAATAAAGGCTTTATGTTGCTATCAAAGGCTCATCCCTTACATTCAAGTGGCCTTGTGAGGATAGCTGTGACTGCAGCGCTTGTATCTATTTTGAATAAGATAATGTGCCCATTTAGTGTTATATAAGTGTGCCATCCTGAGTTTATGTATTATGTTGTTGTTTTTTCTTCACTGGGCATGAGAATGCATCAAAATCACTCTTTACCTCAGTCTTTGGAGAAATGCTCAACAACAGCCTGCTGCTGTTTCACTGTCTCACTCCGTTACATTTGACTTTTGCTTAACATTAATTCAGGTTCATGTTGGAGTTTTTTCTGGAAGTGTCACATCTTTTATGCCAATGAAAGTACGATCACGTATTTAAAAAATTCCAGAATTAATTTATGAAGCAATCTGCTGACTCTCCATGTTCTTGTTTACCACCATTAAACTTTAAACTTCAAAAATGACATTAGCTTCTAACAAATTGTTCATTAACAATAATAGTAAATCAGAGCTAACCTGGAATTCGCCAACTCTCGTTCAGCCTTGAAGTGACATGACACCTTTCGAAGCTTCTGATTCATCTTGGCCACTGTTTGCCATCTGTGCAGTCAATTTTGTCAGGAGCATTGACTTGACTCAAAATATGAATGTGTACGCTGGTGCTTCGTCTGCAAACATAAAACAAACGCATTACTTTATACTCTATCTATAGTCTACTCAAACAAAATTCCTGGATGTCAGAAGAGCATGCAATGTGTTTGACTTATTTAATTACAGGGCCACTTCTGACAACATAAAATACCATTCAGAAGTTTGTGATCCATAATATATATATATATATATATATATATATATATATATATATATATATATATATATATATATATATATATATATATATATATATATATATATATATATATATAAAACAGCATTTATTCAAAATAAAAACATTTCTAACAATATAAATCGTTACCATCACCTTTTATCAATTTAACGCATCCTTGTTGAATTAAAGTACTAATTTCTTAAAAAAAAAAAAAAGTTATTGTTCCCAAACTTTTGAACGGTAGTGTATATTGTTACAAAAGATTTCTATTCTAAATAAGAATTTAGAATAGAAATAAGAAAATAAGAATTTTGGAAACATTACTTTTTTTAATGTTTTTGAAAGAAGTCTCTTATGCTCATCAAGCCTGCAGTTAAATATGAAATGGATGGATTATGAAATAGTATTACAATTTAAAATAATGGTTCTCTTTTTTAATATACTTTGAAATGTAATTTATTTTTGTGATGCAAAGCTGAATTTTCATCAGCAAGTACTTTGGTGTCTTATGATCCTTCAGAAATCATTCTAATATGCTGATTTATGATCAATGTTGGAAAAAGTTGTGCTGCTTAATTTTTTATTTTTTTTATAACCTGAGATACTTTTTTCAGGATTATTTGATGAATAAAAAGTTAAAAAGAACTGTAGAAGAACTGTTTATAAAGAACTGTTTATTTAGAATAGAAATCTTTTGTAACAATATACACTACCGTTCAAAAGTTTGGGAACAATAACTTTTTTTTTTTTTTAAGAAATTAGTACTTTAATTCAACAAGGATGCGTTAAATTGATAAAAGGTGATGGTAACGATTTATATTGTTAGAAATGTTTTTATTTTGAATAAATGCTGTTTTTATGAATAAATGCTGTTAACGTTTTACTCATCAATGAATCCTGAAAAAAGTATTCCAAACAAATATATTAAACAGCACAACTGTTTCCATCATTGATAATAACTGAGTATCAAATCATCATATTAGAATGATCTCTGAAGGATCACACGACACCAAAGACTGGAGTACTTGCTGATGAAAATTCAGCTTTGCATCACAAAAATAAATTACATTATAAAATATATTAAAAAAGAGAACCATTATTTTAAATTGTAATAATATTTCATAATATTACTGTTTTTTGTTGTTGTTGTTGTTTTTTAACTGCAGGCTTGATGAGCATAAGAGACTTCTTTCAAAAACATAAAAAAATAGTAATGTTTCCAAACTTTTGACTGGTACTATATATATATATATATATATATATATATATATATATATATATATATATATATATGCAATAATCTATTTCAAATACATTCTGGGTTTTTTTTGGGAAAACAATGCATCATGGTTTCCACATAAATATTAAGCACTGTTTTCAACATTGATAATAATGATAACTATTTATGAAGTAACAGGTCATTGCAAAAAAATATATATATATTTCAAAATATTACTGTTTTTACTGTATTTTTATCAAATAAATGCATCCTGGGTACAAATAAGAGACACACCAACCCCTATATATTTTTTCTAAAGCTGTGAATAACTAAATACTGTACCATTTAGATGCAAGTCCATACACAAAGACTAATCAGATCAGTTTGAATATTTCTGTACCATTTAGCTTTTTAGAAAAAATATTATACAAGTACTGACTTTGTGAAACTGGAACTTAGACCCTTAAAAAGGATAATGCATAATGTTGTGCAAATTTTTGCAATGTTGTTGTTTTGCTCAAAGGGTTAGTTTAAAATGATGTCATTAAATACCCTCATGTCATTCCAAACCCAGGCATTCGTTCATCTCTGGAACACAAATGAAGATCTTTTTTAATGAAACCTTGACAGCTATGCAACTACCATACAAGTGCACTCATTCAATCCCACAAAATGCACCAAAATAACGAGTGTTAAACCGATGTACACTCACGGCTGAAGAGAATACCCATAATGCATTGTTAGGGTCAAGCCAAATGAATTTCCACATCTGACCAGAAGATGGTGCCCGCAGCTGAATCATCGCATCCATCCATTTTCCAAACCGCTGGTCCAATCTTGCTACAGCACAATATCATACAAGTATAAATAACTTTTTAATTATTAAATTCTTTAATTAATGTTTGCATGCTAGTTTCAATGACAGAGTTCAAGATAAATCTTTTCATTAATACTGGAACTGCCAGTTTGCCAAGTTTCAAATGATTATTAAACAGCAAGTAAACTATGCAAAAGTGGCAGCCCCTCCAGTGTCTAAATTCACTTACCGTATTTTCCGCACTATAAGGCGCACCGGATTATAAGGCGCACCTTCAATGAATGGCCTATTTTAGAACTGTTTTCATATATAGGGCGCACCGGATTATAAGGCGCATATAATAGAAGATACTGCAGTCAAACGTTTGACTGGGTTTGCGTTATGCAGTGGTCAGTGGTCACCAACCTTTTCAAGCCTAAGATCACATCCAAAGTCCAAATGTAAACCAAGATCTACCACTTGCAAAAAATTATGAAAAAACAAGTGGCTGAGCTGTAAAACCTTGTTTATACTCGACGCGTCCGCATGAGCGCGAAGGTAATAAAAAAAAACTAATATCCGTCTGCTCGGGCAGATTCGGCTCAAAGTCGTGCATCTTCGGATGCGGAGGCGCGCGCGCGGCAAAAACGACGTCATTGTCATTGACGTCATTGCTTTAAAGCGCGCGCGCCTCCGCATCCGAAGATGCAGACGGATATTAGTACATCTCATCACACCGGCACCCAGTCTGCGCGTCTAAATCAGTTGCATGGTCTGGTGTTCAGTCTAAAACAAAACAGTTGCGTCAAGTATAAATGCCTCGTCTGTTTGGGGAGGTGCGCGCGCAGTCAGTGGAGGCTCGCGCTCCGGTGCCAGGCGAAAGTATAAACAAGTCAGCGGTTGTTTTACAGACATTAATATAAGGCGCCAGATCCATATATAAGGCGCTCCGGATTATAAGGCGCACTGTCGTTTTTTGAAAAAATTAAAGGCTTTTAAGTGTACCTTATAGTGCGGAAAATACGGTACTCGTTTTCATTCACTCCCTCAAGTGAACTATTAGTGGACTAATGTAGGGAAGAGTAAATGAGGGTATAGTGGGCAATTTCGGACACAGCATCACTTCATAAAACTGATGTTAAACCACTGGAGTCACATGGATTACTTTTATGACTTTACTACCTTTCGGGGGCTTGAAAGTGGTAGTTGCGTAGGCTGTCAATGGAGGAACAGAAAGCTCTCAGATTTCCAGATTTCATAAAATGATCTTAATTTGTGTTCCGGAGATGGACTAATGTCTTATGTGTTTGGAACGATATGAGGGTGAGTATTTAATGGCAAAATTTTCACTTTTTGGTGAACTAACGCTTTAAATCTATTTAGCATAGCATTACTCATTCATTCTGTAATTTGCATGCCACTTTTAAGAATTTACACATTTGTGCAGTGATTGTCAAAACCTAGTTACTTTTCATCAATGGCAATAAATGGCATTCAGCTAAAAAAAAAAACCTTTTTTCCTCATGTGCTGTTTTCATTATTTCCCTCCCACCCCATGCTCTTTACACTTCAGTTATTTCATTCCATTAATATGAGGATTCTTCATACATAAAAAAAAACAAGAAATTTGTTTTATTCAGTGTGTCAACGCTGTTGTGCAAATGCAGAAAAGCATAATGTGTCAAACTTTTTTATCCTTGTTAAGAAGTCCATCGCACAGAGCGGAATCCATGTAGGTGTTTAATTCCCTGCGGGCTATAAGATAAATAATATCTCTATAAGATAGAAAGAGAATTCTTCACTCAAGTAAAAATTGTCTAGTCTAAATAGAGGGGGGGGGGTGACAGAGAGAGTATAACAGGTTGGTATAACAGCAATAGAATAACAGAGAAAGAGATACAAGGTAGATAATGAATACTGTGTTAATTGGAATGGATACATCGGGGAGGAAAATGAAATAAGACAAGAAAAATTTAAATGAGAATGAGAGGGGGAGCGAGAGAGAGAAAGGAGAAATGTTGAGCATTTAGATTTTAAATGAGGCCAGCCGCCCTGACCCAGCACAGCCACCGCTACTTAATGAGGACATACTAAAATTACACACACACAGAGAGAGAGAGAGAGAGAGAGAGAGAGAGAGAGAGAGAGAGAGAGAGAGAGAGAGAGAGAGAGAGAGAGAGAGAGAGAGAGAGAGAGATTATGGGCAAACACAAACACATGACGAAGGGTGCAAGGACAGTAATAAACTATATTCCAATAGTATTCAAATGAAATATATGTTGAAAAATACATGAGGATTTTTATTAGCATATCCACACTAAATTAATTTAATAATTTACTAACTATTTAACAGCCAAAAGCTGAACAGGATATTGATGAGATCATCAGTGTATAAACAGTATAAAATTTGAAATAGTTTGTTAAAGCTGCAGCCCACAACTTTTATTGGATAACTAAAAATTATCCAAAATAAAAAGTACATAACCAGCCAGTGTTCAAAACTATCTGCTTTCCTTAGCTCGATTCAAAACGGTGAGCTTGTAATAATGTTTTTAATCCCAGTGGTACTAGTGGATTTCGCGGGAAATTTGAGTGTGTCGTCACCTCTGTACACATAAAGAAGGAGTCTCGGCTAGTAGGCTATATTGCATGTGAGGATGTTGGAGGTGGAGATTTATAGCCTTTTCTCACAGCACTTGATATAATTAAACTTATCAATTTGTTGGCGAATCCAGAAAGGTTCAAACGACAATCACCAGTGACAACTGGAGATTCACCCGTTGTAAAATTTCAGAGTGGCAAGAGAAAAAAAGAGACTGCAACCAGGCCCATGCAAAAACAAGGATAAATATCCGAAATATCGGCTTTTGAAAGGTGGCGTGAACTCCGTGTTTTGAAGGGGTTCAAAACGGTCGCAGAGACGGCTTTTTTAACGGTCAACATACAATTTGAGAACAAAGTATAATTTTGTCGCACATTCTCCTCAAAACATTGGATTCATCCGCAATGTGCCATGCACAACGCACGTAAAGTTGATAATTTGGCAAATAACTGCAATTGCAGATTTCGAACAGAGATGGCGACAAAGAGGTAAAACTATGGACTGCAGCTTTAAGCCAAGTTGAACTTGCTTTAAATAAATAAACACAAGTAAAAAATTCATAAAAGGGAGGAACTTTGACCCCACTTTATCTTGAAGCATATCTTATTAGACCTGTAAATTTAGAAGAGATATTTTCCTTCTTCATTCTTCATTAATGATAGCTTCGGCTTCGGCTGCCCCTTGACTAAATGAAAGCATTGGAGGCCCTCTGGGTTTTAGCAGTGGCACTCTTTTATCATTTGGTTCAAGAAGATGCCATGCCATGCTTTCATATCCGAGCTGCGCACGCTCCTCAAAAAAGAGAATATTTAGAAGCAAGACCATGCACCAGGCACTCGCATGAGACTTCAGAGGAACACGGCCAGGCGTAAGACTATTTTAAACGTGGACCTAATGCCACATGTGGGCGGTTTCCTTGATACATCTATTGTTAACCCTTTGTCTTAACAATAAAGAACAACTGCTGTGCGAAAATTAAAATTTGAATACATTAGTTCAGTCTTAAAATAACTTCACCTGATATATAATGCCTTGTTTGATTGTTATTCTTAACTACATTTAGAGAAAGGAGGAAATAAATCTGTGCATCCCTAATATATTTTATTAAATAAAATTACACTGTGATCAGATTTTTTGGTGGGCAAGTAATGTGTTAGACAGAGTGCTGTGTTGAAGCGAGGTTTGTTTAATACCCGCAGCAGCCTTTTCCATTAAAAGGGTATTTCACAACATTTTAATACAAGGTTCATTATGCTCAGCATTAAAGCAATGCTAGTGAATGCAACAGGGCATGTTTCTGTAGTCTTTGTAGAAAATTGGTTTGTGTATAATGGAAAGGACCTTTCAAAGTACCAAGTCCCGTAACTAATATAACAGAAAACGAAATAAAAAAGTAGTACATGTAATTATTATTCTTATAATTATTTATTATAAAAAGACAGCTTTGACTCAGAAACTACTGTTCCGTTAAATTAAATTTGAAATTACCAAATTGTGATCCTCAAATTTAGTGATTCATTGGCTCTTTCTGCTAGTTCATATTTACGCCAACAGGTGGCAACAAGTGAATGAATCGATTATGCTACTCAAACAATTCAAATCACTGATTCATCAGTCTCAAATCAAATTCTATGAGTAGGTACTTCTTTTGAAAAAGTAATTACTTTTTAGCTGGTGCAAAAAGTTTGTTGCATATATTATGAATATTGTCCTAGTAGCCTATGAATGTAATCCGGACGTGCTACATCCATTATGTTGACGTTTTCATGTGACCTACACCAGTGTCAGTTGTGTCACTTCACCGCCATTCACAAATCATCTCCTGGTCTAGTAAAATGTCTATTTGATGCGCACTTAAGAATTTTGGCAGAAATAGTAGGTCATCCGTGTAATTTTTGCCTTCTGTTTTCTGAATACTGTGAATTTGGACATACTGCACTGTTCACATACTGTTTTTCTCCCATTATATAATAGGGAAAGATGTGGCTTCAGATGCAGCCATAGTCTTTATAAGTGAGTCCCTGAATCATTCATCATTCAATGATTCATTCAGGAAAAAATACAATTGACTATCCTTATGAGCAAGTCCCTGAATAATTCACCCAATCGATGTGTTTAAAACAATGATTCAATCAGAAACAATACAAATGACTGTCCTTAGAATGAGTCACTAAATCATTTCATCAATCGATTCGTTAAATGGAATATGTGTTATTGCTTAATTGTATGTTGTTGTTTTTTTAATGTCGCTAAAAGAGCAATATATCCGCTTCACGTCTTGCCTAAGAAAGCCTCCAACTCATGGTAAAACTGTAACACATGGCCTCTTGTGATTTTTTGCTTTCATCAAATCTAAAAATGTATTATGTTTACACAGAGCACATAAGGGAAAAGAAATCAATTAAGTTGATTTTTCTCTTGAACTCGCTTGTACCTTTTGATCACTAGCAGTGATTTCATGCAAGTCTAATAATTGATTTAAGTAACTGTCATTGCTCAATGAGGAATAGTATGTCTATTTGTAGATTTTCTGGCAATATGTTATTTTTGCTGTTGATGGATGACGTTGTTGCAGTTTCTTATTTTCTAATGCCTCACAGACCAATTACAGAAATTCTATGCAGTATTTTCAAAACAGAAATCAATAACTACTGTGAGAAAATGGCCTAACCTATGCAGTAGGGCCAGCAAAATCCCTTTGTGGGTCCAACTGCCATTGTGAATCTTTAAGGGGATTCGAATGGACCTTGAAACAGTGTCTTTTTCCATTTGCTTAAATCCAACATTTCAATATCAAGTCTTATCCCTGCTTCAGGGCAGAGTTCTCCTAAAACAGAACTGACCGTTTGGGGATGCTGATAAAATGTGGGCAAACTGTTCCCATGGAAATAGGATGCTTGCAAGTTGTCAGGTTTACAATTCTCTTTCATCAACCGATCTGCTTCTACAAAATCGTACCATTTGGTTGTATTCCATACCACATTTGACATAGAAATTAACACCATTTTGTAATAATTAACACTACAGGAAACTACTTTGTCTCCAACTTTCTTGAACAGAGCAGAAAGAAAAAGACGGATTCTCTCTAACTGTTCTGTTTGCTTTCACGGTTGTCTCTCTTTCTAAAGGTTATTCAAGACATTACTACAATGAATGTCCTGTTCCTAGGTTGTACTTTGAAAAACTGTAAAGGAAATTACTGTGAAATTTGTTACTATATTACTCAAAGAAAAAAATAATCCTCTTAAGAGGACAGGTGCAGAGGGATCATTTGTTCTCTTTTCCTGGAATGAAGAAAGAGACAAGAAAAAAAAAAGACCAATTATTCTCAAAAAGCCCTTTTGCTTCTTTGGCAAGACAATTGTGTGTATTTCACAACCAGTACCCACACATACACACACACAAAGAAAGATAAACGATTACACATTTACGTTAAACAATTATTGTTGCTCTCACAGACTGTGCAGATGCCATCTGAAGAGATTGGCATGGGACTGAAGAGGAGAAGGCCAGAGGCTAATGAAAAAAAAAAGAAAAGGAAAAAGAGATGTGCAAGAAAACCCGAAAAGTACAAACAGAGGAAGAGGTATAAAAAAAAATCCTTTGCTTGAAAAATTACACTCATTCTTTGGAGCATATGTGGATCTTTTGATTTTCTGTTTCAGAATGGGAGGTATGTCAAACCCGAGAAAGCAGGGTAAGTCAAGGCCGTTTCTGAAAGAGAGGTAACTTATACTCAGAGTCAGTTACCATGGTAACTTACTCTGTGAACCTAACCTGGTCAGGAGCAGGTTTTCTTTAGTAAACCCAGAGTTTCTTTTCAGTCTCCTCTCTGGGATTCTAAATTAAGGGCATTTTACTTAAAATAAGTAAAATTATCTGCCAGTGGGGTAAGAAAAATAATCTTAATGCAAACCGAAACAAGATTTTTTTTTTTTACACCATTGGCAGATAATTTGCAAAGTAAGAAAAATGCACTTAAATATTTTTTTTATTTTTTCCCAGGAAACAAGACTACCGGTAATACCTTATGCCATTTTTCTAATGCAGAAAATGCATCTTGGTTTAAGAATCTTTAGATATTTTGTCTGTATACAAGACAAAAATGCTAAGAAAGAAAAAAAAATGCAGCACAGGTATATTTATTCATTGCATGTATATTCATCACGCAGACATGTCCTTTCATACAGGATTCTATTGATGAGGAGGCTGCATTAATTTATAGGTTACATTTACATCTGGAGAGGATTTTTTTTTTTTTTTTCATATCCACATGCATATTTATTTAGCGGTACCATTTTTAAATGGTAGTTTTCTATATAACATCGGGGATGCAGAGCACATTAGAAAGGTGGCTGTATGCAGAGCGGTAAGGAAAGTGTGCCTTGCACTCACGCTCTTTCTGAGAATTTTTGTGTTCTTTCCTGGGCAAAAACCTGTGAGAGCCATCAAAGAGGAGTTTCACAGGATTGCAGGTCAGTGATGTAGATATTGGTTTAAATGAGGGCTTATATGAAAAATGACGTTCACTTGATAACATCTTGCTGCGACCTCTGGAAGTAACCTAATAATTAGAATTTTCATTTAGGATTTCCAGTGTGGTCGGATGCATTGATTACACGCATATTCTCATCATAGCACCTTCCGAAAATGAAACAGATTACTGTATGGAATGGAAGGATGTCAGATGGAAGGTTAGTTCGAGATATATGCCGTAACCACCACCACTACAGCTGTACAAATTATTCACAATTTATTTGGTCATCTTTATTTCCTACAGTTATTTTTTTCCTGTTGGATTTTAATAATCTTCCAATACTTGGTATTGTGGCAACCTCTTCATCTGTCAGTGGTGGTGATTTTACGAGCCTGTGTGGCTAAGTAGAAGTCAAATGTTAATTGCATTACCCTAATTAAGAAATGTTACAGGTTAGATTAGAGAACATTTAAATGTGGGAAAAAGCTGCTGCAAATTTAAATAGACACTGAATGATATTTATTTAATATGTCAAATGTTTGTAAAGTCAGATGGCCTACACCCATGAACCTTTTATGCTTAAAGCTTTACCTGATTGAATTATGTTTTTACCTCCACTTTTCTTTTCTTTTTTCTTTTTTTTTTTGCCTGTGGGATACCATGGAAATGAATATTAGTTCAATAACTAACCATTCTGCCAGTTTTCACCTTTAATATCATATTAGTGATTAAGAATTAAACTTACGTAGTGATTAAGTAAGCGAATGTCTTTTTGTCGAGTGCTGTTGCCATGGTGAATCGTAATTTCAGAGCTCCGTGGTGCACGTGTTTAACTCAAGAGTCAACCTACCCTCAGTTGATTGAACTTACTCAATTCAGCTGTTCTGAAACCAAAAACTGGTTTCACATCTCAGGGTAACTCAGAGTTGGTTAAACCTCCTTATTGGAACAGGCCCCTGTTCCCAACCCTACTGAAAAGTGCAGACCATGCAACTTGTTTTTGCACTACCTTTTGCTCTCTCTCTCTCTCTCTCTCTCTCTCTCTCTATCTCTCTCTCTCTCTCTCTCTCTCTCTCTCTCTCTCTCTCTCTCTCTCTCTCTCTCTCTCTCTCTCTCTCTCTCTCTCTCTCTCTCTCTCTCTCTCTCTCTCTCTCTCTCTCTTCATTCAGTCACTCTTTCATTCTCCTCTTTCTTCCCATTAATCATATTTGTTCACATTACCGAGGAGAAGGCAGAGTAACACTGTTGATAGGAGTCTTAATTAGCAGGAACGATCTAACACACACCAGAACCTGTGTGAAGATCAAACAGCCTGTACTTACCGTTCAAATATCCCTGTCATTTAGCACGGAGAGCAAATTTGATTTTTCCAGCATTTTGTACCTTTCCCAGTAATTGAATTGTGCACCTCATAACTAAACGTTATCTCCGCAAATAGGGCGGCACTAACACGTTAAACCACTTAATATCATCTGTTGTGGCTTGTGACCAAGAGTGTTCAAAGCAGTCATGCATGTTTAGAGGTGTGGACGGCATGGTGACTTACAGAATATAATGAACTTAGTATAAATGATTAGCGGGGGCCAATTACTGCTTAACAGTGTATGTGTGTGTGTGTGGAGGCCCGTATTCACAGCCAAGAGAAGTCAGAATGAATTAGAGTTACTAAAAGATACACAAATAACTCGGCAATCATGGCAGGCGTTTCAGCTAGCTTAGATTAGGTCAGCTAATTGGCACACTAACATGATTTAAATAGCTCAAATTAATGTTGGACAAAATTAGTGAGGTCTATTTAAATGAATCCCATTTCAAGCTTATTTCTTTCAGATCCCCCTCTTTTTTTTAAGCCTAGATCTCATTCTCCAACTCTCTATCTCTCTCTCCCTCACACATACTCACTTTCACGACCCCTTATAATAATTTGAGAAAATAAAGCCTCTGGTATTCAGTTGATTTAAATATTTCAGTGATTAAGTATATATGTCAAAGCCGACTTCTTGAGCCAGGAGAAAGGCATGATTTATTTATAGGTGGTGAAAGAAAAGGCACAGTGTACATGCATTTACATTCTCTAAAAACAGTCTGATGCACTTTTCCGAGTTCACCGGTCTCGTATGGCCAACATGTGAGGCTAATCTGCATATGCAGCATCCAAACATAAACGTAAAACCTAATGAAAGCCAGAATCAATCATGCCATATTCTAAATATATCCCACTGTCTCATGCAGCGAGAGCAGGTGACCCGAACTCATACACATCCCGCGAGACTAATTTGCCTACCTTTAAATCAATCACTCAGGCCATCAAATCAGCCTATCGCATTGTTTCTCATAGATGCTCATACGTGGAACGAGTTTTCATTCCGCTCTGTTTATGAGGCATAATAAAATGTAAAATGAACTGCCAGAGGGAGTAAAGACAGGGAGACGACTCACAGCGAGGTTTATTCAGCGATGTTCACAAGATTACGTTTACTACTGAGCAATATCGCAGGAACAGGACCCCCTGGCCACATATCAAGTGAGCGTTTGCAGTAAGTGCAAGTGTATTCTAGCATGTTAGTGCTGCTGAACTCTTATTTCTATGTTAAACCTATTGTTCTATATAAAGTGAGGGAACACATTCAAAGTATACAAATAGAGGTGTTGAAAGAAATTGGCACCTTAAGGCGAATCCTCCATATTAAGCCAGATGATTTCTCAACATTTGGCTGCTAGGATACATGCAACATTTCTCTGCTTTGAACAGATTTTCTTTACTCCAAAGCAAGTTCCATTTCTGGTACTAATTGTTAAATTACAAAGGAGATACAAAAATAGTCAGAAATCAGTGCAGGTCTCAGGACTCTAAAACAGGCTGATTTAAACCTAAGTGCTTATTATACGTTTCCAAAAAGTACACTGCTGTCAATTAGAATTTATATGAAAAAAGTGTGTGTGTATATATATATATATATATATATATATATATATATATATATATATATATATATATATATATATATATATATATGTATATGTATATGTATATGTGAAGAGTTCAGATGCAAAATCTGAAATTTTATTCTAGAATGATCATTTTTATAAAGCTTGTATTTAAGTAATTTCACTTAAATGACAATTAATGGGTAATTTTCATTGCCATTTAAGTGAAATTACTGAACTTAAATATATGAGCTTGATAAAAATGATCATTCTAGAAGAAAATTTCAGATGGCACTTAGAGGCTTTTTGCATCTGAACTCTTCATATATATACACACACACACACACACACACACACACACACACACACACACACACACACACACACACACACACACACACACACACACACACAGTGTATATATATAGGATTTATAATAACTTTGAATTTACATGTGATGCACAATTGTAAGTCTGTGTAACATTAAAGGAATAATTTTTAAATAAATGTAAAATAATTTTCACCCCAAAAAACAAAACCTACCAATTTTCTTGCTCGTGTCATTTGAAATCCGTATGATTTTGTGTCATTTGGCAGCATGACAGCCTCTAGTTACATTTTTGATCTATAAAAAAAGGGGGCAGCATGAACATTCTCTTACACAACTCCTTTTATGTTCCACAGTGGGGAGAAAAATCTCACTGGTACAAATGAGTAGACAACAGAATTTTCATTTTAGGGTGAACTATTTCTTTAAAGGTCACACAATCCAATCTAATACAAATTCAATACCCATAGTGAGGAAGAACTACTGGTATCTGCTCTTTACTCACTTTTGGTCAACCTGGTATGATTTGCTGGTTTTAGATGGTTTTTGGCCATGTATCAGTTGATCAGACTAAAAGATTGGCTGACCAACCTACTAAAGAAAGAAATAAAGCCAAGTCGGTATGTTGGCCTTAACTGGTTTAAACTGGTCTCTCAGCCTTCCTAAATTGGTCTTTAGCTGGTCTAACTGGATTAATATGTTTGTTTGTTTGATTTGTTTGTTTTTCTTTCAGCAGGGCAAATATCTAAAACCCAGTTGGTGACCATCTAGGCCACCTAAAACCAGCTAATACCAGCAATACAGCTTTGGATGCTTTTTAAGTCCAAGTAATTTATTTTAATACAAATCTAGCATTAGCCCTGTTTATTCATTTGTACATCTCCTATTGAAGAACATCTGTAATCTTCCCATCTTTCATATATTAGTTGTGGATACTGCTGTGAAACACAAGCAAGCATGTGTTTTTATTCTCATCCCATTGACAGTCTCCAATAGCAGATTTACCTCAGATAATAAAAGCGCTCCTCAGATAACCTTGCCATTCATCAAGCCCTGAGAGCTTTTTACCTGCGTCTTCTGCATGAGGCTAGACAGCCCATAAAACATCACTAATTAAATGCTGCTCTGGAGCTTCACCCGACCAGGTTCCAGCATTTTCAACAACAAAAAACTTCATTGACGTTTGTGTTAGCAGTACAATAACACAACGATGTGATGAAAAAGAGAGTGGAGCCCGAGAGAAGTGTTTATAGTGTAAATTAGCTCACGCCGCTCCTCAGCAGCCCGTAAACAGTCGGAGTTCTCTTCCTTTGCATTCCTCTTTATGATTATCTTGATTATTATTTCTCTTTATTCTCTTTCCATCCCCTCAGGCTTTGGCACTTAAACAGGAAAGCAGCAATTAAACTCTCTCAGGGGTTAGAGGCCGAGAAGGCCAGCGGGAGCACAAAAGGAACTGAGAGAGCACAGGGAAGAAAGAGCGACACAGAACGAGCATGTGTTTTGCAGTAGCTCTATTACACGAGGCTTGCCATCTCAGGGACTCATCTCGTCAGCAGGGTCACCATCCTTAGAGAATAAAAAGCTCATTTTCTCTTAATGAAGAGATGGAGGAACATTTGCTCTAGGACTCTCTACCCGCTGGAGTAACGACTGTTCAGTCTGAGAGAAAAAGCGAGGCCATGGCAGGTGAGATGCTACTTTATCCCCACTTACAGCAGGGCCAAACCCAGAGAACATGTTAGGTTGGCCACCTCTAGTCCATGACAGATGCTTTGTACCATGTACAGCCCCACGGACCTACAGCGCAAAGGCCAGAAAGACAAGGGAAAAGAGGCTGGAGAGAAATGTCGAGAAGAGCCAAAGAGAGAAAGAATCAACCGGTGGATCTGAAGGGATAAATTCAGACAGGTGACATAAGGGTGCAATTTGAAGCAAAGCTCTGTGGTTGGGTGGTGAATTCAAAGAGGTTTACAGCTAGTTGCTTTTGGCAGTTTGTCAAATGTTGTGGAATATATTCAGAAGCGATTATATAGTCTGTAATCATTTGGAACTGTTTTACGCGTTGACTTTCATCTATTGTCGTGCATTGTGTTGAAATGTCACACATTGTGAATTGTGAGTTGCGTGAGATGATCAAGCTGTATGAAAAGATGCCAAGCTGTGTAGCTGAACAAAGAGAGATTCAAAGCAAAACTAGACTATTTTCTCCCTCATTCTGACATATGCACAAAACTGACATAAGAACTCACACATACGGTCAGAAACGCTCTTTTTGTGTGTACATCCGTCTCATAGTTGACACCATTTCAATCGTTCAGTCTGGTAAAACATGTCCAGAATAACTCATCATTTACCTCACTATCTAAATGGAGACTTCCTATAGGCTTCTGCTGTTCTTCAATTAAGCATAATATAATTAGTATTGGGGGTACCCACTGTGGCTCAGTGGGTAGAACTGTTGCTTCATCAAGAAGGTCCCCGGTTCAAGTCCCCACTGAGCCAGGAGGGCTTTTTCTGTGTGGAGCTTGCACATTCTCACCATGTGTGCGTGGGTTTCCTTCGGGTGACCGGTTTCTCCTACTATTCAAAAACATGCATTGTAGGTGAACAGGAGACACTGAACTGTCTGTAGGTGTGAGTGAGACAGCGAATGTGTGTGTGAGCCCTGTAATGAACTAGCCATCTGTCCAGAGTTTTCCTCACCTGTGGTCCGAGACACTGGACTCCAGCAACCCTGGAGCGGTTTGGAGAATGGATGGATAATTACTATTGACTTACCCTAAAAAACGATCTTAAAATAAAACATTTATCAAGTGATTAATAAATTTGTAGATGAACAATTTGCACTATTAAATTCTAGCTGTTAAAAATGCTGTGAATAAAAATGATGTTTATTCAGCCAGCGCACATACCTGTATTTTCTTCCTGTTTTCGGTCGAAGGCCATAGTAATCGATTGTCGAGTTCACGCGCGTGATCATAGGTACTAAACCTATGCGTGTGAACTCGACAATCGATTACTATGGCCTTCGACCGAAAACAGGAAGAAAATACAGGTATGTGCGCTGGCTGAAATAACATCCTTTTTATTCATATCTTTCACATCTACTGCAGTCAGATTAACCCGCGTTCACCCCGAAGGAATCACTCACATGACCTGTGCACTTGTAATGACACATAAAGGATGTTAAAGCAGGTTTAAAACTTGCCCCATTGAAGTCAACAGGGTGCAAATTTTAATTAAAAACAGGATAACACGGTGTAGGCAACACGATTTTTGTCGTTGTTCTCTGTACTGACAGCACTCCAAATGTACAAAAAAATGAGCTCAATGTTAAAATTGACCGGAGTTCTCCTTTAAATAGTTTGTTTTTAAAGATTAACCATCATAGTTACATCAAAGTTACACATTATGTAAAAAATAGATAGAAATGCTTAAATCTAATATCGAATGATACATTTCCAATATGGACCATATGGACCCAAACTAATGCGTTAATATGTGTAGATAATTGATATGGTAACAATATATTGTGTTTTTTCTACAAAAAAAAAAAAAAAAAAAAAACCTAGATTAGAATGTTTCTCTTTGACAGCATTTTTTTTTTTTTTTCAAACAACATTTAGATTAAATAGAGATCAGATGTAAATCTTTGCTAAAGCCTCTTCTAAGATTGTTCTCAAGATGCAAAAAGACCTTGATAATGTCACTTATGTTTCCTCTGGAGTTTGCAATACCTCAACTATAAACTGTGTTCAAATTTTTCCAAGAAAGCAACGTCTGCAATAAAATGACATAAATATCAGTGTCTTCCTTAGAAACGCCTTAGACAAACTGAAACAAAACTTCAGAAGAACAAAACTGAAAACTCCAACACAGCTTCTGATCAACCTTTGAAGAACCATTGAGCTAATTCTAGGGACCTTTTTCAGCGATTTCCTTTCCAGAAGAACAGCTAAATCATTCATACATAGTGCCCATCATACTGGCTAAGAGACATGCAGTGAGCATCATGAATGGGTAAATGAGGGCTGGACTATCTCCTATCTGTGTCCAGCATGCCATCCACTGGCTCCCCAAACACTGGAATTGGACAGTGCTTTGGAATCCCACCCAAAAGAGAAACTCAGTTTAGGAATGGAATGGCATTTAACACCAGGCCGCCCTCACACATAGACACGCTCACCCCTATACGCACTTAACCAGAACTCACTCAATTCCTCTATTCGGCTCAATCATGTCCTTTCCTCTTCTCACATACACCTTTTAGACAGCATCTATTCTGTCATGGCGGCTGGCACGGTTTGAGTTATCATTTGGTTTCATCAGCACATAGCCATTTATCAAGAGATTCAAATACAAAATATGCTATAGACCCACAATGCCCCCTTCTGGTCACCTATGAAACTTTTTCATTCGTTTCTCAGGAGAATGGCCCATTGTGAAAATAGTGTCCCTCACTGCTGTAGTCAAACTGCATTATTCAGATAGGCCTACCTACCTCTATATACACAGTGATGACAGTTTTATATTCAATATTGACCCCAATATTATGGCCATAACGAATTATGATATAATGATATCTGACACAAATTAAACAATATTGGGGCTTTGAATTTGCCATCAGTAGATAACATTATAAAGTGTCAGTTTAAAACTAGAACTTTCTATATTCTACAGACAATTACCACCCATTCCACAAAACAAACTGCTTCACTCTCAAGGTTTTGAGCTCCCTGGGGGCCTTTTCATTTCCAGTTATAACTCTGTCTATAGTCTGTGAAGTAGCATTCAAGTAAGTTTTTCATTGTACATGGTAACTTGCACACATGACAATAAATTACTTTGACTTTAATGGCTCCGAATATAGCTTTTAAATGTAGCTCTACAGGAGGCACAACAGTGTTTGAATATGGGATAGATTTAACCACAGAGTGTCGGCCTTCCAGTGTAAAAACCTGTTATACGAGGTCTGTGCGGTGCTATGCGTCTTTGTCCACAATACTCGATTTGTGGTGCCTTTCAAAGTCTTAGTCTAAACTGCTCTGTTGACCAGAGAGAAAAAGCTAGAGATGTGTCAGTGTCCTATCATGCTCTCTCAATCTCCTTTGTTATGATTTTTTTTTTACTTTTTTCAAAAAAGTCACAGCAATATAAGAATATTTGCCAATGTCTGTGTGAGAGGGGAAATGAAGGTGTGTGTGTGTGTGTGTGTGTGTGTGTGTGTGTGTGTGTGTGTGTGTGTGTGTGTGTGTGTGTGTGTGTGTGTAGAATCTTTGATGTTTCACACCTTCTGAAGTGGGCCTTCTTCAGGTGTCTAAAGTGGAGAGGTCCTGGAACTAGAGGCGTACTTGTTCAAAGACTCGCTCTCTCACTTTTTCTATCACTCCCTCTCTCTTTCTCTGAAAAAAAAAAGAAAAAAAAAGTATAATTTTGACTATTCACTCTAGCCTGTGGCACACATTCACAGCAGCCGTTTTATTCTGTCAAAATAACACCAGAAGTGTTATAGAATATACTTTCCTTTCACAGTAATTTAAGGAACAGCATATCATTTTTTATTCATGTTAAAATACATTCTCCTATTCCAGATTATTATGCAGACTAAACTAAAACAATGTTGTACCAACATTAAAAAAAAAAAAAAAAAAAAAAAAAAAAACATTTTTCACCATTATTGGGCATTAAATAACCCTGTATTCTGACAGAAGCAAATATTTCATATTTATTTTATATATAGCAATAGCTAATATATAGTTTGTATAGTATTTTTCAACATTCATCATAATAAGATTTATATATATATATATATATATATATATATATATATATATATATATATATATATATATATATATATATATATATATATATATATATATGTTTTTAGCACCAAATCAGATAATGATTTCTGAAGGATTATGTGACATTGAAGACTGGAGTAATGGCTGCTGAAAAGTCAACCTTGGCATCACAGGAATAAATATATTAAAATAGAGAGCAGTTATTTTAGTAATAATAGTAAAAAATAATTTACAACATTATTTATTATATTAGTTTTCTAAAATAAAATAAAATAAAAAGGTTTACGGTGGTGATGCCATTATGTTTTATTGAAAATTCTAGGCACACTGTGATTGTGGTCTCATTCAAAACTTTGGCTCAGACTGTAACTAAAGCTTTGTCAATGACGCAAAGCCCCCTACCCCCCCCCCCCGTATTGGTGCATGCCCCCCCCCACACCCCCACCCCCCAACCCCACATAAGTAGATTCAGAAGCTCTTCACAAAAAGGTCATTGCAACTAAATCATTTCATACTTCGAGTCTCCACTGATCTCTCTTCTGTCACACTTTGTGAGGAAGGCGTCGTCTTAATGAAAAGATTTTCGTGATTTTTCTCTGTCCTTTCATCACAGAGGTTCTCATATTCACTGAGTTATAAGCACAATGATTCTTTTGGAACAGCATGAACCAGACAGCTGCTCGTTTAAACTTTTTCTGCACCATCTTTGGACACAGACAACTTCCCATCGAATAATGTGTTTCCAATCCCTTCACATCACTCACAAAACATGCACCCATTAAATGTGATGCATGTGATTAAGAGATAGATTTGCTTTGTAGAGACCTGTCTGATAGAAATGAGAGCAGAGATGCTAGCTCATAAACAGGCTGGCAGTTTTTATGCTCTTGAATAATTCATTTCATTTCATGTGTTGCCTGTATATTAACTATAACAAGCCCAAACCTGTCACAGTCAGAATATATCAAAGACATCACAATGAGCTGTTGAGAGACAGCAACCCTGTCTAAATGACTCATCTGTGTGTGTCTGTGTGTGAGAGAGAGAGGAGAGAGAGAGAGAGAGAGAGAGAGAGAGAGAGAGAGAGAGAGAGAGAGAGAGAGAGAGAGAGAGAGAGAGAGAGAGAGATAGAGAGATAGAGAGATAGAGAGATAGAGAGAGAGAGAGAGAGAGAGAGAGAGAGAGAGAGAGAGAGAGAGATCAGATGCAGGTCTCTGTATGTGACCTACAGCACAGCAGGTCTCTAATTCTATGCCTGAGTGACTTAGACTTTTGCCACCTGTGCACACATACAAGTCACAACCATACATGCTTACATGCCAGCTCTTCTATCATGGTGAAGACTTTCCATTGACGAGCCACTCCCATGGTTAAACTGGACTGGAAAGCACCTTTGAGTAAAAATAGTAATAAAAAAAAAATAATTATTATTAAAAAATATATAATAATAATTTAAAACAACAATAATTTAGTAATAGATTTTCATTATATTATAATTGCTTATATTATAATTCTTTAAAATAATTGGTTTAATATATGTAATTAAATGTTAATTGACACATTAATTTTGTTATAATTAAATTTAATTAATTATTAAATGTACAAATGACCTACATTGATACTCTTTTGTAATTCTAGATTTGTTTTGTTTTTTAAACACAGATGCATATATTCTACAAATATCACTAAAATACTATTGAACCTACACATACCATGTGTTAAAAAAAATCATCATAAAATTTGACCTTTATTTAATTTTCATACCATCTGAACAATTCAAGCTTGAATTAACACCTACATGTGAGTTCACAGTCAGCTCATCTCAAGCTGCTATCATTGTCATGAAGATGTTATTCAGTATGTTTATTAAGCTGTTTTCCTTCCAGCATTCCCCACACTGCAAAACCTGACCACCACACACACAAACACACTACTTCCATCATGAGTCAATATATTTTCTAGTAAATGCAGTTAAATTTGGAGACATAACATATCTGACAATGATGCAGTGAACCTAAATTTAGGCCTATATATGCATGTTAATACATGCAAGAAAAGTGTGTATATTACAGATTTGATAGAGGAGATGTCAGCCACTTCAATCTGCCAAGATCCATGGCAAACCTGCCAGGCTTGATTAAGTTTCCATATATAATCAGAGGACAACAGAATCAGCATGCTTTGAAGGATGAAGACAGAGATAAAGACCGATGCACAGTGTGTAAAAGACAAATACACACAGACCTTGTTTACACATGGTATTAACATGCATCAGATTATGTTGAGGAGTGGATCTCTGACTATACATCATTACTGTTCACCAAGTACAATCTGTTCACATGCATTTCTGACTACCTCTGAACGTGTTTGAGTGATCAGACCCTTAAACTTACATGTATTTAGTATACTGTACATTTATGATCTGATCATCTGACCAAAAAAAAAAAAGGAGCTTTATCATTGCGACACGAAATGGGCATGAATGTCCAAGTTGCTTCCATTCAATGATAGTAAATGGTGGTGATGGCTCTCTCTGAAAGTTCATCACATAAACCAACTGTATGGCTTCAAAAGATGCCAAAAATGGATTGCTTGAGTCATATAGACCAATTCTATGGTCTGTTTTAAAGCTTAGTTCCCATCAACTTTCATTGCATAGATGAGAGCAGCTCAAACATTCAGCTACAATTCTCCTTTTTTGTTGTATGAAAAAGAATATGACTTTGAAACAGCTTGAGGGTGAATAAATATTGAACGAATGTAAATTTTTGGGTGAAATATGCCTTAAATACCAGGTATAAACAGGGTCACATATGTAGCAACACTGCAGTCAAACAGCATAGTGGTCATCTCAAAAGAGAGAGAGAGCGAGAGGGAGCGGATAAAGAGTGAAAACCAAATACAGCATCATATTCAGAGGAAGAGGCAGAAGGGATGAGAAATGGGAGGATAGATTACATGGACAGAGAGATGGAGAACTTTTATCTCTACCTTAAGGGAACTGACATGGTAGGGGCCCCGATGAGACAGCTCCTCCACTGTAGTCCATTTGTCTCCCTGTTCCAGTCTGTCTCTTAGGAACAAAATCAATATATCTAACCTTTTCAGCAGCCGGAGGCTTAACGCACACGCTCGCGCACACACTGACACACACTCACACTTCACCTCACCTTGCCTCTGCTGACTAAGATTTAGTAAATCACCCATCACCTGCTGCTGTTCATCCAGAGACATGGAGCTAGATGGCATGTATATGGCTCAACACACACACACACACACACACAAACAGACGAACAATAAATGAAAGATATACATATGGACAAAGACACACTGAAAACTCAGAGGCACAGTGCCATCTGTAGGTCAATAAGAGAACGACAGCTTCAGTATGGTTAGCGATAGCAGGCTATCGAGTTTTGCAGAGGAGTAAATCAAGTTCTTTTGATCACAAAAAAAAAGTCTCAGAGCAATAATTGATTCTTTTATCCAATTCAACAGTGATGAAGCTGCAGCTTAATCTGAGGATGTCCAGATTTGAGATAAAATTCACAGTGTGAGTGTGTATCTGATAGCCTACAAGTGGGAAGGAAACGTTCTCTGTTAGAAGCACAGACTGCTATTAGCAATCTTCACGGTGTCATTCTGCTCATCAATATGAGAGCTCTGATATCTGCATTGTAGGCTGTGAATGACGTGCATTAATCACTGTTTTATGATACACTCTCCACAGCAGCCCTCACAAAAATCAGCACAATCCTTCATTATGATTCATTGAGGAGAGAATACTTGAGACCTCTCAGACAGTCTGTCTGTATGTAAAGTACACTAAGAGACCAAAGAGTTCAGAGTTGCGTCAATCATGGGTACGTCTACATTGCATAGGTACGACCTCAGCTCATTCGTTTTCAATGAGAGCTGCTAACTTACAGTGACATGAGTGACAGCGAAAAAAGTTAAGAAAAGTTCAACTTTACCCAAATGTAAAGCGGCTACCAATAGAAGTGAAGACATTGGAGCTCATGTGATCATTACTTACTTCAACTACAAATAATCTTTGCAGCAAACAATTTCGAAATTTTGTCTGATTACGTACAGGGACAATATGGAGAAAAAAAAAATAATAATAATTTTTGATTTGTAATGTTAAAATCTTCTTTGTCTCTGAATGTCTGTGGTGGATTTACAAAAAAAATTGTGTTTGTGCAACAGAGTATTAAATGATCTAAGAAATGTTTATATATATATATATATATATATATATATATACTGTATATACTGTATATATATATACTGTATGTATATATATATATATATATATATATATACTGTATGTATATATATATATATATATTTCCATACAACTTCCATACAACAAACATTTAGCAGACTATGAATCAGGGTCAGCTCCGCTTAGCTCGTTTTCTGACCTATGATAATCAAATCTCCATCAGTGCCATTAAGAAGCAAGTCATCTTATTCTGGTCTTTTGAACTTGATCACATTAAAGATAGAGAGCTAAAGTTAAAACTCTCTAAAGTTAAAAAGCATACTTAACACATTGATGTTGATGTTAGGAAAAGGTTAGTTAAGAATGTCAGCTGTACTGCTTCTCTTTAGAGACCCTAGAGGAGAAGGAGTTTACAGTGACAACATATTTCTGAAATATAATAGAAACAGCGGATTCAATCAGCTCATCCACCTCCCACTGATGGAGATGTGAGATAAATGTAAATGTATATTTCATATACCACGCCACTGGAAATATAATTTGACACACTGATTATATTAAAGGGGAACTTGGCAACTATTTCAACTTAATAAAACCGTTTAGAAAGCATTTGGATGGTTAAATAACCTGTTCTGGTGAAAATGGTGACTTTCCCCGCTCCCCCCAGCGTTCCCAGGCGGAAAACCAACCTTGCAACATGGGAACTAATGTCCCGATAAGTTGGAAATTGGAAGTCTCGTGAGAAGCGAGAACGAGCAAGAAACACGAACTGCTTTACGGCAATTCAGCATAAACACAATGTTCTATGATACTGTGTATGATGTATTACCCACATCGGTAGACATAGCTCCACATGATAAAATTGGCCGGCTCCGATAATAACAACATAACATGAGCAGCGGTAGAGGAGGGTGCTGCAAGTGAGTTTCTTTACGACAGTGTTGTGAAATATACGCCCCACAACTGAAGGGGGAGCTCCTTGAGAAAACATGCGACAACAAAAGTGAAAATCAGCGAAGAAATGGCTAGAGTTGCCAAGTTCCCCTTTAAGGCACTTAGATTCAATTATTAAATATGTTTAATTCAAGAGGTCAAGAATTTTCATTAAAGATGAGAATGAAAAAGTATAAAGAATATTTTATTTCTTTCACATTTTTCTAAAGTATTTCTTATAGTGGAATGACAAGTGTGTGTGTGTGTGTGTGTGTGTGTGTGTGTGTGTGTGTGTGTGTGTGTGTGTGTGTGTTCCAGCCAATAACGACGCGTGACGCAGGTGAGGGCGGGACTTTATCATTTGTATCTGAAGCGCGGGAAGCTCTGCTATGTTGTCTGCTATGTTGCTAATGTAGCTATTGCCTTATTACATTTTTATGATGACGTAATAATTAGTGAACTACACTAAAGATGGCTAAACTCGCTAGTAAATTACAACCAGTCATCTAACTATCGACATAACTGTTCTTTCATATACACAAAAATGTTATTTATAATAATATTTTTAAAACAGCTCATCACTCATCTTCCCGCAGCTGCTGGGGTGCGTGTGCAACTGATATCATGTCAAACAACTGGCGGTGTTCCGCACACAAGGCAAGGCCAAGTTTGAATAGTGTGTTTACAAACAGTCACTGAAAATCCTGTAACATATAATTTACTGAAAACCTAAATGACTTGATTTCTTCTGTGGAAAAGAACGTATTTTAAAGAATGCTGGGATCCAAACAACACTGGAACCCTTTGACTTTCATTAAAAGAAAAAAGAAAAAAAGTGATACAGGTTTAAAATGACATGATGGAGAGAAAATAATTTTAAATCAGCACAATAAGCATTCAGTGTCATGTCATGCATTTTTGGTGGCTTTCGTGTCTACTTCCTGAGGTTTTTTAAAATGGCAATAGACTCCTTAATACTAAAAATTGTCTGTGACATAAAACACTGTTATGTACGATTTCCATAGGGTGTCTTAATCATTAAGACAAGGTGTTTCCTCAACAGCATGAATCACAATGAAGGCCCTGGCTTAAAATGCAACTGCATGGGGTGCCAATGACTTGTACATTAAGAACATGACGCAAAATACTCTCATGCATGAGTGTTTTTCCTTGTTTTACTCTGAATATTGTGTGCTGCTTTGGCTTGGCTGTCATTGAGGTACTAGATTTTTCAATATTGGTTTAGTGATACCTCCCTGTAGCTATCCATTTTCATTCAATTCAGAAAAAAAAAACACCTCCAGAGACATTAGCTACGGCTGAGTGAAGTAATTCATCACTGCAAGCTCTTCAAATACACAGGCGTTGCGTAAAGCAACATTAATGTATTGTTCACCAAACATGATGCTCTCATTTCTCAAATGCGTAACTATGCTGCTCTGGGGTAAACCTTTGTGGCTTAAAAAGACATTTTGGGCATTATTAAAGAAACGGTTCTGCTGAACTAGGATCAGGAGTGAGAGAGAGAGTGAAATAACAGCATTCGTTTTGCCTGGGTGAAGAGACACATTTGAAGGAGTGTGTGGGTCGAAGATGACAGTGGGGCTTTTTCATTTGACTTTTAAGTGCTGTAAAAAGGCTGACAGGTCATGCAAGTTATGAGAGGGTGAAAAACATCTCAGAATGTGACTGCACCAACACACATGCAAACTACCCTGAGAAAAACAAACACTCTGGGCACACAAATATTAGCATGCACAAACAATTCCCGCCCTTTGGTGTACCTCTCCAGCGATGGAGAATTGATGAGCAAAATCATGGTTCCGTCACCATAACATCTGGCTGCATCTGGCTTCAAATCAGTGTTTTTGAACCAAAACCGTCTTACCTATGCCTCAAGGTGTCATTGAAAGAGGCAGGGTGTTAGTATATCCTGCACGTTTGGCTCACAGCACTCCACTAAAGAGTCGTCAGTGCGGAACATTCTGAATAAAGAAAATCATTTAGTTGCGTTTTGCTGCCGGACAGAGAATAAGTGATTGCCCTGGGCTCCCTCTCTACTCGCTCTCAAAAACAAAGTCATAATTGAGGTCTTTGTAGGGGAGAACATTAGACTGTGAAACATTTATGCGCGCGTTCGCCTGCCGAATAATAATAATGCCGGCAGTGTTGTCTCTTTAATATTAAAAAAACACAAACATTTGCACGGGTTCAACTTTCTTTATTACCAAATGCAATAATGAGATTGTTTGCGCTACCAGATGATTGTGAGGGAGTTTCATCTACTGCTAACAAAGTCAGCTTTGCAGAGGTAAATAGGTGACTATGATTTTCGCAATGCTGAAAACACAAACTGAATAATGAAATCCTGCCGTTCTGGCAGGTCACGTTAGTCAAGCTCGCAAGCTGACACTATGTCTACCTATAGGAATATGATGCCTATCAGGATTTAGCCTCTGACATTCTCTAATGTCATTGTCATCAAGATCATTAATCTATTACAGATATCACTATTGTTGTTTCGGTTACCATACCGCCAGTCCAACCTGTATGCTAAAGGACCTTTCACACTGAGCGCGATTTAGCAATGCAAATGTACGTCACGATGATGCTCTTGAATCGAAACAATAGCTCCCTATGGAGCTACTCACACCAGGTGCGACCAATCACACTGCGACAAAGCGATTTTTTTTCCCCGTCGCCCCGCGATGAAACAAGCCGTCCAATTAGATTTGAGCTTATCTGAGCTTTCTTGAGCTTTCTGTTGCACAAAAGTATGAGTAGTGGCGCTGTTTTGAAAACCTTTATAGAAGAAAAGTATTTCAGAAGAGAGAAGAGAATGGATGTTGAGTGTTATCTTTGGTGTCTGATAACAGATTTATTCTTACATGTTCTTTATACAGATAATAATTTATATTCATTTTCCACTAAACTATGCGATCTGAAGAGCTTGAAACTGTATGGAGCGCTGTTTTTTTTTCGTGGTGTCTGTTATGAGTCAGTGAGCTCATTCACTCTAGAGCTGTCAATCATATAATCGTATTTGGCCTTCATTATTTAGTTGATACAAATGTGGGCAGAAACTAAATTCAAGCAACTGATCTTTAAAGCTTTAGTGAAGAGATCCACGTTGATAGTCAGTAGGATGACAGCTGAATCTTAATCTCAGTTTTAATAGAAGTTGTCTTCAGCACAACCTTATCGACCGCTTCGCTACTGAAGTGGGGAAAGGAATTAAGACATTATTACAAATTCCAGGGAAACCACACTTGCATAACAGTATTTTGGGCAGGCATTACGAATTTAACAATAGTATACTTTTTTAAAATGTTAATCTTTAAAGTGATATTATTGTGCTTTTTTACTTTTTCAACTTTCTTGCATTACAAAGTCCCCTCCAAAGAGAGTTATTCTATATCAGTAATCACTGTTTCTGAACTCCATGAAACGCCTCAATTGTAGTCTTGAATTCTCTTCCAAGAACGTACACATCACAATATCTGTCATTTAAAATAATTCTCGCCCATGGCATACACAAAAAAGGGGTGAGGCCTGGTTGAGTTGCGTTAGTTAGTAGTGTGTTGAAGCGCGCTTATGGTAAGGGGTGTGACATTTCCGAAACATGTTTGAAGCAGCTGACCAATCACAACACACTGGTCCAGCGACCATTCGGAGCACATTGCGCTGTTCAAAAGGAGGGGCTTCATAGAGATAGGAACTAAAATTGACAGACTGGGAAGAGAGGTGCTGCAACAATTTGCAAAAATATGCAAAATTAAGACTTTGAAAAAGGCCATAGGTCCCCAAAGTGAAAAATGTCATTTCTGCACAACTAGCAGTTCTAAATTGAATTGAAATCAGTATGTTTTAGACGTTTCAGACAAGCGTCATGTCATGGGATGTAATTAAATATACTATAGGGGACTGACACATAGGGATGCAACGGTACACGGTAAAATCCCGGACCGTTCGGTCAGCCCTGCACGGGACAATCTACCCTCGTGTCCTGCGGGACTTCGGTTTTGCCATTGAGTTCGTGCTGATGCTTTTAGTTTTTGCTTTAGGCGCCGTTCACATATCGCACCTAAAAACGCATAGAAAACGCTAGGCGCGCCGCGTTCTCCTTTTTCCAAAGCGCCAAGGCGGTTGCGCTCCGGAGGCGTCTGTCGTTGCTAAAGCAACCATCAGCTGCGCTCTGGTTGGTTCTTGTCACGTGACCTACGGTGCGCTTGCGGCATTCTGAAAAGTTGAGAATTTTCTGCTGGGGACATCGTTAGTGCCAACCGGTCTCGCCTTGCACCAGACAGTGTTGATAGACTCATCTTTTTGCACAGAATCTCTCAATAGTGGATGAGTAAATAACATTGCACTTTGTATCCTGAATGCAGTATTTTTTTATTATATTATTTTGCTCTGCTTTTTTTTATTCAAAGCACAAGCTAATTTATGTTTGTTAAAGGTAAAAGTGCACTTTTTCTTTCACATTGATCACTTCATTTACCAGTTATCAAGGTTTGGAATTGGGATCCACTTGAATATTTTGAAGTGTGTTTGTTTACATTTTGTATTTCATATAAGTGATAGTTGAAGAGGTTGTATTACTTAGTGTTGTTCAGTACAGACTAGAGTGTTAATTTATTCCATACATTGATGTTCTTCCTACTGTGACATTCTGTTTATGCTCATAAGAAAAATAAAACATATTTTTGGGATGAAATAGCAGTCTCTTTCTGCACAAAACATGTACCGAAACCGAACCGAGACCGTGGCCCAAAAACCGAGGTACGGACCGTACCGTGGGCTATCTGTACCGTTGCACCCCTACTGACACATGACAACACTGATTGGTCAATGGCACCAAAAGACCGTGCACAGCCCCAAGTCCTTCACAAGCAACTATCATGATGTTAAAAGGCATCGGAGCAGAAAAATCTATTTCATGTTTTTAAGAGCCCTCCAAAAGAAGGATCTGGCACATTCACAGTACATGGGTACTTTTAAATGACCATCATTGGAGAAAGATGCTTTTTGTGTACAGATGGTTACGGAGTGACATTTGCTATGCTAATGTTAGGTGTAACTTCTCAGAGAACATTCAAATTACCAGTTTGTGGAAGTATGTGTAAATTCTACACCCCTGCAGGTAGTCCAGACATCAGAAAAATGTCAGTCTAGACAGGTTGTTTTTTCTAGTATAAATCAGGAAATACTCTTGCGAAGAGAAGGGTTGGCTTTCCAAAGAATGTGAATATAAATGCTTCACTTCAATGTTGTCATGTCTGTAATTTTGTATTTTGCAGAGCAAAAAGATCATGCATGTTTTTTTAAACATGATTTACAGAAGACACCCACTAAAATGTCATTCAGTGTAAAAATATTTATGTATCAGAAAATCTTATTAGGCATATTTAAAACATTTATGACATATTAAAAGGATTACAGTGCAGCCCTCAAACACTAATTTAAAGGAACACGCCGACTTTTTGGGACTATACATACTGGGAACTATATTCTCAGAAGGAGAAGCACTGCTACTTCTGTGGAGTGATTTACTCCAACTCTGAGTGAACTCTCTGCTCCTCACCATGGGGCTTCTCAGGTGCTGCGAGCAAATCACTCCGCCCAAGTAGCAGTGCTTCGCCTTCTGAGAATATAGTTCCCAGTATGAATATGGTTAGAAGATGGCTGTGTCTCATGTGACCTTGTTATTTGTACACGCTGTGACTATACAAATCACAACATGTAAATAGGAAAATGTTGGCATTATTTTGTCACTTATTGGGAGCAGTAGGCTAGATGGAGCCGTTTACCTCCAGTATTTGTGCTAAGCTAGGCAAGCGGTGGGTGCTTCAGATAGAGTTACAGCACACACGGAGATGACTCTAACTCTGGGGGATACGGTGAATAAGCTAAAGTCCCAAAAGGTCGTCGTGTTCTTATAATAAAATTTTGCATGATCATATGAGAGAACTCAATGCGCTGCAACTGAAGAAAACACATGCAAATAGAAAAAACATCCGCAAATTAAGAAAACATCTTCATCAGTTTTACATGATGTGTGCTCCAAATACTCACAACACACCCAAATACAGAAACGCGCTGCAGATAACACAGACCACAACGGAAGTGTTTCCAGGGGACCCCAATAAGTGACGAACCCGGCTGGGACACGCTTATAGCTCAAAGTCTACTATTTTATTTTATAAACTTTTTTTTGTGAAAAATATACAGAGATGACATATAACTTTGTATACAATTTACAAAATCTATTAACAATATGTTCAATGTCATCAGGATACAAATAAGAAAAGAAGGGTTAACAATGAGCTGAAAACTAAAAAATAATAAGATAGAGAAAAAGAACATGAGCGTAACATATTATTGTATACATCAGTTACATTGTACAAATTTTGTCATGCTATGTTTAAATAAGTTTCATAATAATGTTAGGTAATGCAGGGTCCAAAGATGAGAAGGCAAGTTTTAAAGTTGAGACACTTACACACAAATATAGCCTATATAACGCATATTTTAAAAACTTTTTTGTATAAAATGTATATTTATTTGCAACAGTTATGTTAACAGCAATAATTATATATTTCTGGTAATAACAGCTATTCAGCTGATGGACAAGGTGCTGCGTTGTCATTGGAACATCCCAGGTGAAAATAATTAGAAAATTACGTTGTCTTTCACTGCTCCCTTCAGAGTGTTCCAAACGCCTACATATAGGCACACAAGTGCAGTGCTCTCTCCAAAGTCCCCACTTCAAGGGCTCTGCTCTTCGAAGGGAGTAGGGCATAGGGATGCTCACCAGCAGTAAAAACGTCCCAGCCGGGTTCATCACTTATTGGGGTCCCCTGGAAACATTTCCGTTGTGTTCTGTTCTATTTGCAGTGCTTTTCTGTATTTGGTTGTGTTGTGAGTATTTGGAGCACACATCATGTAAAACTGATGAAGATGTTTTCTTAATTTACGGGTGTTTTCTTCGGTTGCAACGCGTTGAGCTCTCTTGGCCACTGTATGATCATTCTTTTATGCATTTTAATAATTACAGGTCAGAATAAGTATATTGTTTCATTTTTACATAAATACGTTGGTTACGCTGAATGACCATGGTTTGTTTCTCTGAATGTCATTTTGCAAAAAAGGGAAATAATATTGCTATTGTTATCATAATTGCAATGTTTTTAGTATTAAGGTCCGTTCGCAACAAGGACAATAACTATCATTCTCAATGTTAAAGTATAGCAGAGTTCACAAAATAGCTATAATGATAACAGCACAAAAAATAATGTTGGAATCACTTTCAGAATGATTTTATCCAGCTTATGAACGATAAAAACATTGTCAGCCAATTAAAAGCCATCCTGCTGTAACAAGCTCAAGAATTTAAAGTTGTAGGCAACAAAACTGCAGTACATGCTTAGAATGAACAGCGTTATCGTTCATTGGTGTGGACGCTACATTACAGTTATCTTTATGGTTATTGTTCTTGTGAATGGGCTTTAAGAGTGCCATCTTCATGGGCATCTAAAAAGAATCAGTAACACAAATTAAACAATACAAAAATGCATTCAAATTTAGTTGAACACATATTTGTCAGTGCTAAACATTCCTCATTTATCTGTAATATAAATAAGATGCTAAAATAGTTATTTATACAGTGACACTGTCATTTAGTGTAATGGATGACCCTTTGGTGTTAACAGAGAATTTGCATTACACTGCATGACAAAAACATTAGCCTAAATGACAAAACTTCAGCTTATATAGAGCTGGTAAGTCCCGCCCCTTCCGTAAAACCCCGCTGGACCTCAAAGTTGAAAAACCGTCAATGCAAGTGAATGGGAGAAAATAATTATTTTCTGGTCCCGTTTGAATTGTGCCATGAATGTGTACATATGTTGTCTGTGAAATTTTTATATAACTTTTCATGTTACGAGTTTGACAGTATATGGTATGATTCTTCGGCTAGCAGTTGTGGAATAGACATAACGAGAAAGACTACATGTCGCCTATGTGACGTCACCCCATAAAGTTGACTTACCCGTGGTTTTCACCAACCTCAACGATTTTGTCCTCTCCCTGAAAGAAGGCGGTGAAGTGCACCATAGACACAGCCATGTTTAGCGGGATCCGTGAGCTAGTGTCCGTGTGCTAGTGGTGTTGACGTTTCAAACGCGTCGAGAGTTGTAGTCCACAAAGTGCTCTCACACAAAGTCTAACCGTATCAAACTTCTACCCGCTAAATTCTAGCATTCTTTACACGAAAAGTTATATAAAAATTTCACAGACAACATATGTTCACATTCATGGCAAAATTCAAACAGGACCAGAAAATAATTATTTTCTCCCATTCACTTGCATTGACGGTTTTTCAACTTTGAGGTCCAGCGGGGTTTTACGGAAGGGGCGGGACTTACCAGCTCTATTGCAGGCCACCAACTGGCCACCTATATCAAACTGTGAGCTTGACCAGTGAAGTTAATCACAATTATTTACAACCTCTGCTTATCTTTCAAAAAATCTAACAATAAGTGTTTTTTGGCATTTCCCTGAATGACATGCGTTTTAGTAACTTAGGCTACCACACCATGAAAAGGTGGAATTGTCAAATATTTAAGAGCAATGAACTCGCTTTTCCACAGCAGCACACAGTGTTCAGGGTGCCGTTTGATGATGTTACAGACTGTCGAATGACTATCTGCTTTTATATGATTTCAGAATGGCTTCTTGATCCTGTTACACTGAATGATCTCTTACAAACTGCAATATCGGGATGAAAGTCCCCTGGTTGTTTAAATACTTAAAAAAAGACATAGTCCTTTTAATATAACACAGCCAACACTTATTTGAAAATGCCAAGAAAACAAATATACTTTTTAACTTGGTATTTTATGTTTACTTAAAGATATAATGGCAAAATCAAAGTCCGGACCATTACGCTGAATGACAATTTTACACTTTGGAACATTATTTCCCCCATATGTTGACATTGTATTATCACAAAAGTGATTTGAAATATTAAAGTAGACACTTTACTTGCATTTTTTTGTATATAAAATGACTTTTGTCAATTTAATTTGATATGGACACCAAAAAGGTGATGTCTCTAGTCTTTATTAACACATAATAACCAGAAAACATAATATTTTGCATGCCATGTTTTGGCCTTGATGACAGCTTTCATTCTTGATGGCATTATTTTTATGTACAGTACTTTTCCACAATCTCTGTTGATATTGACTTACAAATAGTTTCTAGCAGTTTCAAAAGACTTGCTTTTATCTTTTGTGTGATCTATCTAAATACCACATTTGTTCAAAAAGATTCAAGTCCGGACTTTGAATTGGCCAAATGTGACTAAAGAGCTTACACGTACTGGTGGATTAACCATTACAGAAACATCAAAATTAATTTTGGTAATCACCAATTTTGTTAGTTTAGAGCTGTGGCACAAACCTAACATTGGGTGGTGGTCTAATAAATTGGTTAAGCACTGTGTATATATCTTATGCTTTCATGGTGTTTATGCCAAACTCTGACTCTACCATCTGAATGTCACTGCAGAAATCGAGACTCATCAGACCAATCTTCTATTGTCCAATTTTGGTAAACTCATGCAAATTGTAGGCATTTGCTTCAAGGTTCGACATGTTGTGCGTTCAGAGATGCTAGGTTGTAACGAGTGGTTATTCAAGCTACTATTGCCTTTCTATCAGCTCGAACCAGTCTGGCCATTCTCCTCTGACCTCTGGCATCAACAAAGCATTTTTCACCCACAGAACTGCTGCTCACTGGACATGGACAATTTCTTTTTTTCTGACCATTCTCTGTAAACCCTAGATGGCAAATCATGAAAAATCCCAGCAAATCAAAAGTTTCTGAAATACTCAGACAGGTCTGTCTGGAACCAACAACCATGCCAAGTTCAAAGTCACTTAAATCACATTTCTTCCCAATTCTAATGTTCGGTTTGAACTTTAACAGATCACCTTGACCATGAGTGCGTCTCAATCAGCTCCCTGGTTCAGTAGTCAGGGCACTGATCAGGGAGTCAGACATTTTACGGGCTGTCTCAATTGCAAAATTCTTCCAGTACTATGGAACATTTAGCTCCCCAAAAAGTCACACAATTCACAGTGAAAACCAGGGAGCATCAATGCTCAGTATACAAATCACGTGAGCCAACTCACCACACATGACGAAGTATGTTTTTTTAAGATACAAACCATAATTTAATTATATGTCAGCATAAACATACATTGCTAGACAGGTAATGAACAAAATCTAAGCTAACATCTATAATTTATTCTACAGCTGAAATGTTGCACGTATGTATAACAAGCAAAGTATTTATTATTATATTGTCCAGAACTTGCAATAAGTATAAATGCTGTAAGACAGGCATTTATTCTTATTTAGAAAAGAAAAATTTAATTTTGTCTTTGCACCTTTTCTCTCTGAAAGCTCCTTAAGGCATGCACACTTTGAGACGCACACACCTTAAATTGATAAAAGGTTTCATTTTTCTTTCATACAATATAATCTGCATATTGGCCAACTGAATGAAGTAGGCGGGACATTCTTTAGAGCAGTGTGAAAGGCCAGAAAGAGAGAGAGAGATTTCTTTGCTATGAAATGTAATCTCCTGTATTGGTTTGTGAGTAATGGAGGCAGATTCAGTATTTCATTAAGTTGGCCGAAGTGATGTATCATCCCTCTCTTCTCAGTAACGTTGCATTAACTTATTAGCTTTACTCTCTCCATCTTGCTCTCCCGTTTTCACTTGCTCTCTCTTTCCCCTCGTCTGTCATTGAAACATAATCACCCTGTAAAAGTAGAGATAATAAAAGTAGAGGGAATAAATGACTTTAAGAGACAAAGAGAGAGAGAGAAGTAGTTTACAAGATGAGGGTATTTTCTCCCTTAATTTCATCACCGTGACCCAATAAACAGACTGATGGTCGGTCATGTATGTGGTTGTGAAGAATGCATCTGATATTTGTGTGTGTGTGTGTGTGTGTGTGTGTGTGTGTGTGTGTGTGTGTGTGTGTGTGTGTGTGTGTGTGTGTGTGTGTGTGTGTGTGTGTGTGTGTGTGTGTGTGTGTGTGTGTGTGTGTGTGTGTGTGTGCGTCAGTGCACATGTGTGCGTATTTGTATGTGTATTAATGGCTCTCTGCATGAGTGGAGACAGTTCATTACTGAAGCTGTCCTCCATCCAATGATAAAGTCTTTTTAATTATGCTTCATGAAACAATATTAAAGATTATTGGGGTGTGCCTAATTTTTCTAGAGAGCGCCACTCCTCTGCGGGACAGCTGCCATCGTGGGACAGATGAGAATGACTGGCGGCGGAGTGAACTAGAGACACGACAGGAAGTCACTTGAGAGAATTAGTGCTGACTCAGCTCTTTTGGCCCATCTAGATGAAGAGCAAGATGTCGTGGGCATTTTAATAATGGCAAATACTTCTAGCAGATGTAATGTGTGAGAGATAATAATGTAATATAATGTACAGTCAGTCAGTTATTATTATGGCACAATATTTTGCGATAATGACTACTGTACATTATCCATCTTGTTACACAGCGACTGAATTCGAAGACATTAAATATTGATTTAAGTTTAAATTATTTTCAAAATTATATATTTTATAGCTGCACCTTAAAACGGTTTAAAAATGTTACAAAATTAAAAAAATTACCTTACCGTATATAGTGTAAAATTGAAAATGGCTTAACATTGCATTGTCCTTTTACTGTAAAATACTTAATTTATGGTTTTTGAAAGAAAAAAATTAAGTTAATGCCTGACACGTCAAATATGATTACATTTCACACAAATAATTTTGTTTCTTCTTATTTCTGTTATCAATAATGTACATTAGGGTGTTTTGTGTTACTTTTTCTGTTAGTTATTTCATGTGTATTGCATTATTTTAGAGTCCATGTCTGTTTTTACAGCTCCTTTCTCAGGAGCTCTGCCAAGAACAGGTCGATTTTGGACTGTCTACTTAATATTCACGAGCCTCTCTTCTGATTGGCCTGTTGTTTTCTGAGTGACATGGCCAGGCTAACCACAAGTGACTAGGGTCATGTATGCTGTAGCCTGCTGTGGCTTGGTGATGCTCACATAAAAGACCTGTAATGATGGTGATAAATTATTCGTTATTAGAGCAAAAACATTCACAAACTAGGCTACTGTTAATTTAACATAAAAGCAAGCATACTACGTGCATGGTTTGACATAACAGAAATAGCGCAAAGTGCGCTCCCTTAATAATTCCTAAAAAGCTGATATCTCCGTTCATCGCGATCTCACAAAGCTCTGTTATTATCAGTGAAGCTGACTGGACAATAATCAGAGGATTTTCCAGCATGCAGAATTTAGCACTGAACAAAAACTCAGTTTTAAGCGGTGAGGGGATTCTATCTTAAATGCATCTCATTGCATTCAAGAAATCAACACATATGTCTGTGATTGGCTACATTGCTCAACACTGCAAACATGTTATAAATAGAAACTCGTTCTGGCCTGTAAATCGTTTTTATTTCGTTTTAGTCATTCTTGTTGCTTTTGTACAACATATGAATAACGATTTATTTGTTTTTAGATGTTTTATTTTTAGATATTTCTATTTTGCGGGAGTCCCGCTAATCGTTTTATTCTCCCGCAACCCGCACACACAGTAGGCTACCTTACCGCCCGCGCCCTCACTCGGCCATCAAATCTAGTCCCGCGCCGCACTCTGTTGCGTTGGTTCCCGCGGGAGTGCAGGTCTCTACATCCATCGACTGAAAAGCATTTTCTCGTCATGTTTCCATTGTTGTTGCTCTGCAACGATGTAGTCTGGGTTTGGGCAAAAGGAGGGAGGGATGGTGGGCAGTGCTCGGGGTGGGACTGAAGGCGGTGACTAAGTAGTTTTGACATCACATTTTTACGGAAGTCACAACGGCTCGTGAAAAGGCACAGCTACTTTATGCAGGCTGTGTGCATTTATCTGTGGATTGACTGTTTTAAAACTTGTATGGTAGTTACATAGCCCCTAGACCTCTGTTACCATGAAAAAAGCCAGGAGATGTCATTTTTGACAATATGGGACCTTTAAAACTGCAGCAAAAATATCAATATTGAAGTCCTCTGAGGACTACCTCATTGGTAAAATACTATGAAAATGCACCCTTATTTTATGCCTGTTTGTTTGCAAATGTTTTCAATGTACTCAGGGGCGCTTAATTGACCAATTAACTTCAAATAAACAGTTGATTAAAGAAGATATTCTTGAATAGCACATTCCAATGAGAGTTCATCTAGCAAAATATCAAACAATTAAATATACTATGTTGGTTATTAAAATAAAGAATCAATTCAGAATAAAGTCCATTGTCTAATTAAAAGTGTCAATATGTAATTAGTCTTTTATATATAAAAAAAGAAGGGAACAAAGATAAGGTCCCCAAACACACCCAGAAAGGCAGATAGAAGCTGGATGAAGAGACGTGGGAGGGTATGTGTGAATTTATTTTCTCACTTTCATTTAGAAAATGTGACTGTCCTGGACTTATTTCAAAACTTGAATTTTCTCAAAGATTAGCCAATGTGAGCTCTTTTTCACACACACACACACACACACACACACACACACACACACACAAATCTCAGTTTCCTCTGATGCACTGATGCATTTAATCAGAGCGGCATTTTTCGGTGGAGGGAAAGTAATCATTTTTGCACAATAAGGCCCATCTGAAAACGTCCACTCACATTTGTGTGGTGGCAGCATGCAGCCCGGTGGATGCATTATGCATTCCAGTGATAGATTAGACTCATAGTATTTGTGCTGCCCTCTTGATGCTGAATGTCACCTTCTTTAATCATTCTTTCCCAAACAAACAACTTGAGTCTGCTCTTTTCCAAAAACTTTAGGCCCAAAACTGAAGAGAAATCACTCCACTTGGAGTGCTATATCATTTACAGAATGAATTGCAATCACAATGGAAACACTGATTGACTGGAATAGAATAGGTTCATGGAAATAAACTAAGGTATTTTTATATTGTTATTATTATAATTATATTGAAGAATCAGTTGAATTAATGATTTAATGATTTACTCATAATACACAAAGACACTTGTCTCCACCTAATGGCAAAACAACGCAACCTGCAGAAAGCGTCACTAAAATCGGCATCAAAATGCAGTCTGCAACGTGCAAACACAGACAAGCGGAGAGATACAAAGAGTAAAAAATTCCTGTGGCATGTTGCACAAAACTGGTTTCAGTTGCTACTAAGGTAAGTCCGAGATTAGTTTGAGAAAACTCTGTTTTTTTGGGCTCAAGAAGGTGGATTGGTTTTAAGCGGTGTTCATCGCCATGGTAACTTAAGCTACACGGCTAACCATCTCCGCTTCAGAGTTAATCACAAACTCTGGATCAAACCTGAGTTGACATAGAACGCTTATACTGAGCTTTGTGAGACCGCTGAACCTAATCTAAACCAGGTTGGATTTATCTTAACCTACTCTGAAAAGTTTGTTCAGCTAGCTTCGTGCAACAGGCCACTGGACAGTATATAAGTACTCAGGGTACGTTTACACAACAATGAAAGTGGTAAAAACGGAAAAGTTTTTCCATTGCGTTTTTCGTGTAGAGTACAACATTGTCAAAACTGTCCCCATTCACACAGATCTGCAAAAACTGCTAAAAACGCTGTATTCTGCAGCCAGGCCAATATTTGTTGATGTCGCTTTGTAAAGAAACACTTTGAACTGAACACGTAATACGCATGCACATGACGTCACCGTTTTCACAAATTCGTTCCTGTTTACAGGGAGATGATAACGGTAGCCTATATTGTTTTCAAAAACTTGAATTTGAAACCAGTTTTCAAAAGTTTGCATTTTTAAACACCCTTGTAGTTTAAATGAGTAGCCGAAACGCTTAAAACGTTTCTGTTTTTAGTGTAAAACCGTGTCGTTATGTAAACAACCTCTCAGTTTCAGGGGACCATTACAACGTTTTTTTGCAAGCCAGTGGTTTTGATTTTTACTAGCCCACCCCAAAATAATACAATAAATTTTTAACTATGCATTTTATATTTGTTATAAATATTTAGCTATAGTTTTCAATAAATGTCTTATTCACTTATAAATACATGCAACAAGCTGGAAATTATACATCTATAACATAATATTCTTAAACACATAGCTATTCCTGAAAGCGACGGGCGAGACAAAACAATTTTGTGGCTTTACCGAGGCTTCCAAGACAATCAGACAAGTCATTTTTGAAAAATCAATAAAATCTCATCTATGTTAGCCAACTCATTTTGGTGTCAATAGGGGTTATGCATAGATATCATATAAAGGCTAGATGGCTCGTCCGCGCTGCTGGCCAATGGAGCTCGACATCCGCACACGGCGGCCATCTTACGACAGGGTGCTCGCTCACTCATAACATGGTGCATGTACTTTTAAATAACCATAACTTGCTCAATTTTCTACCGATTTTCAAATGGTTTGGTTAGTTATAAACGTCAGAGATGTAGCTATTATACTGCATACATATGAATAATTATGTTCAAAATGTTTAAGCATTCAGAATTATAGCCACGTTAATATAACGTTTGTAAGAAACCAAACCGTTTGTAAATCCGTCAAGATTTCAGCGAGATAAGAGGATTTGTGTGCGTGCTGCTCACTCACCTTAATTCACAGAGCCCTGTCCTAAGATGGCCGCCGGTGATGCCGGAAGTGACTCCGCCTTGAGCCATCTAGCCTTTATATGATATCTATGGGGTTATGCGGAACGCCCAACGTTCGAACCGGAAAACAGGTATAAACATTTACGGTTTGTATTACCGTATGCATCTGCAGCGGTAGGTGATCTCTGAGGTAAGAATTGTATTCTTTTTTTAGAATACAATTCTTATTTCTGTTTTAATAAAAATGTCACGAATGCTTAAGTATCAGAGAATTTTTTTTTTTTATAAAAAAAATAAAATGCAGTCTTCATTTGATTGTTTTAATCGTCTGCAAGCAAATATAAAAGGTTAAACTACTATGATAGCATACAAGTCTAAACTAACTTACTGATAGTTAGCTAACTCTACATCGGGTGCCATTAGCAAAAGCTACATATACTAACTTACATACCTTCATAATCATGAATAAATGAGGAGGCGTAAAACTTAAATCCTTTATTTAACGGAGTACTCGGGGCTCTGGAAGTCCGTTTGGCAATACGATGTACATCTGAAATGGATAGAATGGGTAGCTCCTGTAAACACCGGCTATAAAAGGTCGCCATTCCTACACTGTGTTTACCTCAGTAGCTGACGACCGGAAGTAGTTATATCTGTTTTGTAAAAAAAAATATATATATATATCTGTTTTGTAGAACCCGGAAGTATGTTGCGCATAACCCCTATTAGCTAGCAGACAACAATGAAAAATACATAATAGAAAACCAAACGTTTTGTCTGTAGGCTATGACTAACTGTAAATCATCTCTGAACAATGTTATAACTTAATGATTTACTGACATTTTTTAAGTTATTACTTTCCCATTAAAAGAGACAGGCTACCAAACTTATTTCATGTATGGAGCCATAGGCCTACTACAAAACCTCACCATGCCAAGCAAACAGAATATCTACTAGAAGTTAGAATTATGTTTCTTTATTTTAAAATAATAATAAATAGAAAAAAAATCAACAGAACCATACAAATGTTCATCAGGATTCTCAGACATACTTAATTACAAAGACTCACTGAGAAGAGGAAAGGATCTACTTCGCGTTTTTAGCACGCCATGAAAATCAATGAAAGATGAAAAAATGCAATGGTCAAAAACACCCATCAAGCACATGTTTGCACACGAACAATATAAAAGCAGCATATTGCAAACCAGAAACGGGTTTTGTATAAACCCCTTAAGTTTCATTGGCTTACCTCAGGTCCTGATTCTCAGAGTTGGGAGTTCGCGCGCATTCACTTCCGAACAGTTCACGCCATGTCGTTACCTTACGAGATGACAACCTGAGATATTCTACATCTTTTCGGCTCTGGTTCACGTCCTCGGCTCGAATTTGAAATTATACGTTTCTGTGGCAACGCTATCAATGTTAAAATAGTATCGGAGCTCTCAGAAAATTGATTAGCTGTAATTACGAGTTATGAAGACAGGTTTTACAAGTTGGAAACTCGTAATTAAGGTAATTCTGATAGGCGTAAAGCTCACCTCATTTCAGTATTCATTTGTAATAATAGGATAAAACGTATTGATTTAAACATAGAAACGTTTAGATATAGGCTATATCATCTATATCCAACAATGAAAAAAATATTTATTTTCTGTCTGTATAATTATTGACTTAAAATGATGGGTAACTGACAGCTGGCCAACTATTTTTAATAGGTTATCATGGATCATCAATAAAAAAAATACACCCAAAAAATTGATTGTCCCAATTATGATAGTGAATTAGAGTGCTCATTAAAAAAAAAAAAGGACACCAACTTTTAAAGTTGGTTTTAAAAGGATTAGAGATAAATAAGCTATGTCCAACATAGCAATTAAAAATATTTATTTATTTATTCATTCATTTACTTAATTGCTTACGTTTACTTGCTTACTTAGCCTTTTTTTTTTTTTTTTTCATTAATTTTTATGGACAGAAAAAAATATATATAATATTAATAAACACCTATTAATTGATAACTAAGAGGCGTTATAATAGACATTTGATTTTGTGTAAACCACAAAGCTGCCTAAAAATGATCTGTCCTTTTTAAAAACACAAAATTAAGGGATTTCCAGCTTTCATATCAGATTTGTAAATTTTATTGCAATGAACTATCCTGATATTTCAAAATTCACACATTATATGTTTTTAGTAAGACAATTGCTATGTTCAAATCATGCTCTTCATCCTGCTGTTCTCTATTCAGCTCCTCAGACCCAGTCTGCCCCTCAGCTTGACCTCCCTGCCAGCCCCTCGTCCATTAAATGTCATGCGTCTTGATGGCCTCATAAGAATGCTGCAAAATATGGAGGAAGTTCAAGAGTAGGTGCAGGCCTGGGAGCAGTGGAAAGAGGTTGGTCAACATCACAAAATCCCAGTGTGGCAAGGTATAAAATGAAAAAGATTGAAAGGATGAAATGACTGGTTCTCCCAGAGAGTATCTCGGTGCGCCCTGAATTTACTGATCTGCTTCCAGATGTCGGCTACCTTCATCTGATTGGCTGCAGAAGACTCATTAGTCTGTGAAATGTTGTCATGATGCCAAAGAGAACACATAGAACCGCTCAGAATACAAATATATATATATATAAAAAAAAAAGGAAACACAAAATGTTATGAAAATTGGTGGTTTTTCTTGCTTTTTTTTTTTGTCCAAAAAAAGTTTATTTTTTACATTCCTTGTTTTCATTTTCATATTTCATAAAATGTAGAATGTATGCTTACATACATATAGAATCAACTTTTTAAATTATAGATAGATAGATAGATAGATAGATTGATAGATAGATAGATAGATAGATAGATAGATAGATAGATAGATAGATAGATAGATAGATAGATAGATAGATAGATAGATAGATAGATAGATAGATAGATAGATAGATAGATAGATAGATAGATAGATAGATAGATAGATAGATAGATAGATAGATATGGCCACTAGATGGAAGCATTGTGCACATTTAAGACTAGATGTTTTTATCAGTCCAGCTTGATCTCTGACTAATCAGTTCTTTCTTCTTTTGATTATTGATAGTACTGTTGCATAATTACATTATTGTCAGTAATTTCATTTAAAATGTTATAGGCACACCAATTTAATAAAAGCATACATACAATATAACATCAGCCACTGTGTATTTCAGAAGGAACAATGCATTTCACACAGCCCATAAAGAAAGCACACAGAGAGGAAGAAATGATTGAGAGATGAGTAGTAGAAAGCTTTATCCTCATTATGTCCAGACTGAGGGGTCTCGGGACACTTAACATTTCTCAGGATGAAAATATCTCTCTTTCCCCCTTTGGATTTAGATCTTGGCACAGACAGATATCAAGAGAGCCATCCCCACTTCTCTTATTCCAGGGATGTTTATAAATTTCCTTAAATGTCCATTCAGCCACTGTCACTTGTTTGCTCCCAGAATATCTAAAGATCAATTGCAGCGGATGTCATCTGCTCCCATAAGCATGTTGTATACAGATTAAGTATAGGCTATGTTATGTAAAACACAGCTTCGCCAAAGCCGCCCTTCTCCCAAGAACGTATTTCTCTCAGAGTGATGAAGATGCAGCAAAACAACCTAAACTTCAGCACACACTGTTTATTTGGAATAAAATGAAGCTTTATTTCATGACACACGCTTGTCAAATGAATTTATTTGACCGACCACCAAACACAGACAACACTTAAATCGCTTTGACAATTTGTGAGAAAAAAAAAAAAAATCCTGTATTTCTATAGCTCACACACACACAGGAAGTCCTAAACAATCTTGTTTGCACTGCTGTTCCCCGAGGAGTTGCAGTATGTTGTTAAATCAAGTTATCCGGCATGCGTTGAGTGTCCCTCTGTGCTCTCAGCAACTTGCCTGTGTCCTCACATTGAGAATATGAAAGAACAGATAGAACAAACTATTCTTGGCGCAACCAACTCCCAGATGACTTTTTAATCTACTCAAAACATGTATTAACATCATTTTAAAGAGCATCTATTATCAACATCAAATCAATCAAAAGCTTCAAAAATTGAACTCATATGAAATGTAAACAACTTGGAAATACGTTTTGAGAGGGAATCCCAGCTTGAAGGATGCTTTGATTTGCCTGAGTACACTTGAAAAGAGTCTCTGTTTTATAAAGTTGTTGGCATTAGTGCCTCCCCACCAGGATGAATGCTGCTTTCAAAGACTGGATTCCTACCTCAGCCACAACAGATAAAGACACCATATGTTTCACATTGAGCGTTCACAATATAACCATGTGTTTTATACAAGTCATAGTAAAAAAGCTCATGTTGTGTTAGACCTCAGAGAGCTTTACTTTGACCTCACCACTGCCCTACAAGGCCTTGCTTGCTTTCCTTTCTTTTAGTGTCACATGGACAAGATAACAGTGTGGTATTTTCCTTAGGTTTCTTTAAGGTATGGTCACATTGTCCAAAAAAAGGTCCGTTGTCAATAGTGTAGTGATGTATAAAGCAGTAACACTTTACAATAAGGTCCTAATTAATTAACCAACAATGGCCAACATAGTGTTACAGTATTTATTAATCTTTCTTTGTTAACGTTAGTTAATAAGATAACATAAAAAACATAGTTAATAAGATTCACATAAAAATGAAACTGTTCATTGTTAGTTCATGGCAGCTCTGGTCCATTAAATAATATGCAACTTTTTTTCCAACTCAGTAATTTCGTCTTATTTTCCTGTAAAAATTTCTAAACGTTCTTAATTCAAGATACATTTACTTGAGATGCTAAATGACCTAAGTCATTAAGTCTTGTTTTCTAAAAAGATTATTAAAATTAAGTGAGCTTTTGCTGAAAACAAGAAAAAAATCTCCCAATGGAGTACAAGAAAAATAAGCCTTTTTTTCCCCTATGAATAGTTTTTTTTCTGACCTCATTGGCAGATTTTAATTTTATTTATTTATTTTTATTTTATTTTTTAAGCATAAACTTATTTTGATTCATTTTGATCAATTTCTCATAAAACAAGACTTAATATTTAAGTAATTTTGGGCAACATTTTATTTAACAGTGTCCCGGTTACCTGTTACATGTACTTACCATAGTAATAACAATAAATTATGCATAATTACATGCAACTAACCCTCAACCAAATCCTAAACCTACTTAAATATATAATTACACTGTAACAATGACACCTTAAAATAAAGTGTAGCCTAATCTAATTTTGCTTCTCAAGTAAATGTGTCTTGATCTAAGATGGTTTAGATATTTGTATTGTAAAACAAGACTAAATGGCACGTAAAAAAATAATAATATATATATATATATATATATATATATATATACATAATTATATGAATATATATATATATATATATATATATAATATATATATATTTTTTTTTTTTTACGTGCCATTTAGTCTTGTTTTACAATACAAATATCTAAACCATCTTTTTTTTTTTTTTTTGCAGTGTTAAATTAACATTGACTAAGATTCATGAATGCTTTAGACATTTTTTCATTGTTAGTTTATGTTAACTAACATGGTTAACTAATTTGAACAAACTGAACCTTATTTTAAAGTGTTACTGAAGCAGACTTCACACAGATAAGTCACTTTCAAACAAAAAAAAAATCCTTATGGAATATCTATTAGAAATTTTTTACCCTCATGCTACATTTCGGATCGTCCACGACAAATTCCCCAAACAATGGTAAATGTGAGCTGAGCGCACCTTTAGTCTATGCCACACCGCTTTCCCACACCAAACACTTTTCAACGGCATCCAAAAGGCCCAAACTCTAATGCACCCTGACACACATTTCAGACAGGCTATTTCTCCCAGAAAGCCCTCTTTCTTTCCTGTCACAGCCGTCAGCTTAGACTGACTGTAATTCAGACAAGCATATCTAAGCGCACGAGGGCATGTTCAGCCCGAGCTGCCTGAGACTTCCTCCTTGAAGTGTAAATGAGATTTGTGTCCCTTGGGATTCACATCATGTCTGTAACAAAACTGGGTTGGTGTCTGGTTGACCTGAGATGGAGGATAAAGCCGCGTCGAGAGGTCTGCAAAGGTGCTGGGGTTTTAAAAAGGTTCAATACGAACCGCATAACCACTATGGCCTGATACAAATGTGTCACAACAGGGTGCTAAAGAGCATTTCACCTAAAAGACACAACAAAGGCTAAGGCATTTGAACATGATTTTATACAGGTGCACTTTGCAAAAAGAAACAGCTCAGACAAGGTTATATTACTTACATGCTCCAAGCCATTTCATTTTCACACAAAGGAAATGTTAAAGATGACATGCTTTATATTAGATGAGTTATGTGAAGTCTTTGTGCGAAATTTGCATAATGTACCTGGCACAGGGACTTTATATCTGAAAATGAAGGTTCATTTATGTTTGCTGCACTTTAGCTTCTGAAGATTTTCTCAAGATAAATCATTTTAATAAATGTCTACTTGTAGAAATGTTATAGTGGCTCAGAGAGAGCTATATGTGACAGTTTGTCTATTCCTGGAGCTCAGCTCTCATGTTATAGTCTGAAGCACAACAAAATATGATCAAAAAGAGACATATGTTAAGATTTCAACATTAATCTGACAGTTTTAGAATGAAGCAAAGAGGGAAAAGGTTTGTTTTTACGCTATAGCTGAGTGTTCATCACAGCATTACTTAGTTGTCAGAGGTTAAGTAATGAAAGTAGGAGTGAGAGGAATTCGCAAACGATAAATTAACAGCAATGCTAAACTGATGAATTACAGTAATACCAAACCCATATTTCAGTAAGTAAGTGTTTCTCCAACAGCCACTTTTGGCCCTGTGAAAAAAGAAAGAAAGTCAACTTTCTTTTTACACATTTTTTAAACACTTTTACAAGCACCACAGGAAAATACTGTATTTTTTTTCCGCTAACATTCTTTCTAAAGATTTTTCCAACAAATATCTTTTACACTACTTATTATATTACATATTATCATTTGATAGCATTCTGTGGTGGAATTTTGAAATGTCAGATGCCTTTCTCTTGCTCCAGTATTTGTAAAATAATATGCACAAAAAACGTTTGCATAATTATATTCAAATTATTATTAAATAATGCAGTTATTATTATAGACAGTTATGAACAGCACATGTTGCATGATTTGAGAAAAATGCAGCTTTGAAATGCAATATTTACCTTCATATTTCCTTACACATCACATTATATTACATTTAACATATAATAAATTACTTTTTTACTTATATTTAGTGTGGCTGTGGGACAAGGGTAAAAAAATACAATTAAAAATACAGTAAAAGGCATTTAAAAAAAGAAGCCCCCCCCCCCCAAAAAAAAAAAAAAATTCTCCATGGTATGATCCGTTGAAATATGTTCATTTTAATAAAAATAAATCCTTGGGACATAAAAGCCTGACTTTGATGAAATACTTGAGTGCTAACGGACAGGGAATCTTTACCATGTCCTACAGTAAATCATTCATCAGGACCAAGAGGGTCAGAAAAATAATTTTAAACATCATATGTATAGTAAACTAAACATCATGGGAAATGTCAAATCCCCATGCTAATAAGGCATTTAAGCTTATATCTCGGTTCAGAGGTATAAGGCACGTCCTCTTTCTCAGCTCCGGTACTTTCCCCGTGGCGTAGAGAAGGTGATTCGTTCTTAGTTCCCACAGTCTGATGATTTGGGAATTAAAAAGTCCCTAGCATCAGTAAAAAGCTCACTTCTCATCTGTGCTTAAGCCTGACATGCTTACATATTTCAAAACCAGAGCACATAGACTACTGAAGTGAAATATAGTTGACTTGCTGTAAACAAGCAATCTTGCGACAAGCAATCAAACAAGTGATCTATTCTGCGAAAGAACACAGAAGGTGGCAGATGGACTACTTGTGGCAGATGGACTACTTCCCTAGTGAAAAAAAAGCCTATGCCAAAATGTATTTAAAATACATTTATTTCATGCATAATACATGATACTGATACAATACTTCTATATTGCACAATGCAAAATGTCTTAATATTAATCCTAAAATGTGTTTTAATTTCACTAATAGTAAGGAAAGTATGATCTATGCATAATTTCAGTCTTTAAATTCAAGATATAGAAAGTGTACCTAAAGTATACTTGCAATAGTTACATTTTAACACAATCAAATATACTTAAGTGTATCTTTGGTTGGATCTCAGCACTATTTCCAGATAAGAAGTACAAAATTAGTTGTTCCAATTTAGCAGACTTTAAGTACATCGATAACAACTACAATTGAGTAAAAAGTACAATTGCAGGGTATTTATATTAAGTACATAAATATGTAAATGTATTTGTTGTAGGCCTATACTTAGGATGAAATAAATGTATTTCAAATGCAATTTGGTATATATATTTTTGCTTGTTTGTTTTTTGTCTTCAGTTTTTTTGGCCCTTGGTCAGTATGAATTGTCACTAAAGATGAAAAATAAAAATAAAGGTTTTGTGTCCCATGGACAAGTCACACGGCATAAGGGTGAGGAAATGAGGACAGGCTTTTCATTTTTTGGATAAACTATCCCTTGAAGAGTCCATGATTTGATCAAAGTTTATTCTGTCCGTGCTGTCGTTCTCCCCTGAGGCTTTTAAGTCAGTCAGTCCCTATTTCCATTTAAAGCCACTCAATACCACCTGAACTCTATATAAGACTATGTTATGTGAGCAATGCTTAGAAAAAAGATTATTTTCAGTTCTCTCAAGGCATTGTAAACTGATTTTAAGTGGATGGATTTGTGTTCTTATTTCAGGGCACCAGCAGATGCCATGGGTTTGATTAATAACCAGGAAGGTCAGGAGGTTGTAATGTTCCCTTGCCAAAGAAAACGCCTTCCAGGTGCTTGGACAACCAAAAAATCTCTATCTGAATATATTCTCTGAAAAAGGACACTGAAGATACTTTGTATGGACGATCCCTCATGCCAAGCATCAAATGTACTATAGTGTCTGGCTGCACATTAAGTTTAGTCGAAAATATTCTCTTATCACGACTCAGATGCTTCATGTCTACTGAAACCCCCAAATCATAATAAAAGCACTCTGACATGAAGAACAACGGGAGCTTAATTAATATGTATGGGCAAGTTTCCTGGAAAAAAGATTAACCCTCAGTATGGACTATTACGCTGTCAAAAGAGATTCTACACTAAAAACACCTCCGACTAGGATCAATATGAATTAGAGAAACAGCTCTATGTTTTATTCATCTCATTCCCCAGCGCTATGTTGAAAAGAAGAAGCAGAATCTCACCTGTCAAACTAGTCTCAATTTGGTGAACTAATATTATTGTTCTAGACAATTTACAACACAGCAGACATGAATGGAAAATGGCAATTTGTCAACATTTCAAAAGACTGATAATATTTAGCTAATGCTGGAGAAACAAAACCAGAAAAATAAACGCTGTCAAATAAACTTGAATGTGTGACAATGCATAGGGGAGAGTGGGGTGATTTGTGCCAGGGGGGGAAGTAGTTCCACCCCTTGTTCTGGAAAACCATAGAATAATTTGGTCATGTGACCACATAATTTTGAAAAGCAATCAATTTTACTCATCCTCCAAAGAAGAGAGATACATGGCATGAGAGTTAAGCACATTTTAGTGCAAAAAACTGTTTTTTCCCTTTCAAAGTAAATTTTCTATGATTAAGGTTTTTTGATTGTAGTGTCTGGACAATTATAGACAAGTTTGAAAACATTTCACACATGTTTTAGTGCTTTAGTAGGCTACACAATGAGTCTATACAGTTAGCATGATGTTAGCTCTTAACTGCTGGATCATGCTAATTATTCAAACTTGTGGGTCTGGGGTGATTTGTGCCAAAGGGCATGGGGTAAGTTGTGCCAGAGCCAGACCACCTAGAGACCTACATACTCACAGGGGATAATCTTGAGAAGTGAGGAGATGGGCATGCCTCATCAGTGTTTGACTTAGGCCTGCCTGCTATTTGTTTAATTTAGCTAACACTGATTTCAGTTTTGAGTTTGCACTATGTTAATAAAGAGAAGTTTTATTCAGTTTTTAAGTGGCCTAAGTCACAATAGGATGTTTAGAAATTAGCCTAGTAACTTTATTCTTATGTTACATAATTGACAGACAGCGTTCTGTCAACAGGCATCTATTGCCAAAGCCTTTTTTGCCTGAAATGAATCACAAATATCATATATTGTGTTGCTTTGGTGCTCTAAATGGTTGCTAGGGCGTAGCTTGATAGCTTCACAATGATCCTGAGAGACTGATTGGTCGTCTGAGTAAAATGAGTCCGCCCCCTTGTCTCTGTGACACTGTGATCCAGAGTTGTGTTCAATACAAAATCCCTATGCAATTGATCATAGTAGGAAAAACGCATGCTATGGTATTCCAGGGTGACAATATCTAAATAAACCTTAAATTAGTAATTTTGTATTGAATTTGTCTTGCTTTCATATAGCATACGGTTCATAACAGTAAAATGTTCTGTTTTACTTCAGAAAGCACTGGCACAATTTACCCCAACATATTTCCCCAAAAGGCACAACTTACCCCGCACCAGGGGCAAGTTGTGCCATGAGACCACTTTTTTCCCAAAAGCTATATTTCTGAAACTATTTATTTCAGATCCAAAGTTATTATTCTCAGGGATGCACAACATCCTGAAATACATGTACATCCTTAAGTTGAGGGCATTACTGTCATGGCCTCACTTTAAAGTCACTTTGAGTAAAAACTGGCACAACTCACCCCACTCTCCCCTAATGTTGCAGTAGGCCTACATAGGTGGCAGGTTATTGCAATACTGGTGTAGGAAAATCATTTTTAAATTGCATACAATCTACTATATACTTTTTAACATTACTGTTCAGCAGCTTGCTATTGAGTGGTTTCTTTCTACCAAAGAAACTTACCCTTAAGTAGCTTTTTTTGCAACGCAGCTGCTAATAGCTCATTGCTTTCAATGGGAAAGCCTAAACCATTTCTCAATATAAAACATGATCAAACACGTAAAAGTCAGATAAAAGTAGCCTATAGTCACAATAATTTATCAAAAAAATTACAAATCACAAAATCATGATGGAAATGAATGCCTGATGAACAACCATTATGTTAGCGTTTGCCACGTTTGGTTTTGGTTTATGTTTTAATGTCTTTTATTTTGTAATTCTCACTGTCATGCTTCCTGTTTGTCATGTGCTTCCCTTGCCCTTAGGCTTGTTCGACTTGAACCGGCGCTGCACAGACCAATCGGTGAACGACATCAAAATACCGCGAGAGAGATTAGAGAGCAGATGGCTCCGTATGCTTTTCAATCGCTCTCGCGGTACTTTGATGTCATAAACCGATCGGTCTGTGCAGCGCCAGTTCAAGTCGAACAAGTATCATGTAAACATGTATCTTGATGTGTGCTGCCCCTTTCTATGTCTCAAGGTCTGATTGGTTGTTCTAGTCATGTGTCCTGTGTTCTCATTGGTTCATTGTTTGATTGTTCTCAGGTGTTCCTTGTTAGTCATAAGTCTCTCTGTATAAATAGCCCTCATGTTCCCATTGTTCTCTGTCAAATTACTTGAGAAGAACTGTAATAATTAACATAATTTAAGGACAGTGATTATATATATGGCGTTGGAAGCAAAAAATGTGGGTCGTCATCCTCCAGAATTTTTTTACTGGAGTAGATTAGGGGTGTTCCCGAAGCCAAATACCTTATCTAAAATCTCTATGCAATTATGAGTGCGTAAAAATGAAATGAACGCAAATCCGCCTGCATCTCTCGGAAATCAGAGCTTGGCAAGAGTAATATCAACTGAAATAGGCTACTAAATCATGTACATGTTTTACGATATGATATCGTATATTATTGTATGTATATTTAAATGATTTAAGCCTTGTACAATATGATACTCGAATGAATGGAATAAGCACAGCACGATCACAAATCAAACAGCGCATTAATTGCAGTCTCTGCGCGTCTCCGTCTCTCAGCAACCAAACCAACTCTAATAGCCTATAATCAACTAAGATTCATGTGCATTAATTACTACTTAATGTCTATTTAAATGTTTTAAACTTCGTATTATATGATAAGCAACACGATATATTTATTTGTCTCACTCTAAGAAGCTGATCCTCGCTTTCCCCGTGCGTATTTGGCGCTCGAACTGTGATGTTTTATTCCACTGCAACTTTGCTGGCAGCGCGTCGTCTCGTTTTACGACTCTCAACTGTGTGGTTACAAAGTATATTACAATGGCATCGAACACCGCTCAGCCAATAATAATCAAGAACTGGAAATGTCCGTTTTTATAACGTGTTTTGACACTTTTTTTCTGGCTATAGCATGAGAACACAGACTCATTGTTTTCATTTTGAAAACAGACATATGCGCTGAATTAGAGACGGTAAAAGTGAGTGGGTCCAAGTTCAACATGATTGGTCTTAAAAGTGGGTGGGTCTTGTCTCACCCATATACAATGGTTCCGAAGCCCGCAGTTGACTCCGGCCCACACTCAGTAGGTGGCGATAATGCACCTTAGTTGGATGCCAGTCGCCATTAAAACAAAAGAAGAAGAAGCTACAACTATAGCTGTAGTAGAGCATGATGCTAGCAACGCCAAGGTCATGGGTTCGACTCACAGGGAATGAATAAAGATGCGTACAATATAACTTGCTGTCAGTTTTAAAAAAAAAAATATGTCTGCCAAATGTCATAGTAAAAAAATAAAAGTAGAACAAAGACTGGGACCTAAAAAGCTCTCCATTTCCTGGCACACCTTGAGATTAAAACCTCCTGTCTCCAACCCAATGAGCTCATCTTCAGACTCCACAGGAGATATGCTAATGAAGTCTTTGCATGAGACACATTTGTGTAGCAAAAGTGGCATGGTTGTTCTGTGGTCTGGTCTGGTCTGGGTACAAGTGAAAGCCTGTGATGCCAGAAATAAACCTGTGATGTCACACTAGTTTACTGCATGCTTCACAAAATGTTCTTGAAAACTTTTTCTGATTTTTTTCTTTCATGGCTTAATTGAATAATTCAAACCTTAATTCAAAATTAATTTTAAAAAATCTAGTTGGACCAACAAAAGATTTATTTTGACAAATGTAACAATGTAGAGTTAAACACTATACAAATTCAAATTAAGTAAAAATAAAGTAATTTGACTAAACTGATTTATTTTGAAATTGTGTGTAAAAACTTTCTTCAAATAAATTCATTTTTTTTTAGTGTACATTTAACAATTAAAACAGATCCTCTCGTTTTGATCACCAATAACTTTGAAATAAATTATTATCTGACTAACGTTTGTGGGGTTGTATCTATTTCTTTCCCATTTTTTAACCTTTTTAAATTATTTGGATACATGGTGTCTTTCTAAATAAATTTGAGGCTGACAAATATGGAAATGTTATTTAAAAGTTTAAGACACTCTCCAGTTCCTCCTATGGCTATAGCATTTTGTTTGCCTCTTCAGCACTCTTCCTCTGTTTAAATAAATCGACATTCAGTTTGGAGAGACTGAAGCAGAGATGGGCGGTATTAAAGGCTTACCCCTGAGACAGAGACACTTATTTTCACATTACGTGAGAGCATCAGAATGAAAACATTGCTCATTAGTAACTCACGCAACGCTCTAGTCATTTATTAGGAACCTGACTCAAGCGGGCAACCAAAGTGTCAGCAATGGAGAATATTTTTCTCCAAAATGAACCAACAAAATGAAGATGAAGTCACACTGTCCTCGGGAATCGGTTCTGTGGATGCGTATGAAGAGTCACCGGTGTTTTCAAACTCTTCCGAGTTAAATGACACAGGACTCGAGCCTCTCCTCCTGTCCCGTGCCGTCCCGCTCGGCTTGGCTTTGGGGGCTTTTATCATCTTCGCGGTGGCTGGAAACATCCTGGTGATACTGTCAGTTGTGTGCAATAGGCACCTGCGAACTCCAACTAATTATTTCATCGTAAATCTCGCTATTGCCGACCTGCTCCTGGGCACAACTGTGTTACCCGTATCAGCCACCTTGGAAATATTGGGTTACTGGGTGTTCGGGAGGATTTTCTGTGATGTTTGGGCCGCTGTGGATGTGTTATGTTGCACAGCATCCATCATGAGTCTGTGCGTAATATCCATTGACCGTTACATCGGAGTGAGCCATCCGTTGCAATACCCCAACATCGTGACAGGACCCAGAGCTTTGCTGGCCATGCTGGGAGTTTGGGTCCTGTCTTTGGTCATCTCTATCGGACCCCTGCTGGGATGGAAGGAGCCTCCGTCACCTGACCACACAGTGTGCGCAATAACAGAGGAACCCTTTTACGCGCTCTTCTCATCGCTCGGCTCCTTTTATATCCCCTTAATTGTTGTTCTAGTCATGTACTGCCGTGTTTATGTAGTGGCTAAACGGACAACGAAGAATCTAGAAGCTGGTGTGAAGACGGAAACGATGAATTCGGGTGAAATAACGCTGAGGATTCACAGGGGTTCGCAGGTGCACGAGGACACCAGCACCGCAGCCAGAAGTCGCGCTCATCAGGCGAGGAATTCTCTCACGGTCAAACTCCTGAAGTTTTCCAGGGAAAAGAAAGCAGCTAAGACCTTGGGGGTTGTGGTTGGAATGTTTACGCTGTGCTGGTTGCCATTCTTCCTCACGTTACCACTTGGTAGGTTTTTATTATACACAGTTGCACAATTTGTCCCCCCTCTCTCATTCATGTTGCCACACTAAGTTGTTGTCACAAAGAGAAGCTGCAATGAAATAGTACATTTTGCGGCTTATTAAGCAAAATGAAATAAATCATCCACAGTGGTCTTAGCTGGTTCAAACTCTCCCAGCCTGATCATCTAAAACCAGCTGGCAGTTAGTTAACAGACCAGCTAGGACCAGCAAAGCAGTTTAAGCTGGTCTTTATTTATTTATTTATTTATTTATTTTACAGAACATATAAAGGTAACATAAAAACATCTAACCATTTTTTAATTAATGATTTATATAAAATATTATATGTGGCAACTTGTCCCAATTAAACAGACTACTTGCTTAAATCAACTGTTAGGTTTATTAAATATACCCTTGTCTTTCTGAAAGTTTTATTTATAAGCTGTTTTCCTCATGGGGACCAAAAAATGTCCCAACAAGGACAAGGATTTCAAATATTGTTTGTGGACATTTTGTCCCCATAATGTAGGGTTTACCAGGCCACACACACACACACACACACACACACACACACACACACACACACACACACACACACACACACACACACACATTATCATTATGCCAGTCTGAGATATTCTTGCTGGTCTTCAAAACCTCTTTAAAACCAGCCAAGGAGACCAGCTAACCACCCTAGGCAATTGATATATTATTTCAGCTATTAGTAGTAATAATAATAAATTAAAGTTAAAATACTGACATTCTTAAAATTGTAAATTCTTAATGACATCCTTCCCTTCATCCTGTTTGGCATTAAACATCTTGATGCCTTGCAATATGCCTGTCAGTATTTGTTCTCATGTCATGTCATTACTTAGGGTCTATGAAACATTAGCAAACAGCAGTTAAGATGAAACAATCTTTACAAAAAGTAATCATTATTACTGTTTAAATTAAATGCAAATAATGAATCATTAACAAATAATGAAACATTGTAATTGGTCTATTGATTCTAGCAAGGATGGCAAGGTAAATGGAAAACTTTTTTTTCCAATTCTATTTTTATTTCATTTTTTATAGGCCTACTACAGGAACAATACAAGATCCAGAACAACTTTATATTTATAATGATAAAAAAAACTGCATAAATAAATAAATAATAATAATAATTTAACATTGCTTAAAAAAATTGCTTAAATTACAGTGGAAGTTTCAATTCTGTGTTTTGTACTCACTTTAGTTATTCAACTAAATAGATTTGTCTTACACTCACAGGAAATACGTACAAATGATTTATCCAACACTAAGCCTTCTGCTGCTGGACGCTTGAGGTCAGTGGGAAGACCGCAGAGTAGGGGTCAAGACAGAATAAATCTTTTTGCACTTTGTTTCCTCGTCCCTCTCACGGGGCCCCCAGTGTGGGGTCCGCTGCATCCGTCGTTTGGCTGTCACAGCAGGGAGTATGAGAACGAGGCCCTGGACCGCAGCCATTCAGACTCGAAGGCAGGTTATGATTAATGAATTAGCGTAGTAGTCATTCCTGTCCCAGACAGGGTTATCTCACCAGGGCCGTGTGCTTCGAAGTTCAGCTGGCCTGGTTCTTAATTAGGCAACTGTGCTTCTCTTTGAATTTAACTTAAGTGGAAAACAGTAGCGTGTTTACTGGATCCTTACAGTGTAGATACAGAGGTCATGTTAACATGAACACATCATGATACAATGTTTCAAGTTAATTTAGACAAGGTCACTTTGTGTTTAAATGAAAATTCTTTAAAACTTTGAATCTTTAAAATAATTTCAATTCAGTAGTGTAAGTGGGATAACGATATATAGCAATTTAGCTTAAAAAGATCTGCTCATAATTGTGGCTCATTCATTGCTGAACACATGAAATACACATGCTAACAGGGATTATGAGTCTTGTTACATAAATCTTTGATAAGTTTCCTAACCTGTCATACTAGACAATGGAAGAAAACCCAGCGAGCCACTTGACTGCATACAGGTTGGAAAAACAGGATGCAAGGATGTGGACAGTATCACAACTTGTTTGCTTCCTCTGAATCCTACTGTTCTAGAGCAGTTACATTCTAGAAGAGTTTTTTTTTTTTTTTTTTTTTTTGTAGTTATCAGGATAATGAGAGTATTTATTATTAAGTGAGCTGCTTTGCTGTGCTAACATTAATTAAGGTCTATTTAAAGTCCATTCATGATTTCTTTAAGAAGGATGAAGCCTATCTTTGCCACTAACTCTCTTGGCCTTCATTCATGAATTCATTATTTCAGCCAAAGTCTCATGGTTCCCATGGTACTTTGAATGCAGGGGGTCAATGCACTGAGGTGCACTGCAGCATTGAGGTGCTTCCGGTTTACACACCAGGGATCTCAGTCTAAAGCAGTTAATGACGAAGATCCACAGCTCTAAATGAAGATAATATGATGACAAAAAGAATCGCATGTGCAGGTACATAAGTTTGCAAGCGTAGATTAAATTTGCATGCGCAAGAGAAGATTTGTTACGAATTACACTTACGAATAACAGTAAAATGCTGCAAATATTTTTTTCTTACACTTGAAACCCGATTTACACCTTTACAAATCTTCTCTTGCGCATGCAAATTTAACTTACGCTTGCAAACTTATGTACACTTTCACAAATTTTACCCTGCGCATGCGATTCTTTATGGCATCATATTCACTTCATAATAATGTAAAAGAACACTTCAGTAGCATGTTATCTTTATTCACTTAGTTCTGTGTGTCCTAAAAACAGAAGCTTGATCATCCAAACTACTCTTGATTGATATGTTTAACCAGTGTCTAATGCACCACGTGCCTTTTCTTCCAAGTTCACATCAAAGAGTAAACACAATATATTCATTTGTTTAACCTTTTTTTATGATTACTTCCTTCTTTATGAATGCTATGCACATCTGCCATTTAGTTTATTGTCAATGACACATTTTTAGTTTCATAACCAACTTGAAAGAGGAACATTTTGGTAAGCAAGCGTTGCTGCCACCTGCTGGATGCTAAAGCAAATAACAGATCTTTAAAACATATAACAGTTGAATAGCAGGGAGAACAATCACGAACAGTCACGAATTGTGCCAGCAGGGGGCACACCAGTCATGTGTTAAATAAGAGAGAGAGTGAAAAAAACGAATCCCACTCACACAGCATGACAGAAAATGGACAAGTTTTCTCTGGAATTCAATTCATGGCTTAGGCTTTCTCTGAATATTGTGTCATTTTCAAATTCTTAACATGATGACAAGTGCAATGTGAATCTAGTTTGCAATTTGAATAACTAACAGAACACTCATGTCATTTGGCTCATTTAATGACAATATCTCATACTCAACCTTTACCGGTGTGCTTTCTCTCTGCAGTCGCATTCAACGCCAGCCTACGGCCCCCTGAAACTGTCTTCAAAATCATCTTCTGGCTTGGTTACTTCAACAGCTGTCTGAATCCCATCATCTATCCCTGCTACAGCCGGGAGTTCAAGCTAGCTTTCATCCGCATCCTGAAATGCAGATGTCACCACAGGAGACGGCCAGGTTGGAGAGCGTACAACTACCAGGGCTCACAAATCAACTCCTTCTACTCACGGCAGGACTCAAAGGACTCTGTGAACTATGGTAGTTACCTAAATGGGAGCCAGAGAACCCTGTCCTCTGCCAGCCCCAGTCCTAGTTATCATACCAAAGGCCTATCACATTTTCAGGAGGATGGACCCAGACATGCCCGGAGCAGGACACCATCTGTGTTATCTGAAAGTACTTTGGATCATCATCTTGAGCGTGTGGAGGAAGATCCAACCCAGTCTGTAGGCCAACCAGATCAAGCTGGAATCAGAAACTGGCCTCAAGAGCAATTGAAAGAGTAAGGATGTCGAACTTTAAGTGGCACAATTAGTTTTGTTTTATTCGCCCAAAGTATTTCTCTGGTCGTGAGTAATAACATTTAAATCTGACATACAACCCCATTTCCAGAAAAGTTGGGACATTTTACTGGGATTCTCTTTAACCTTTATTCAACAGACAAAAGTACAAAAAACAAACAAAAAGTTATCCAATTTTACAAAAAACTTTTCTGGAAATGGGGTTGTACAACCTGGCATTAATGTACATCACAGTGTGAATACTCAGCATTAAAGCAATTTTGCTTAACTATTTCTAATTCTAAATAATGCATTCATTATTTTTAATCACAAACATCAGTGTTGTTCTTGTAAAATTGATTAGGCTTTTTCATCAGTTTAAATTATTCATACCGCTTAATTATACAGACATAATATATATATGAGCAAAGGGAAGGTGATACATTTAGCTAAAATGGTTACAAAATTCTAACCTACTGGAATGAGAAAATGGTTCCCACATTTCAAGAATCTCAGAAAGGATTGTTTATTTATCGTCAACATATGCACTTCAGTGGCTCTTTACTGGATATAGACAATGCACTGTACATTTTATTTACAGTCAATTTCCATACATTTTCAATAAGCACCCATTTTCAAGAAAGAGGTTTCTATATTTTTTTTTTATCAGGCTACTCAATGAAACCCCTTAGGAAAATGTTAAGAAATGGAGATCAGTTTTCTCAATACTGCCTTGAACACTTTACATGAGGAATGTAGAACAAGACTGCAAAAATACAAATTTATACAAGTCTTTAAACAGAATCAACCGTTGACATTCTCAAGCTGCAATACAAGAATTGTTTTAATAGTGTAATTAGAAATATCATGATCAGTCCACATCACTCGAACACTAAACCCCAAAGCAGAAACAAATGGATTGAATAAAAAAAATTAAAATAAATTACACTTACGATTTAGTAACTGCAACTCAACATAAAAAAGTGAACAGAATATGAAAGAAAAACATTCATAAATTGAATTGAATACACTTCCCGTCCCCATCAGCGAAATATCTGCTAATAGTATGCAGTAACATTTAAAAAAAAGAATGTGGCTCTGTTTATACACTGTACAGTTTTGTAATTATCTGAAGGCCTTTAATTTTCTAGTGTTTCCCCCACAGCATTCTGTGAAAAGGTCAGATCCCAGGACAGTTTTGTTTTCATTTTTCTGTCTCTTTCGATGAAGATTTGAATATGATAAAGATTCAGACTGTTGTTGCAGCATCTGAAATGAAATTATAGCATGAACAATCTTACTAATTAACAATGTAATATAAAAATGTACAAGACTCTATCAAGAAATACCCACTGTTTAAAAGGCTCCTTAAGCAACAAACATATTCTTGGTGGTGGAACCACTTTTGGTGGCCGTGTCAGCATGTGACTGGAATCCAATGATGACCTTTGGTGGCACACCTAACCTTTCCTTGTACACACGCCTGTGAATAAACAGATAATAAAATAGAAATTTACAGATGAAGGCCACACATAAGATAATACTGTATGTCTACCTTATAGCCACAAATGAAAAGATTGTAAAGATTAAAGGGTTAGTTCACCCAAAAATGAAAATTCTGTCAGTAATTACTCGCCCTCATGTTGTTCCAAACTTTTGTTCATCTTTGGAAGACAAATTAAGATATTTTTTAATGAAATCTGAGAGCTGTCTCTCTCCTCCATAGGCTTCTATGTTATTAAAACTTGCCGGCCCAGAAAAGTTAGTAAAGACAACGTTTAAAATAGTCCAAGTGACTACAGTGGCTCATCCATCCAAGTTTATCAATCGACGAGAATACTTTTTGTGTGCAAAAAAAAATTAAATAACGACTTTATTCAACTATTCATTTTCTTCTATGTGGGCCTCTGAGTGAGTTCACGTAGTGTAACAGCGCAGCGCTTCTGTGTTGTACATCAGCACGAAGGCTCACTATTGGCAGACACTGGTCAGGTGTGTGATGCACAACACAAAAGAGCTGTGCTGTTACACTACGTGAACTCACTCAGAGGCCCACATAGAAGAAAATGAATAGTTGAATCAAGTCGTTATTTTAGGGTTTTTTTGCACACAAGAAGTTTTCTCGTCGCTTGATAAACTTATGGATGAGCCACTGTAGTCACTCGGACTATTTTAAAGATTGTCTTTACTAACTTTCTGGGACGGCAAGTTTCAATAACATAGAAACCTATGGAGGAGTGAGACAGCTCTCAGATTTCATCAAAAATATCTTAATTTGTTTTCCGAAGATGAACGAAAGTTTGGAACAACATGAGGGCGAGTAATTACTGACAGAATTTTCATTTTTGGGTGAACTAACCCTTTAAAGTCACGATTAAACAAGTAGCGGCAGATCTTTTCTTCCTTATTGGTGACGTACATCCGAGCGCAACAAATTATTGGAAAAGAATAATAATTAAAAAATAATAATTAGGACAGGCACTTGGAGATGTGGGCATGGCACTCAGGGTATGTTAACACTTGTAGTTCGGTTCTCTTGGTTCAGACAGAAGAATTAAAAATACATTTAGTCCTAGTTGACTTAGAGTTCACACTGTACATTTTAGACTGAACCTAAAACCTAAAAACTATTTCCAACAGAACTTGACGAACATCCAAACCAATGCTGTGGTCTGGGCTAAATGAGCTTGCTGTGGGTGTGCATGATATGATGGTATTCTGACCAGCTGAGAGCTGGAAGTGTTTATAAAATGTGTGAAGGAGTCAAAACAGCAGCTGGAATTCCTCCGTTGCACAAAAACACGTTGTTCCTGATGCCTGTACTGAACTATACTGGGCAACGTAGCTTCTATGATGAGAAAAAACAGGTATGATTCAGCATTCTGTCTTTTTTAGTTTGTTTTTGGTACGTTTAGATGTCTGTGGTCCGTGTTGCGTTCATATTTCATTGGAACCGCACCAGATTTCGAAGCTGACCGATACCCACCTTGGAAGTGGACCGATACCCACCTTTTCAGGGGTCTCTGTCCGCTTGTTAGGTGCGTAACAGGGTTAGAATGGCAGTGTTCACACTTAATCAAATGAACTTCACCAGAGTTAATATTAATCAAACCAAACCTGCCAAGTGTGAACACACCCTTAAAAAGTCACCATGAATCAAAATGGACAGTTTTTTTTATGGGATACTGCAGTGTTATTGTAATAGCAAGCCACCATGATCCAATCAATTCCCGATGGGAAAAATCAAGTTCTGCCCTACATTTGTTCTTGTCTGAAAAGCCATTTCACTCGGATATACATCACAAGACTACACAACTTCCATTTCATGCCGACTTTAAGAAAGGAGGCAGATGAATGTGAGTTTGAAGGGGCGGGGTTTAAGCGGACTAAATGAATGGAGAAGTACTGCAAACATCACCAGAGAGAAGTCTGCCGTTTCAACTGAAGATCAAGTTATGACCTTTTGAGGTCAGAAATGAAATATGTGCAGATGAATCAGTGAAAAATAAGATTAATAACATGCATTTCAAAAATAGATAGGGTGAATTTTTAGTTCTTGCTGACATTAACCTAGGTGTTCATATTGGTATAATTTCTCAAAACTATGTTTACCCTATGTGTACAACAGCATCTTTGTTCTCGTAGTCTGTCGTCCATATCGCTATTTTGTCTCCCTTTGTTCGGATGTTGACGACGGCACCACAGACATCATCACTGTGGTCATCAAATGCTTCTCCCACAAGGCACAAAAGCTAAAAAAAACAAAACCAGAATTGAGATAGAGCATCTAAGCCTTCAGGATCTATGAGCACACAATGAATTTTGCAGATAATGCAGTTAAACTGACTAGACAGAGTGCAAACTTACCGTCTCCAACCAGAAGCGGTCCAGGTCGGCTCTGCGCTGCTGTTTGGACAGGGTGATCAGCCAGCGGCCGCCCTGCTTGTTTCTCTCATCTTCCCACATGGGCTCAATGCCATCCTGCTCCAAAAAGTGCAAAAGGATCAATTTAGATGGATTCAAAATACTAAAATATCTTGAGAATGCTATACTATGCCTTACCTTGAAGAGGGAGTAGTCACATCCTGACATTAAGTTACTTGATAACTGAATGTGATTGTATAACCTGGGAACAGAACACCAAAACCTGTTAGTGCCACATTGCTGCTTACAACTAACAATCTGTTTAACCAAAGGTTTTCTTAATCATTCATGCTGTCCATGTTGTTTCGATTCCCTCTTGTTAAACTTACGCCCAGAAGTCTTCCACTGTGTCAAACTTTGAGATGAGACGGAGATTGGCCTGCCATGTTTTGCTTTTGTCATTTTTAAAGAACCAAAGAGCCCATCTGTCCCCAAAAAACAAAACAAAAAAACAGATCACTCTTCCAGATTTTTATTTTGCATTACAATGCACAAAAACCATGAAATGTGTGTGGCCAGGTGACTCACCTGTTCTGCAGAGGATGTTTAATGTAATCTTCCAGACTCACAATCTCTTGCGTATTTTCAGCCTTTTTTTCTTCTTCTGAATTTGGTGGATTTGTTGAATTTTCCTACAGGGAACATTTCCACTACATTACATTTCATTTCTATTACATTTCAAGTATTTTATCTAAATATGTATTAGCCGAAAGTGACATTTCAAACAAAATTCCTATTTTGTTGAGCAGTAAAAAAAAAAAAAAAAAAAAAAAAATGAGAATGAATGAATGAATGAATGAATACATACATACATACATACATACATACATACATACGTGTGTATATATATATATATACACACATTTATCTTTAAATATTAGGGATTAACAACACACTAAATAAATAAAATAAACAGAATAAATCATTCTGGTTCTTCAGGCTCTGAACCTGGCAGAACCTCTAGGCACCCTTTCAATATCCTGCTGCATACTCAAATAACTTAAATATAATACTTAAAGTGTCTCAAAGTTTTTCCTTTAAGACGGGGTTACTGGAAGAATAGTGGATATTCTTCAAAGTTCTTGCAGGAACTTCTTCAGAAAACTGCCCTTTTTTGAAAATGTAGCCTACATAAAGGTTCTCCAAAGGCTGTATGTGGATATGGTGCCTCAAGTATCCTTTCATTTTTACAATAACAAATATGTATGTTTAGAAAGAAAAAGAGAGACCAATAATCTTGTAACTAAACAAGTAAGTTAACTGTGTTAACTGTAGAAATTTTGACATTGACAAAAGGTCCTTTTAAACATTATAAACTGAAAAACTAAACATCTAACAATTTGACTTATTTACTTTTATTAAGTTTTAATAAAAGATCTGTTTTTTGAGCTACATGAAGCGTTGTCCACAGAGACTAAAAACAAACCACACTATAATTTTACTGACACATCAGCAAACCATAAGTCTAGATCACAGAAACAGAGATGGTTAAACAACATGTTAAATTCGCAGAGAAACCATCAAATATGCTCACAGCCCCTCTTTACAGATAAAAACATGAAATATTTAAGATAACACTTTTGCACAATATCCTTCAAACGCATATGTGCGACAGTCAGACACATGAGCTCAATTGACTGTTTGCTTTAAGAGATATCACTCCACAGCAACATATTTGTCCTTGTACACAAACACTGCCCAAAATAAAACACGTATTTAACATTAAAAACTAGCACGGATATCATCACAATGTTTGTAGGGGCACTTATATTGACTCACCGGTTCAGCAGTCGCCATCTTCTACAAATGTGAAGGGTCTTTCCGTGTGTGAAAACACCATTTGATTGGCCAAACTCAAGCGAACATGTGAGTGAGCGAGGAGCACGCGTTTGGACAGCGACCCCTAGAGGACACAGAGAGAAGAGGACTCCCGCCGTAAAGCTAATGGTTGTTTATGATTCATTGCTTGAGCAAACCTTAGTTTTTCAGTTAAGTATTTCATTTATGCATATCAGTACAATAGATTGATAAGTATAAATGTATCATTTTAAATGTTCTTTAACTGAAAGTAGCTTGAAAAAGCGGGAAAAAAAACCTTTCTGAAAGTGATTTTCAACAATTTAGTTCCTCTGTGCCGTGAACTCTGCTATTCTTATCAAATTTGTCACAAATGTCAACATTTTTTAAAAAAATCCTTTATCATCATAATTATCGTGTTTATCGAGAATTTCACCATTATCTGACAGTTTTTTTTAACCAAAGTCTTTTTGAATACATTGATTTATTTTATACACGTATCATATAATTTATTTGGATATTTTATATAGTTTTAATCTCCATTCAAGATTTATAACAGAGCAGATTTACACAGAATAGAATTTGATGCCAAGCCATTAATATTTCAACATTTTAACTATAAAAAAATAAAATAAAAAAGGAGACACAAAATGTTTTGTGTTTGGTACATTTATTCAGTGTGTAACTGGAACTCTACACACAAATAACCATTAATTAACACAACAGTCAACACTGCAACTATTGAGACAAGGATGTTGATGATTAGTATGTCTTATTCATGGCAGGACTCATGTTTGAACCCGAAGGCTCAAAGCTGCAGGACGGTTCTGATACTGTGGAAGACGCACAAGAGAAAAGTTTGCATTAAGATATCAGTTTGTTTCCCACATTGCATTAATATGATATTACCAAACAGCACCAGATAAAAACAGGCATTTTATAAGGCATGTACCTCTTCCCAGCATGCATCAGGTCAAATGCCTCATTGATCTGGGTAAAGGGCAATGTGTGAGTAACAAACTCATCCACCATCAGCTTCTTACTCATGTAGTCATTCACCAGCTTAGGAACACTCTCCACACTCTTCCAACCTTAAAAGCAAAGAGAAAATCATTCTGTTATGAAGTTAATTACCTAATATATTATATTTATAAGCTACATGCTAAAAGTATATATCATAATGCTATCTGAAAATGTAAATGGTAACAAAAATATATAATTAAAAAAGACATAATATACAAGAATAAGATAAAATAATAATATAAAAAACAAAAGATAAATATTATACAGAATTAAGAAAATCATATCTCATAATTAATATAATATTAAAGTAAAATTCATTATAACATTTATATTAAAATATAATAAAATAACTAAACAATAACTAAATTACAAAAAAAAAAATACACCCACCACCAAAAGCTGTGCCTTTCCATGTGCGCCCTGTGACCAGCTGGAAAGGGCGGGTGGAGATTTCTTGCCCTGCCCCTGCCACACCAATGATGACACTGGTTCCCCAGCCTTTGTGACAAGCCTCAAGAGCAGCTCTCTGAATTCAAAAGAAAAGAGGCAATTATAATGGTCATCATGAGCATCCTAAGCCATATACAACTGGCCAATTATGCACTTCACACACGTACAATAGTGGAAACTATACTGTCTCTAATTATGAGTTACCATGGCAGCAATTATTTTGAGGAACAATGACGACTTCAACTAAGCTGAGATCTACAGTTCTGCTGTGTAGACATCTGGATGGCTGTATTAGTCGGCTTTCGTTCATCCCTATCTAAACGGCTGATGTTTCTGCAGTTTTACCATAATTCCAACATTGCCGATGCATTCGAAGGAGTAGTCAACCCCTCCATCTGTCAGCTCCACCAGCACTTCCTGAATGGGCTTGCTGTGGTCCTTTGGGTTCACAAACTCAGTGGCTCCGAACTTCTTGGCAGTTTCAAACTTGTCTGGGTTGATGTCAATGCCAATGATCCTGGTGGCACCGACTGACTTGCAGCCCATTATGACTGCGAGCCCAACTGCTCCCAAACCGAACACAGCACAAGTAGAGCCGGCTTCAACCTAGCAGGGGGAATATGTGTCTATTGACCATGTGACATTAAGACAGAAGGAAACATTCTAGTAATTATAAAAGACATGCACATTAATTAAATAAAGCAGACTTTAGCAGTATTGATGGCAGCTCCGTATCCAGTAGAGATGCCACAGCCCAGCAGACACACTTTGTCAAGTGGGGCATGTTCATCCACTTTGGCCAGAGAGATTTCTGCCACCACAGTGTATTCGGAGAAGGTGCTGGTTCCCATGAAGTGGAAGAGCTGCTTGCCTTTACAGCTGAACCTGGAGGTGTTATCGGGCATCAGACCCTGACCTTGGGTCACCCTAAAAGAATTGCATCACAACTGAGCATCTATAAAACAAATGACAGTTAGCATGAACAAGAACAAGACCTACACAACCATTAAAAAGTCTGGGTCAATCTCTAATGTTTACCAATGTTACCAACATGATATATTATTACAATTTAAAATAACTTTTCTATTTTCATATATTTTAAAAAGTGATGCAGCCATTACTCCGGTCTTCAGTCTCACATGATTTTACATTCTAAAAATGCTGATTTGCTGTTCAACAAACAATTTATCAATGTTGAAAACAGGTGTGCTGCTTAATATTTTTGTGGAAACATGATCTTTTTTTTCAGGATTATTTGATGGATAAAATTAAGTTAAAAAGAACCGCATTTTTCATTTTCAACCATCTCTTTACTGTCACTTTTGATCACTTTATTAATCATGCTGACCCAAAACTTTTGAATGGTAGTGTATTTTCATAAAGGAGAAAATGATGATGGAAAACAATTCATAATTACCTGATTTTCTGACACAGGTTGGTTTTAGGATTTTTACAAAACTTGCACTCTCCACATTGGGGTACATACAGTGGAATAACAGTATCACCTTCACAAAAAGTGAAAGAGCTTCAGGATTTCAGCTCATCTCCCAAAATTGCTCACATTTTACACATTAAATGTCACTGAAGTGAGGGTAAATAGCCTGTTTTGACATGCCTGGTTTGAATTTGGTGACCCCTTCGCCAACACTCTCAACAGTGCCTGCCCCCTCATGGCCCAGGATGACAGGAAACAAGCCCTCAGGGTCACTTCCACTCAGGGTGTAGGCGTCAGTGTGACACACACCTGTAGCATGAATCTGAAACACACAACCACGCAAGACTTCTCACCATTATATATATTAGCATTATTATTCAAAGCACAATACATTTTTTCTCTATACATGAGTTGATTGCTTAATTATTTATAATAAAGAACACAATCATAAACACAACACTTCTACATAAACATGCATGGCACAAGACACTGAAGACAGCAGGGTCAAAACTGAACCTGCTCAGTGTAAATCTGTCACAAAACATGGTGCTTTGAAAGGGTGCGCTGCATGCCGGTTTGTTACAGCTTTAGCAGAGCTGGTGCAATTTAAAAAGAGAAATCTTGTCTATATCAATTATAAAAAGATCTCATAATGTCCTAATATGTCAGTTTAACGGAAGTTTCAATAGTCTTTTAGCCCCATTGTATATCTGAGTGAAACGGCTTATCAAACAATGATTGGATGGTTGTTATTGGAAGGTGGAAGTTATTGTGATTAAAGATTATGAGGGCGCATGACTTTTAAAAAAGTTACGTGCATGGATAAATCATTTATAGTTAACACTGCAATATTCCATTAAAAAAAAGAACTGTCCATTTTGATGTCATGGTGACTTTAAAAACAAAGATTTTACGAAGCACCAAAGTACTCTGTGTCGTCTACAATCTATGCACTTCAAATAACCTATTGCTTTTGTCAAGAGGTACAATGTTCAGATTAATGGTTTACCTTCACTCGAACTTCATGGGCTTTAGGTGGAGCAACCTCCACCTCCTCAATGGAAAGAGGCTTACCAGCCTCCCAGGCCACTGCTGCCTTGCATTTGATCACCTGAGGATGAATCAAAGAAGCTGTTAGCTCATAAACACTGTTAGAAGAGATGCTTCAGTAACTATTTTTCACCTAAAATGAAGGTTATGCAAATCACTTCTTTAGATGACTTTATGTAGATGCTGTGCAGGACGAGAAGCAGTTAAACACAAAAACAAGTGATGTTTAATACAGTTTATGTATAGCAAAATTAGCACAACATAATGTGAATCTCTATTCACATGCTTTAAAAAAAAATCTGTGGTTAAGGAGAAAGGCCGCGTTGAATGCAACAATATAGAGATTAGAATAACATGTTTCTGATCTTTTATGCATGCATTGTCACAAAGCTGAATACAAAAAACAAGGGCAACGAAAAACAGGTCAAAGCAGCACAATGGATCTTTGTATACCTAGATCTGCACTCCTTTCATGCACAAGTGCTGCTACATAACGTTATTTGAAAGCGTTTGAACTAGGCTACATTGTCTTGACACTCGATGTTTTTCACAAATGTTGCACATTTGTGTACATTAAACGCGCACAAATGTATACTATTAATACTTTACGTAGTTGTAGGGTGAGGACAAATTTCGCTGCTAACTTACTTTCCCAGTTGTGTCCATGCTTTTCTTCCACCACGAGAGAAAGGGAAGGAGAGGTGTGGCAAACTAAAGAACAGCTTTCTTCCACCAATGAGAGACCAGGATGTGGTTACGCTTGAGAAATGTACATTGTTTTTCTCAGCGCATGCAGCGCTTATGCATCTAATAGGTCTGATGAACTGATAAATAATGAATCAAGGAGCAATGTTCACTCGATCTAGAAATAGCCTGTCAAAGCATTTATGATGCCTTCTACACTGTAAATATGACACTGGATATAAGGATTAGCTTACACACTTTACGGAGAAAATGTTATTCAACAAGGACCTACATTTACGGTGACGCATTGCTGCCACATATTATTCCCCCTCAATTAGGTCGTAATAACGAGATTATGTCGTTAAAACGACATATTTTCTCGTAATCACTTGATCTTACGTCGTTAAACGACATCTTTGTCTCGTAATAACGAGATGTTATGTCGTTAAAACGACATATTTTCTTGGCCTTATTAGGACATGTGTATAGATACGAAATATGCCTTTATCCACATAAAATTGATAGCCTATCACGCCTTTACCACACTTCTACGTTCAAAAAGCTTAAGCAAATAGTAGCAGCCCCCAATCAGGCAAAATTAATCAATGAGGCCCTTTTTTTAATATTTTATATAGGCCTGTAAGTTTTTTTTAAGCCTAAGCCTAACTTGTTTATTTTTAACAACATTGTGTTCTTATTTTGTTTAATTAACGAAATGTCAGTCTTCATCTTCATAACAGAAGATTCAATAGGCTACAATATAAAAATCTTAAAGATACAGCCTACAATCTTCACATGTATAACGGATTGTCACCTTATAAAAAGTCTATTGTGTGGTGGAATAAGCAATTTTATATAGAAATATATGGTTATCTTAATTAAAATTTTATTTTATTATTTTATTAGTTCATTATGCTAACTCAACTAATTTAATGTAAAGATGTAAATCATGTAAATGTAAATCAACATCTCTCATCATTGGGGTGGGGGAACAGATTTCGACAGCTGAACTATTTGCCGTCGGAATCTGTCCCCCTATGTTTATTACACAAATAGGTTCTAAGATAGTGTAGTGTAGCCTATTGGTCAGTGCCCTGACAATATTTTTTTTTAGCTTTGGGCGACACGAGTTCAAGTCCCGGTTCGTCAAACTTTCTTGATACTATACTGTCCTATCATAATAAAAGGCAAAAAAATATATTCTTTAAACTGATGCAAGTTAAGCTCCATCCACACACAAAAATAAAATCAGCATTTTTTAAGCCATTACATCAACACCTCGCATAATGGGACTGGGGGAACGGATTCCGACAGCTGTTTTTTGCCGTCGGATTCTGTTCCCCCTATGTTTCTTACACAATGAGGTACGAATATTTATCCCATTGCAGATAATACAAGACCGATTAGCCTAGTGGTCAGTACACTCTGCACCTATGTTAATTGCTTTTCAGCTTATTGCGACCTAAGTTCAAGTCCCGGTTCGTCAAACTTTCTTGATACTATACTGTCCTATCATAATAAAAGGCAAAAAAATATATTCTCTTAACTAATGCAAGTTAAGCCCCATCCTCACACAAAAATAAAATCAGCATTTTTTAAGCCATTACATCAACCCCTCTCATAATGGGAGTGGGGGAACGGATTCCGACAGCTGTTTTTTTGCCGTAGGATTCTGTTCCCCCCATATTTATGACACACTGAGGTTCTAATATTTATCAAATTGATGCTGTTTAAGCTCCATCGTCACACACAGAATAGAATGAGCATATTTTAAGCCGATATAGGCCTATCAACATCTCTCATCATTGGGGTCGGGGAACGGATTTCGACAGCTGAAATATTTGCCGTCGAATTCTGTTCCCCCCATATTTCTTACACAATGAGGTTCTAATATTTATCAAATTGATGCTGTTTAAGTCCATCCACACACAGAATAGAATGAGCATATTTTAAGCCGATACATCAACATCTCTCATCATCATTGGGGTAGGGGAACGGATTTCTACAGCTGAACTATTTGCTGTCGGATTCTGTTCCCACTACCTTTCTTACACAATGAGGTTCTAATATTTATCAAATTGATGCTGTTTAAGTCCATCCACACACAGAATAGAACATGCATATTTTAAGCCGATACATCAACATCTCTCATCATTGGGGTGGGGGAACGGATTTCGACAGCTCAACTATTTGCCGACGGATTCTGTTCTCCCTATGTTTCTTACACAATGAGGTTCGAATATTTATCACATTGCAGCAAATTACTAGCCTCAATAGCCTAGTGGTCAGTACACTCTGCACCTACGTTAATTGCTTTTCAGCTTATTGCGACCCGAGTTCACGTCCCGTTTCGTCAAACTTTCTTGATACTATACTGTCCTATCATAATAAAAGGCAAAAAAATATATTCTCTAAACTGATGCAAGTTAAGCTCCATCCTCACACAAAAATAAAATCAGCATTTTTTAAGCCATTACATCAACCCCTCTCACAGCTGTTTTTTTTTGCCGTCGGATTATGTTCCCCCCATATTTATGACACACTGAGGTTCTAATATTTATCAAATTGATGCTGTTTAAGCTCCATCAACACACAGAATAGAATAAGCATATTTTAAGCCGATATAGGCCTATCAGCATCTCTCTTCATTGGGGTGGGGGAACGGATTTCGACAGCTGAACTATTTGCTGTCGGATTCTGTTCCCCCTATGTTTTTTTTTCTAGCTTTGGGCGACACGAGTTCAAGTCCCGGTTCGTCAAACTTTCTTGATACTATACTGTCCTATCATAATAAAAGGCAAAAAAATATATTCTTTAAACTGATGCAAGTTAAGCTCCATCCACACACAAAAATAAAATCAGCATTTTTTAAGCCATTACATCAACACCTCTCATAATGGGAGTGGGGGAACGGATTCCGACAGCTGTTTTTTTGCCGTCGGATTCTGTTCCCCCTATGTTTCTTACACAATGAGGTACGAATATTTATCCCATTGCAGATAATTACAAAACCAATTAGCCTAGTGGTCAGTACATTCTGCGCTTATGTCAATTGCTTTTCAGCTTATTGCGACCCGAGTTCAAGTCCCTTTTCGTCAAGCTTTCTTGATAATATACTGTCCTATCATAATAAAAGGCAAAAAAATATATTCTCTAAACTGATGCAAGTTAAGCTCCATCCTCACACAAAAATAAAATCAGCATTTTTTAAGCCATTACATCAACCCCTCTCATAATGGGAGTGGGGGAACGGATTCCGACAGCTGTTTTTTTTTGCCGTCGGATTATGTTCCCCCCATATTTATGACACACTGAGGTTCTAATATTTATCAAATTGATGTTGTTTAAGCTCCATCAACACACAGAATAGAATAAGCATATTTTAAGCCTATATAGGCCTATCAACATCTCTCTTCATTGGGGTGGGGGAACGGATTTCGACAGCTGAAATATTTGCCGTCGGATTCTGTTCCCCCCTATGTTTATTACACAAAATGGTTCTAAGGTATATCACATTGCAGCATATCACTAGCCATATTAGTCTAGTGGTCAGTGCCCTGACAATGTTTTTTTTCTAAGGCAAAAAAATATATTCTTTAAACTGATGCAAGTTAAGCTCCATCCTCACACAAAAATAAAATCAGCATTTTTTAAGCCATTACGTCAACCCCTCTCATAATGGGAGTGGGGGAACGGATTCCGACAGCTGTTTTTTTTTGCCGTCGGATTATGTTCCCCCCATATTTCTGACACACTGAGGTTCTAATATTTATCAAATTGATGCTGTTTAAGCTCCATCAACACACAGAATAGAATAAGCATATTTTAAGCCAATACATCAACATCTCTCATCATTGGGGTAGGGGAACGGATTTCTACAGCTGAACTATTTGCTGTCGGATTCTGTTCCCCCTATGTTTATTGCACAAAATGGTTCTAAGGTATATCACATTGCAGCATATCACTAGCCATATTAGCCTAGTGGTCAGTGCCCTGACAATGTTTTTTTTTCTAGCTTTGGGCGACACGAGTTCAAGTCCCGGTTCGTCAGACTTTCTTGATACTATACTGTCCTATCATAATAAAAGGCAAAAAAAAATATTCTTTAAACTGATGCAAGTTAAGCTCCATCCACACACAAAAATAAAATCAGCATTTTTTAAGCCATTACATCAACACCTCTCATAATGGGAGTGGGGGAACGGATTCCGACAGCTGTTTTTTTGCCGTCGGATTCTGTTCCCCCTATGTTTCTTACACAATGAGGTACGAATATTTATCCCATTGCAGATAATTACAAAACCAATTAGCCTAGTGGTCAGTATACTCTGCACCTATGTCAATTGCTTATGTCAATTGCTTTTCAGCTTATTGCGACCCGAGTTCAAGTCCCGGTTCATCAAACTTTCTTGATACTATACTGTCCTATCATAATAAAAGGCAAAAAAATATATTTTCTAAACTGATGCAAGTTAAGCTCCATCCTCACACAAAAATAAAATCAGCATTTTTTAAGCCATTACATCAACACCTCTCATAATGGGAGTGGGGGAACGGATTCCGACAGCTGTTTTTTTTTGCCGTCGGATTATGTTCCCCCCATATTTATGACACACTGAGGTTCTAATATTTATCAAATTGATGCTGTTTAAGCTCCATCCACACACAGAATAGAATAAGCATATTTTTAAGCCAATACATCAACATCTCTCATCATTGGGGTAGGGGAACGGATTTCTACAGCTGAACTATTTGCTGTCGGATTCTGTTCCCCCTATGTTTATTACACAATGAGGTTCTAAGATTTATCAAATTGCAGCAAATTACTAGCCTCAATAGCCTAGTGGTCAGTACACCGTGCACTACCATTAATTGCTTTTCAGCTTATTGCGACCCGAGTTCAAGTCTCGTTTCATCAAACTTTCTTGATACTATACGGAGAGTGTGATAGATGCACCCTATCTAGTGCACGCCCTATCTAGTGTGCACCCTATGTAGTGCACTCCATATCTAGTGTACTCCCTATGTAGAGTGCACCCTATCTAGTGTACTCCCTATCTAGTGTGCTCCCTATCTAGTGTGCTCCCTATCTAGTGTGCGCCCTATCTATTGTGCACCCTATCTAGTGTACTCTCTATGTAGTCTGCACCCTATCTAGTGTGCTCCTATCTAATGTGCTCCCTATGTAGTGTGCACCCTATCTAGTGTACTCCCTATGTAGTGTGCACCCTATCTACTGCACTCCCTTTGTGTTAGAGAGAATGTGAGATGAGTGTGTGAGAGAGTGTGTAAGTGAGAGTGTGTGTGTGAGTGTGTGAGTGTATGTGAGAGTGTGTGAGTATGTAAGAGTGTGTGAGAGTGTGTGAGAGTGTGTGTGTGTGTGCCGTCGGATTATGTTCCCCCCATATTTCTGACACACTGAGGTTCTAATATTTATCAAATTGATGCTGTTTAAGCTCCATCAACACACAGAATAGAATAAGCATATTTTAAGCCAATACATCAACATCTCTCATCATTGGGGTGGGGGAACGGATTTCGACAGCTGAACTATTTGCTGTCGGATTCTGTTCCCCCTATGTTTATTGCACAAATAGGTTCTAAGATTTATCAAATTGCAGAAAAGAAATAGCCTCAATAGCCTAGTGGTCAGTACACTGTGCACTGCCATTAATTGCTTTTCAGCTCATTGCAACCCGAGTTCAAGTCCCGTTTCGTCAAGCTTTCTTGATAATATACTGTCCTATCATAATAAAAGGCAAAAAAATATATTCTCTAAACTGATGCGAATTAAGCTCCATCCTCACACAAAAATAAAATCAGCATTTTTTAAGCCATTACATCAACCCCTCTCGTAATGGGAGTGGGGGAACGGATTCCGACAGCTGTTTTTTTTTTGCCGTCGGATTATGTTCCCCCCATATTTATGACACACTGAGGTTCTAATATTTATCAAATTGATGCTGTTTAAGCTCCATCAACACACAGAATAGAATAGGCATATTTTAAGCCGATATAGGCCTATCAACATCTCTCTTCATTGGGGTGGGGGAACGGATTTCGACAGCTGAAATATTTGCCGTCGGATTCTGTTCCCCCCTATGTTTATTACACAAAATGGTTCTAAGGTATATCACATTGCAGCATATCACTAGCCATATTAGCCTAGTGGTCAGTGCCCTGACAATGTTTTTTTTTCTAGCTTTGGGCGACACGAGTTCAAGTCCCGGTTCGTCAGACTTTCTTGATACTATACTGTCCTATCATAATAAAAGGCAAAAAAATATATTCTTTAAACTGATGCAAGTTAAGCTCCATCCACACACAAAAATAAAATCAGCATTTTTTAAGCCATTACATCAACACCTCTCATAATGGGAGTGGGGGAACGGATTCCGACAGCTGTTTTTTTGCCGTCGGATTCTGTTCCCCCTATGTTTCTTACACAATGAGGTACGAATATTTATCCCATTGCAGATAATTACAAAACCAATTAGCCTAGTGGTCAGTACACTCTGCACCTATGTCAATTGCTTATGTCAATTGCTTTTCAGCTTATTGCGACCCGAGTTCAAGTCCCGGTTCATCAAACTTTCTTGATACTATACTGTCCTATCATAATAAAAGGCAAAAAAATATATTTTCTAAACTGATGCAAGTTAAGCTCCATCCTCACACAAAAATAAAATCAGCATTTTTTAAGCCATTACATCAACACCTCTCATAATGGGAGTGGGGGAACGGATTCCGACAGCTGTTTTTTTGCCGTCGGATTCTGTTCCCCCTATGTTTCTTACACAATGAGGTACGAATATTTATCCCATTGCAGATAATTACAAAACCAATTAGCCTAGTGGTCAGTATACTCTGCACCTATGTGAATTGCTTTTCAGCTTATTGCGACCCGAGTTCAAGTCCCGGTTCATCAAACTTCCTTGATACTATACTGTCCTATCATAATAAAAGGCAAAAAAATATATTTTCTAAACTGATGCAAGTTAAGCTCCATCCTCACACAAAAATAAAATCAGCATTTTTTAAGCCATTACATCAACCCCTCTCATAATGGGAGTGGGGGAACGGATTCCGACAGCTGTTTTTTTTTGCCGTCGGATTATGTTCCCCCCATATTTATGACACACTGAGGTTCTAATATTTATCAAATTGATGCTGTTTAAGCTCCATCCACACACAGAATAGAATAAGCATATTTTTAAGCCAATACATCAACATCTCTCATCATTGGGGTAGGGGAACGGATTTCTACAGCTGAACTATTTGCTGTCGGATTCTGTTCCCCCTATGTTTATTACACAATGAGGTTCTAAGATTTATCAAATTGCAGCAAATTACTAGCCTCAATAGCCTAGTGGTCAGTACACCGTGCACTACCATTAATTGCTTTTCAGCTTATTGCGACCCAAGTTCAAGTCCCGTTTCATCAAACTTTCTTGATACTATACGGAGAGTGTGATAGATGCACCCTATCTAGTGCACGCCCTATCTAGTGTGCACCCTATGTAGTGCACTCCATATCTAGTGTACTCCCTATGTAGAGTGCACCCTATCTAGTGTACTCCCTATCTAGTGTGCTCCCTATCTAGTGTGCGCCCTATCTATTGTGCACCCTATCTAGTGTACTCTCTATGTAGTCTTTACCCTATCTAGTGTGCTCCTATCTAATGTGCTCCCTATGTAGTGTGCACCCTATCTAGTGTACTCCCTATGTAGTGTGCACCCTATCTACTGCACTCCCTTTCTGTTAGAGAGAATGTGAGATGAGTGTGTGAGAGAGTGTGTAAGTGAGAGTGTGTGTGTGAGTGTGTGAGTGTATGTGAGAGTGTGTGAGTATGTAAGAGTGTGTGAGAGTGTGTGAGAGTGTGTGTGTGTGTGTGCCGTCGGATTATGTTCCCCCCATATTTCTGACACACTGAGGTTCTAATATTTATCAAATTGATGCTGTTTAAGCTCCATCAACACACAGAATAGAATAAGCATATTTTAAGCCAATACATCAACATCTCTCATCATTGGGGTGGGGGAACGGATTTCGACAGCTGAACTATTTGCTGTCGGATTCTGTTCCCCCTATGTTTATTGCACAAATAGGTTCTAAGACTTATCAAATTGCAGCAAAGAAATAGCCTCAATAGCCTAGTGGTCAGTACACTGTGCACTGCCATTAATTGCTTTTCAGCTTATTGCAACCCGAGTTCAAGTCCCGTTTCGTCAAACTTTCTTGATAATATACTGTCCTATCATAATAAAAGGCAAAAAAATATATTCTCTAAACTGATGCAAGTTAAGCTCCATCCTCACACAAAAATAAAATCAGCATTTTTAAAGCCATTACATCAACCCCTCTCGTAATGGGAGTGGGGGAACGGATTCCGACAGCTGTTTTTTTTGCCGTCGGATTATGTTCCCCCCATATTTCTGACACACTGAGGTTCTAATATTTATCAAATTGATGCTGTTTAAGCTCCATCAACACACAGAATAGAATAAGCATATTTTAAGCCGATATAGGCCTATCAACATCTCTCTTCATTGGGGTGGGGGAACGGATTTCGACAGCTGAAATATTTGCCGTCGGATTCTGTTCCCCCCTATGTTTATTACACAAAATGGTTCTAAGGTATATCACATTGCAGCATGTCACTAACCATATTAGCCTAGTGGTCAGTGCCCTGACAATGTTTTTTTTTCTAGCTTTGGGCGACACGAGTTCAAGTCCCGGTTCGTCAAACTTTCTTGATACTATACTGTCCTATCATAATAAAAGGCAAAAAAATATATTCTTTAAACTGATGCAAGTTAAGCTCCATCCACACACAAAAATAAAATCAGCATTTTTTAAGCCATTACATCAACACCTCTCATAATGGGAGTGGGGGAACGGATTCCGACAGCTGTTTTTTTGCCGTCGGATTCTGTTCCCCCTATGTTTCTTACACAATGAGGTACGAATATTTATCCCATTGCAGATAACTACAAAACCAATTAGCCTAGTGGTCAGTACACTCTAGACCTATGTCAATTGCTTTTCAGCTTATTGCGTCCCGAGTTCAAGTCCCGTTTCATCAAACTTTCTTGATACTATACGGAGAGTGTGATAGATGCACCCTATCTAGTGCACGCCCTATCTAGTGTGCACCCTATGCAGTGCACTCCATATCTAGTGTATTCCCTATGTAGAGTGCACCCTATCTAATGTACGCCCTATGTAGTGTGCACCCTATCTAATGTACTCCCTATCTAGTGTGCAACATATCTAGTGTGCACCCTATCTAGTGTGCACCCTATGTAGTGTGCACCCTATCTAGTGTACTCCCTATCTAGTGTGCTCCCTATCTAGTGTGCACCCTATCTAGTGTACTCTCTATGTAGTGTGCACCCTATCTAGTGTGCTCCCTATCTAATGTGCTCCCTATGTAGTGTGAACCCTTTCTAGTGTACTCCCTATGTAGTGTGCACCCTATCTACTGCACTCCCTTTGTGTTAGAGAGAATGTGAGATGAGTGTGTGAGAGAGTGTGTAAGTGAGAGTGTGTGTGTGAGTGTGTGAGAGTATGTGAGAGTGTGTGAGTATGTAAGAGTGTGTGAGAGTGTGTGAGAGTGTCAGACTGAGTGTGTGTGTGAGAGTGTGTGTGTGTGTGCGTGTGTGTGCAGTCGGATTATGTTCCCCCCATATTTATGACACACTGAGGTTCTAATATTTAACAAATTGATGCTGTTTAAGCTCCATCAACACACAGAATAGAATAAGCATATTTTAAGCCAATACATCAACATCTCTCATCATTGGGGTGGGGGAACGGATTTCGACAGCTGAACTATTTGCTGTCGGATTCTGTTCCCCCCTATGTTTATTACACAAAATGGTTCTAAGGTATATCACATTGCAACATATCACTAGCCATATTAGCCTAGTGGTCAGTGCCCTGACAATGTTTTTTTTTCTAGCTTTGGGCGACACGAGTTCAAGTCCCGGTTCGTCAAACTTTCTTGATACTATACTGTCCTATCATAATAAAAGGCAAAAAAATATATTCTTTAAACTGATGCAAGTTAAGCTCCATCCACACACAAAAATAAAATCAGCATTTTTTAAGCCATTACATCAACACCTCTCATAATGGGAGTGGGGGAACGGATTCCGACAGCTGTTTTTTTTGCCGTCGGATTCTGTTCCCCCTATGTTTCTTACACAATGAGGTACGAATATTTATCCCATTGCAGATAATTACAAAACCAATTAGCCTAGTGGTCAGTACACTCTGCACCTATGTCAATTGCTTTTTAGCTTATTGCGTCCCGAGTTCAAGTCCCGTTTCATCAAACTTTCTTGATACTATACGGAGAGTGTGATAGATGCACCCTATCTAGTGCACGCCCTATCTAGTGTGCACCCTATGCAGTGCACTCCATATCTAGTGTATTCCCTATGTAGAGTGCACCCTACCTAATGTACGCCCTATGTAGTGTGCACCCTATCTAATGTACGCCCTATGTAGTGTGCAACATATCTAGTGTGCACCCTATCTAGTGTGCACCCTATCTAGTGTACTCCCTATGTAGTGTGCACCCTATCTAGTGTACTCCCTATCTAGTGTGCTCCCTATCTAGTGTGCACCCTATCTAGTGTACTCTCTATGTAGTGTGCACCCTATCTAGTGTGCTCCCTATCTAATGTGCTCCCTATGTAGTGTGAACCCTTTCTAGTGTACTCCCTATGTAGTGTGCACCCTATCTACTGCACTCCCTTTGTGTTAGAGAGAATGTGAGATGAGTGTGTGAGAGAGTGTGTAAGTGAGAGTGTGTGTGTGAGTGTGTGAGAGTATGTGAGAGTGTGTGAGTATGTAAGAGTGTGTGAGAGTGTGTGAGAGTGTCAGACTGAGTGTGTGTGTGAGAGTGTGTGTGTGTGTGTGCGTGTGTGTGCCGTCGGATTATGTTCCCACCATATTTATGACACACTGAGGTTCTAATATTTATCAAATTGATGCTGTTTAAGCTCCATCAACACACAGAATAGAATAAGCATATTTTAAGCCAATACATCAACATCTCTCATCATTGGGGTGGGGGAACGGATTTCGACAGCTGAACTATTTGCTGTCGAATTCTGTTCCCCCCTATGTATATTACAGAAAATGGTTCTAAGGTATATCACATTGCAGCATATCACTAGCCATATTAGCCTAGTGGTCAGTGCCCTGACAATGTTTTTTTTTCTAGCTTTGGGCGACACTAGTTCAAGTCCCGGTTCGTCAGACTTTCTTGATACTATACTGTCCTATCATAATAAAAGGCAAAAATATATATTCTTTAAACTGATGCAAGTTAAGCTCCATCCACACACAAAAATAAAATCAGCATTTTTTAAGCCATTACATCAACACCTCTCATAATGGGAGTGGGGGAACGGATTCCGACAGCTGTTTTTTTGCCGTCGGATTCTGTTCCCCCCATGTTTCTTACACAATGAGGTACGAATATTTATCCCATTGCAGATAATTACAAAACCAATTAGCCTAGTGGTCAGTATACTCTGCACCTATGTCAATTGCTTATGTGAATTGCTTTTCAGCTTATTGCGACCCGAGTTCAAGTCCCGGTTCATCAAACTTTCTTGATACTATACTGTCCTATCATAATAAAAGGCAAAAAAATATATTTTCTAAACTGATGCAAGTTAAGCTCCATCCTCACACAAAAATAAAATCAGCATTTTTTAAGCCATTACATCAACCCCTCTCATAATGGGAGTGGGGGAACGGATTCCGACAGCTGTTTTTTTTTGCCGTCGGATTATGTTCCCCCCATATTTATGACACACTGAGGTTCTAATATTTATCAAATTGATGCTGTTTAAGCTCCATCCACACACAGAATAGAATAAGCATATTTTTAAGCCAATACATCAACATCTCTCATCATTGGGGTAGGGGAACGGATTTCTACAGCTGAACTATTTGCTGTCGGATTCTGTTCCCCCTATGTTTATTACACAATGAGGTTCTAAGATTTATCAAATTGCAGCAAATTACTAGCCTCAATAGCCTAGTGGTCAGTACACCGTGCACTACCATTAATTGCTTTTCAGCTTATTGCGACCCGAGTTCAAGTCCCGTTTCATCAAACTTTCTTGATACTATACGGAGAGTGTGATAGATGCACCCTATCTAGTGCACGCCCTATCTAGTGTGCACCCTATGTAGTGCACTCCATATCTAGTGTACTCCCTATGTAGAGTGCACCCTATCTAGTGTACTCCCTATCTAGTGTGCTCCCTATCTAGTGTGCGCCCTATCTATTGTGCACCCTATCTAGTGTACTCTCTATGTAGTCTGCACCCTATCTAGTGTGCTCCTATCTAATGTGCTCCCTATGTAGTGTGCACCCTATCTAGTGTACTCCCTATGTAGTGTGCACCCTATCTACTGCACTCCCTTTCTGTTAGAGAGAATGTGAGATGAGTGTGTGAGAGAGTGTGTAAGTGAGAGTGTGTGTGTGAGTGTGTGAGTGTATGTGAGAGTGTGTGAGTATGTAAGAGTGTGTGAGAGTGTGTGAGAGTGTGTGTGTGTGTGCCGTCGGATTATGTTTCCCCCATATTTCTGACACACTGAGGTTCTAATATTTATCAAATTGATGCTGTTTAAGCTCCATCAACACACAGAATAGAATAAGCATATTTTAAGCCAATACATCAACATCTCTCATCATTGGGGTGGGGGAACGGATTTTGACAGCTGAACTATTTGCTGTCGGATTCTGTTCCCCCTATGTTTATTGCACAAATAGGTTCTAAGATTTATCAAATTGCAGAAAAGAAATAGCCTCAATAGCCTAGTGGTCAGTACACTGTGCACTGCCATTAATTGCTTTTCAGCTCATTGCAACCCGAGTTCAAGTCCCGTTTCGTCAAGCTTTCTTGATAATATACTGACCTATCATAATAAAAGGCAAAAAAATATATTCTCTAAACTGATGCGAATTAAGCTCCATCCTCACACAAAAATAAAATCAGCATTTTTTAAGCCATTACATCAACCCCTCTCGTAATGGGAGTGGGGGAACGGATTCCGACAGCTGTTTTTTTTTTGCCGTCGGATTATGTTCCCCCCATATTTATGACACACTGAGGTTCTAATATTTATCAAATTGATGCTGTTTAAGCTCCATCAACACACAGAATAGAATAAGCATATTTTAAGCCGATATAGGCCTATCAACATCTCTCTTCATTGGGGTGGGGGAACGGATTTCGACAGCTGAATATTTGCCGTCGGATTCTGTTCCCCCCTATGTTTATTACACAAAATGGTTCTAAGGTATATCACATTGCAGCATGTCACTAACCATATTAGCCTAGTGGTCAGTGCCCTGACAATGTTTTTTTTTTCTAGCTTTGGGCGACACGAGTTCAAGTCCCGGTTCGTCAAACTTTCTTGATACTATACTGTCCTATCATAATAAAAGGCAAAAAAATATATTCTTTAAACTGATGCAAGTTAAGCTCCATCCACACACAAAAATAAAATCAGCATTTTTTAAGCCATTACATCAACACCTCTCATAATGGGAGTGGGGGAACGGATTCCGACAGCTGTTTTTTTGCCGTCGGATTCTGTTCCCCCTATGTTTCTTACACAATGAGGTACGAATATTTATCCCATTGCAGATAATTACAAAACCAATTAGCCTAGTGGTCAGTACACTCTGCACCTATGTCAATTGCTTTTCAGCTTATTGCGTCCCGAGTTCAAGTCCCGTTTCATCAAACTTTCTTGATACTATACGGAGAGTGTGATAGATGCACCCTATCTAGTGCACGCCCTATCTAGTGTGCACCCTATGCAGTGCACTCCATATCTAGTGTATTCCCTATGTAGAGTGCACCCTATCTAATGTACGCCCTATGTAGTGTGCACCCTATCTAATGTACTCCCTATCTAGTGTGCAACATATCTAGTGTGCACCCTATCTAGTGTGCACCCTATCTAGTGTACTCCCTATGTAGTGTGCACCCTATCTAGTGTACTCCCTATCTAGTGTGCTCCCTATCTAGTGTGCACCCTATCTAGTGTACTCTCTATGTAGTGTGCACCCTATCTAGTGTGCTCCCTATCTAATGTGCTCCCTATGTAGTGTGAACCCTTTCTAGTGTACTCCCTATGTAGTGTGCACCCTATCTACTGCACTCCCTTTGTGTTGGAGAGAATGTGAGATGAGTGTGTGAGAGAGTGTGTAAGTGAGAGTGTGTGTGTGAGTGTGTGAGAGTATGTGAGAGTGTGTGAGTATGTAAGAGTGTGTGAGAGTGTGTGAGAGTGTCAGACTGAGTGTGTGTGTGAGAGTGTGTGTGTGTGTGTGTGTGTGCGTGTGTGTGCCGTCGGATTATGTTCCCCCCATATTTATGACACACTGAGGTTCTAATATTTATCAAATTGATGCTGTTTAAGCTCCATCAACACACAGAATAGAATAAGCATATTTTAAGCCAATACATCAACATCTCTCATCATTGGGGTGGGGGAATGGATTTCGACAGCTGAACTATTTGCTGTTGGATTCTGTTCCCCCCTATGTTTATTACACAAAATGGTTCTAAGGTAAATCACATTGCAGTATATCACTAGCCATATTAGCCTAGTGGTCAGTGCCCTGACAATGTTTTTTTTTCTAGCTTTGGGCGACACGAGTTCAAGTCCCGGTTCGTCAGACTTTCTTGATACTATACTGTCCTATCATAATAAAAGGCAAAAAAATATATTCTTTAAACTGATGCAAGTTAAGCTCCATCCACACACAAAAATAAAATCAGCATTTTTTAAGCCATTACATCAACACCTCTCATAATGGGAGTGGGGGAACGGATTCCGACAGCTGTTTTTTTGCCGTCGGATTCTGTTCCCCCTATGTTTCTTACACAATGAGGTACGAATATTTATCCCATTGCAGATAATTACAAAACCAATTAGCCTAGTGGTCAGTACACTCTGCACCTATGTCAATTGCTTTTCAGCTTATTGCGTCCCGAGTTCAAGTCCCGTTTCATCAAACTTTCTTGATACTATACGGAGAGTGTGATAGATGCACCCTATCTAGTGCACGCCCTATCTAGTGTGCACCCTATGCAGTGCACTCCATATCTAGTGTTTTCCCTATGTAGAGTGCACCCTATCTAATGTACGCCCTATGTAGTGTGCACCCTATCTAATGTACTCCCTATCTAGTGTGCAACATATCTAGTGTGCACCCTATCTAGTGTGCACCCTATCTAGTGTACTCCCTATGTAGTGTGCACCCTATCTAGTGTACTCCCTATCTAGTGTGCTCCCTATCTAGTGTGCACCCTATCTAGTGTACTCTCTATGTAGTGTGCACCCTATCTAGTGTGCTCCCTATCTAATGTGCTCCCTATGTAGTGTGAACCCTTTCTAGTGTACTCCCTATGTAGTGTGCACCCTATCTACTGCACTCCCTTTGTGTTAGAGAGAATGTGAGATGAGTGTGTGAGAGAGTGTGTAAGTGAGAGTGTGTGTGTGAGTGTGTGAGAGTATGTGAGAGTGTGTGAGTATGTAAGAGTGTGTGAGAGTGTGTGAGAGTGTCAGACTGAGTGTGTGTGTGAGAGTGTGTGTGTGTGTGTGTGTGTGTGTGTGTGTGTGTGTGCGTGTGTGTGCCGTCGGATTATGTTCCCCCCATATTTATGACACACTGAGGTTCTAATATTTATCAAATTGATGCTGTTTAAGCTCCATCAACACACAGAATAGAATAAGCATATTTTAAGCCGATATAGGCCTATCAACATCTCTCTTCACTGGGGTGGGGGAACGGATTTCGACAGCTGAAATATTTGCCGTCGGATTCTGTTCCCCCCTATGTTTATTACACAAAATGGTTCTAAGGTATATCACATTGCAGCATGTCACTAACCATATTAGCCTAGTGGTCAGTGCCCTGACAATGTTTTTTTTTCTAGCTTTGGGCGACACGAGTTCAAGTCCCGGTTCGTCAAACTTTCTTGATACTATACTGTCCTATCATAATAAAAGGCAAAAAAATATATTCTTTAAACTGATGCAAGTTAAGCTCCATCCACACACAAAAATAAAATCAGCATTTTTTAAGCCATTACATCAACACCTCTCATAATGGGAGTGGGGGAACGGATTCCGACAGCTGTTTTTTTGCCGTCGGATTCTGTTCCCCCTATGTTTCTTACACAATGAGGTACGAATATTTATCCCATTGCAGATAACTACAAAACCAATTAGCCTAGTGGTCAGTACACTCTAGACCTATGTCAATTGCTTTTCAGCTTATTGCGTCCCGAGTTCAAGTCCCGTTTCATCAAACTTTCTTGATACTATACGGAGAGTGTGATAGATGCACCCTATCTAGTGCACGCCCTATCTAGTGTGCACCCTATGCAGTGCACTCCATATCTAGTGTATTCCCTATGTAGAGTGCACCCTATCTAATGTACGCCCTATGTAGTGTGCACCCTATCTAATGTACTCCCTATCTAGTGTGCAACATATCTAGTGTGCACCCTATCTAGTGTGCACCCTATGTAGTGTGCACCCTATCTAGTGTACTCCCTATCTAGTGTGCTCCCTATCTAGTGTGCACCCTATCTAGTGTACTCTCTATGTAGTGTGCACCCTATCTAGTGTGCTCCCTATCTAATGTGCTCCCTATGTAGTGTGAACCCTTTCTAGTGTACTCCCTATGTAGTGTGCACCCTATCTACTGCACTCCCTTTGTGTTAGAGAGAATGTGAGATGAGTGTGTGAGAGAGTGTGTAAGTGAGAGTGTGTGTGTGAGTGTGTGAGAGTATGTGAGAGTGTGTGAGTATGTAAGAGTGTGTGAGAGTGTGTGAGAGTGTCAGACTGAGTGTGTGTGTGAGAGTGTGTGTGTGTGTGCGTGTGTGTGCAGTCGGATTATGTTCCCCCCATATTTATGACACACTGAGGTTCTAATATTTAACAAATTGATGCTGTTTAAGCTCCATCAACACACAGAATAGAATAAGCATATTTTAAGCCAATACATCAACATCTCTCATCATTGGGGTGGGGGAACGGATTTCGACAGCTGAACTATTTGCTGTCGGATTCTGTTCCCCCCTATGTTTATTACACAAAATGGTTCTAAGGTATATCACATTGCAACATATCACTAGCCATATTAGCCTAGTGGTCAGTGCCCTGACAATGTTTTTTTTTCTAGCTTTGGGCGACACGAGTTCAAGTCCCGGTTCGTCAAACTTTCTTGATACTATACTGTCCTATCATAATAAAAGGCAAAAAAATATATTCTTTAAACTGATGCAAGTTAAGCTCCATCCACACACAAAAATAAAATCAGCATTTTTTAAGCCATTACATCAACACCTCTCATAATGGGAGTGGGGGAACGGATTCCGACAGCTGTTTTTTTTGCCGTCGGATTCTGTTCCCCCTATGTTTCTTACACAATGAGGTACGAATATTTATCCCATTGCAGATAATTACAAAACCAATTAGCCTAGTGGTCAGTACACTCTGCACCTATGTCAATTGCTTTTTAGCTTATTGCGTCCCGAGTTCAAGTCCCGTTTCATCAAACTTTCTTGATACTATACGGAGAGTGTGATAGATGCACCCTATCTAGTGCACGCCCTATCTAGTGTGCACCCTATGCAGTGCACTCCATATCTAGTGTATTCCCTATGTAGAGTGCACCCTACCTAATGTACGCCCTATGTAGTGTGCACCCTATCTAATGTACGCCCTATGTAGTGTGCAACATATCTAGTGTGCACCCTATCTAGTGTGCACCCTATCTAGTGTACTCCCTATGTAGTGTGCACCCTATCTAGTGTACTCCCTATCTAGTGTGCTCCCTATCTAGTGTGCACCCTATCTAGTGTACTCTCTATGTAGTGTGCACCCTATCTAGTGTGCTCCCTATCTAATGTGCTCCCTATGTAGTGTGAACCCTTTCTAGTGTACTCCCTATGTAGTGTGCACCCTATCTACTGCACTCCCTTTGTGTTAGAGAGAATGTGAGATGAGTGTGTGAGAGAGTGTGTAAGTGAGAGTGTGTGTGTGAGTGTGTGAGAGTATGTGAGAGTGTGTGAGTATGTAAGAGTGTGTGAGAGTGTGTGAGAGTGTCAGACTGAGTGTGTGTGTGAGAGTGTGTGTGTGTGTGTGCGTGTGTGTGCCGTCGGATTATGTTCCCACCATATTTATGACACACTGAGGTTCTAATATTTATCAAATTGATGCTGTTTAAGCTCCATCAACACACAGAATAGAATAAGCATATTTTAAGCCAATACATCAACATCTCTCATCATTGGGGTGGGGGAACGGATTTCGACAGCTGAACTATTTGCTGTCGAATTCTGTTCCCCCCTATGTATATTACAGAAAATGGTTCTAAGGTATATCACATTGCAGCATATCACTAGCCATATTAGCCTAGTGGTCAGTGCCCTGACAATGTTTTTTTTTCTAGCTTTGGGCGACACTAGTTCAAGTCCCGGTTCGTCAGACTTTCTTGATACTATACTGTCCTATCATAATAAAAGGCAAAAATATATATTCTTTAAACTGATGCAAGTTAAGCTCCATCCACACACAAAAATAAAATCAGCATTTTTTAAGCCATTACATCAACACCTCTCATAATGGGAGTGGGGGAACGGATTCCGACAGCTGTTTTTTTGCCGTCGGATTCTGTTCCCCCTATGTTTCTTACACAATGAGGTACGAATATTTATCCCATTGCAGATAATTACAAAACCAATTAGCCTAGTGGTCAGTACACTCTGCACCTATGTCAATTGCTTATGTCAATTGCTTTTCAGCTTATTGCGACCCGAGTTCAAGTCCCGGTTCATCAAACTTTCTTGATACTATACTGTCCTATCATAATAAAAGGCAAAAAAATATATTTTCTAAACTGATGCAAGTTAAGCTCCATCCTCACACAAAAATAAAATCAGCATTTTTTAAGCCATTACATCAACACCTCTCATAATGGGAGTGGGGGAACGGATTCCGACAGCTGTTTTTTTGCCGTCGGATTCTGTTCCCCCCATGTTTCTTACACAATGAGGTACGAATATTTATCCCATTGCAGATAATTACAAAACCAATTAGCCTAGTGGTCAGTATACTCTGCACCTATGTCAATTGCTTATGTGAATTGCTTTTCAGCTTATTGCGACCCGAGTTCAAGTCCCGGTTCATCAAACTTTCTTGATACTATACTGTCCTATCATAATAAAAGGCAAAAAAATATATTTTCTAAACTGATGCAAGTTAAGCTCCATCCTCACACAAAAATAAAATCAGCATTTTTTAAGCCATTACATCAACCCCTCTCATAATGGGAGTGGGGGAACGGATTCCGACAGCTGTTTTTTTTTGCCGTCGGATTATGTTCCCCCCATATTTATGACACACTGAGGTTCTAATATTTATCAAATTGATGCTGTTTAAGCTCCATCCACACACAGAATAGAATAAGCATATTTTTAAGCCAATACATCAACATCTCTCATCATTGGGGTAGGGGAACGGATTTCTACAGCTGAACTATTTGCTGTCGGATTCTGTTCCCCCTATGTTTATTACACAATGAGGTTCTAAGATTTATCAAATTGCAGCAAATTACTAGCCTCAATAGCCTAGTGGTCAGTACACCGTGCACTACCATTAATTGCTTTTCAGCTTATTGCGACCCGAGTTCAAGTCCCGTTTCATCAAACTTTCTTGATACTATACGGAGAGTGTGATAGATGCACCCTATCTAGTGCACGCCCTATCTAGTGTGCACCCTATGTAGTGCACTCCATATCTAGTGTACTCCCTATGTAGAGTGCACCCTATCTAGTGTACTCCCTATCTAGTGTGCTCCCTATCTAGTGTGCGCCCTATCTATTGTGCACCCTATCTAGTGTACTCTCTATGTAGTCTGCACCCTATCTAGTGTGCTCCTATCTAATGTGCTCCCTATGTAGTGTGCACCCTATCTAGTGTACTCCCTATGTAGTGTGCACCCTATCTACTGCACTCCCTTTCTGTTAGAGAGAATGTGAGATGAGTGTGTGAGAGAGTGTGTAAGTGAGAGTGTGTGTGTGAGTGTGTGAGTGTATGTGAGAGTGTGTGAGTATGTAAGAGTGTGTGAGAGTGTGTGAGAGTGTGTGTGTGTGTGCCGTCGGATTATGTTCCCCCCATATTTCTGACACACTGAGGTTCTAATATTTATCAAATTGATGCTGTTTAAGCTCCATCAACACACAGAATAGAATAAGCATATTTTAAGCCAATACATCAACATCTCTCATCATTGGGGTGGGGGAACGGATTTTGACAGCTGAACTATTTGCTGTCGGATTCTGTTCCCCCTATGTTTATTGCACAAATAGGTTCTAAGATTTATCAAATTGCAGAAAAGAAATAGCCTCAATAGCCTAGTGGTCAGTACACTGTGCACTGCCATTAATTGCTTTTCAGCTCATTGCAACCCGAGTTCAAGTCCCGTTTCGTCAAGCTTTCTTGATAATATACTGACCTATCATAATAAAAGGCAAAAAAATATATTCTCTAAACTGATGCGAATTAAGCTCCATCCTCACACAAAAATAAAATCAGCATTTTTTAAGCCATTACATCAACCCCTCTCGTAATGGGAGTGGGGGAACGGATTCCGACAGCTGTTTTTTTTTTGCCGTCGGATTATGTTCCCCCCATATTTATGACACACTGAGGTTCTAATATTTATCAAATTGATGCTGTTTAAGCTCCATCAACACACAGAATAGAATAAGCATATTTTAAGCCGATATAGGCCTATCAACATCTCTCTTCATTGGGGTGGGGGAACGGATTTCGACAGCTGAATATTTGCCGTCGGATTCTGTTCCCCCCTATGTTTATTACACAAAATGGTTCTAAGGTATATCACATTGCAGCATGTCACTAACCATATTAGCCTAGTGGTCAGTGCCCTGACAATGTTTTTTTTTTCTAGCTTTGGGCGACACGAGTTCAAGTCCCGGTTCGTCAAACTTTCTTGATACTATACTGTCCTATCATAATAAAAGGCAAAAAAATATATTCTTTAAACTGATGCAAGTTAAGCTCCATCCACACACAAAAATAAAATCAGCATTTTTTAAGCCATTACATCAACACCTCTCATAATGGGAGTGGGGGAACGGATTCCGACAGCTGTTTTTTTGCCGTCGGATTCTGTTCCCCCTATGTTTCTTACACAATGAGGTACGAATATTTATCCCATTGCAGATAATTACAAAACCAATTAGCCTAGTGGTCAGTACACTCTGCACCTATGTCAATTGCTTTTCAGCTTATTGCGTCCCGAGTTCAAGTCCCGTTTCATCAAACTTTCTTGATACTATACGGAGAGTGTGATAGATGCACCCTATCTAGTGCACGCCCTATCTAGTGTGCACCCTATGCAGTGCACTCCATATCTAGTGTATTCCCTATGTAGAGTGCACCCTATCTAATGTACGCCCTATGTAGTGTGCACCCTATCTAATGTACTCCCTATCTAGTGTGCAACATATCTAGTGTGCACCCTATCTAGTGTGCATCCTATCTAGTGTACTCCCTATGTAGTGTGCACCCTATCTAGTGTACTCCCTATCTAGTGTGCTCCCTATCTAGTGTGCACCCTATCTAGTGTACTCTCTATGTAGTGTGCACCCTATCTAGTGTGCTCCCTATCTAATGTGCTCCCTATGTAGTGTGAACCCTTTCTAGTGTACTCCCTATGTAGTGTGCACCCTATCTACTGCACTCCCTTTGTGTTGGAGAGAATGTGAGATGAGTGTGTGAGAGAGTGTGTAAGTGAGAGTGTGTGTGTGAGTGTGTGAGAGTATGTGAGAGTGTGTGAGTATGTAAGAGTGTGTGAGAGTGTGTGAGAGTGTCAGACTGAGTGTGTGTGTGAGAGTGTGTGTGTGTGTGTGCGTGTGTGTGCCGTCGGATTATGTTCCCCCCATATTTATGACACACTGAGGTTCTAATATTTATCAAATTGATGCTGTTTAAGCTCCATCAACACACAGAATAGAATAAGCATATTTTAAGCCAATACATCAACATCTCTCATCATTGGGGTGGGGGAATGGATTTCGACAGCTGAACTATTTGCTGTTGGATTCTGTTCCCCCCTATGTTTATTACACAAAATGGTTCTAAGGTAAATCACATTGCAGTATATCACTAGCCATATTAGCCTAGTGGTCAGTGCCCTGACAATGTTTTTTTTTCTAGCTTTGGGTGACACGAGTTCAAGTCCCGGTTCGTCAGACTTTCTTGATACTATACTGTCCTATCATAATAAAAGGCAAAAAAATATATTCTTTAAACTGATGCAAGTTAAGCTCCATCCACACACAAAAATAAAATCAGCATTTTTTAAGCCATTACATCAACACCTCTCATAATGGGAGTGGGGGAACGGATTCCGACAGCTGTTTTTTTGCCGTCGGATTCTGTTCCCCCTATGTTTCTTACACAATGAGGTACGAATATTTATCCCATTGCAGATAATTACAAAACCAATTAGCCTAGTGGTCAGTACACTCTGCACCTATGTCAATTGCTTTTCAGCTTATTGCGTCCCGAGTTCAAGTCCCGTTTCATCAAACTTTCTTGATACTATACGGAGAGTGTGATAGATGCACCCTATCTAGTGCACGCCCTATCTAGTGTGCACCCTATGCAGTGCACTCCATATCTAGTGTTTTCCCTATGTAGAGTGCACCCTATCTAATGTACGCCCTATGTAGTGTGCACCCTATCTAATGTACTCCCTATCTAGTGTGCAACATATCTAGTGTGCACCCTATCTAGTGTGCACCCTATCTAGTGTACTCCCTATGTAGTGTGCACCCTATCTAGTGTACTCCCTATCTAGTGTGCTCCCTATCTAGTGTGCACCCTATCTAGTGTACTCTCTATGTAGTGTGCACCCTATCTAGTGTGCTCCCTATCTAATGTGCTCCCTATGTAGTGTGAACCCTTTCTAGTGTACTCCCTATGTAGTGTGCACCCTATCTACTGCACTCCCTTTGTGTTAGAGAGAATGTGAGATGAGTGTGTGAGAGAGTGTGTAAGTGAGAGTGTGTGTGTGAGTGTGTGAGAGTATGTGAGAGTGTGTGAGTATGTAAGAGTGTGTGAGAGTGTGTGAGAGTGTCAGACTGAGTGTGTGTGTGAGAGTGTGTGTGTGTGTGTGTGTGTGTGTGTGTGTGTGTGTGTGCGTGTGTGTGCCGTCGGATTATGTTCCCCCCATATTTATGACACACTGAGGTTCTAATATTTATCAAATTGATGCTGTTTAAGCTCCATCAACACACAGAATAGAATAAGCATATTTTAAGCCAATACATCAACATCTCTCATCATTGGGGTGGGGGAATGGATTTCGACAGCTGAACTATTTGCTGTTGGATTCTGTTCCCCCCTATGTTTATTACACAAAATGGTTCTAAGGTAAATCACATTGCAGCATATCACTAGCCATATTAGCCTAGTGGTCAGTGCCCTGACAATGTTTTTTTTTCTAGCTTTGGGCGACACGAGTTCAAGTCCCGGTTCGTCAGACTTTCTTGATACTATACTGTCCTATCATAATAAAAGGCAAAAAAATATATTCTTTAAACTGATGCAAGTTAAGCTCCATCCACACACAAAAATAAAATCAGCATTTTTTTAAGCCATTACATCAACACCTCTCATAATGGGAGTGGGGGAACGGATTCCGACAGCTGTTTTTTTGCCGTCGGATTCTGTTCCCCCTATGTTTCTTACACAATGAGGTACGAATATTTATCCCATTGCAGATAATTACAAAACCAATTAGCCTAGTGGTCAGTACACTCTGCACCTATGTCAATTGCTTATGTGAATTGCTTTTCAGCTTATTGCGACCCGAGTTCAAGTCCCGGTTCATCAAACTTTCTTGATACTATACTGTCCTATCATAATAAAAGGCAAAAAAATATATTTTCTAAACTGATGCAAGTTAAGCTCCATCCTCACACAAAAATAAAATCAGCATTTTTTAAGCCATTACATCAACACCTCTCATAATGGGAGTGGGGGAACGGATTCCGACAGCTGTTTTTTTTTTGCCGTCGGATTATGTTCCCCCCATATTTATGACACACTGAGGTTCTAATATTTATCAAATTGATGCTGTTTAAGCTCCATCCACACACAGAATAGAATAAGCATATTTTTAAGCCAATACATCAACATCTCTCATCATTGGGGTAGGGGAACGGATTTCTACAGCTGAACTATTTGCTGTCGGATTCTGTTCCCCCTATGTTTATTACACAATGAGGTTCTAAGATTTATCAAATTGCAGCAAATTACTAGCCTCAATAGCCTAGTGGTCAGTACACCGTGCACTACCATTAATTGCTTTTCAGCTTATTGCGACCCGAGTTCAAGTCCCGTTTCATCAAACTTTCTTGATACTATACGGAGAGTGTGATAGATGCACCCTATCTAGTGCACGCCCTATCTAGTGTGCACCCTATGTAGTGCACTCCATATCTAGTGTACTCCCTATGTAGAGTGCACCCTATCTAGTGTACTCCCTATCTAGTGTGCTCCCTATCTAGTGTGCGCCCTATCTATTGTGCACCCTATCTAGTGTACTCTCTATGTAGTCTGCACCCTATCTAGTGTGCTCCTATCTAATGTGCTCCCTATGTAGTGTGCACCCTATCTAGTGTACTCCCTATGTAGTGTGCACCCTATCTACTGCACTCCCTTTGTGTTAGAGAGAATGTGAGATGAGTGTGTGAGAGAGTGTGTAAGTGAGAGTGTGTGTGTGAGTGTGTGAGTGTATGTGAGAGTGTGTGAGTATGTAAGAGTGTGTGAGAGTGTGTGAGAGTGTGTGTGTGTGTGTGCCGTCGGATTATGTTCCCCCCATATTTCTGACACACTGAGGTTCTAATATTTATCAAATTGATGCTGTTTAAGCTCCATCAACACACAGAATAGAATAAGCATATTTTAAGCCAATACATCAACATCTCTCATCATTGGGGTGGGGGAACGGATTTCGACAGCTGAACTATTTGCTGTCGGATTCTGTTCCCCCTATGTTTATTGCACAAATAGGTTCTAAGACTTATCAAATTGCAGCAAAGAAATAGCCTCAATAGCCTAGTGGTCAGTACACTGTGCACTGCCATTAATTGCTTTTCAGCTTATTGCAACCCGAGTTCAAGTCCCGTTTCGTCAAACTTTCTTGATAATATACTGTCCTATCATAATAAAAGGCAAAAAAATATATTCTCTAAACTGATGCAAGTTAAGCTCCATCCTCACACAAAAATAAAATCAGCATTTTTTAAGCCATTACATCAACCCCTCTCGTAATGGGAGTGGGGGAACGGATTCCGACAGCTGTTTTTTTTGCCGTCGGATTATGTTCCCCCCATATTTATGACACACTGAGGTTCTAATATTTATCAAATTGATGCTGTTTAAGCTCCATCAACACACAGAATAGAATAAGCATATTTTAAGCCGATATAGGCCTATCAACATCTCTCTTCATTGGGGTGGGGGAACGGATTTCGACAGCTGAAATATTTGCCGTCGAAATCCGTTCCCCCACCCCAATGAAGAGAGATGTTGATAGGCCTATATCGGCTTAAAATATGCTTATTCTGTCGGATTCTGTTCCCCCCTATGTTTATTACACAAAATGGTTCTAAGGTATATCACATTGCAGCATGTCACTAACCATATTAGCCTAGTGGTCAGTGCCCTGACAATGTTTTTTTTTCTAGCTTTGGGCGACACGAGTTCAAGTCCCGGTTCATCAAACTTTCTTGATACTATACTGTCCTATCATAATAAAAGGCAAAAAAATATATTCTTTAAACTGATGCAAGTTAAGCTCCATCCACACACAAAAATAAAATCAGCATTTTTTAAGCCATTACATCAACACCTCTCATAATGGGAGTGGGGGAACGAATTCCGACAGCTGTTTTTTTGCCGTCGGATTCTGCACCCTATGTAGTGTGCACCCTATGTAGTGTGCACCCTATCTAGTGTACTCCCTATCTAGTGTGCTCCCTATCTAGTGTGCACCCTATCTAGTGTACTCTCTATGTAGTGTGCACCCTATCTAGTGTGCTCCCTATCTAATGTGCTCCCTATGTAGTGTGAACCCTTTCTAGTGTACTCCCTATGTAGTGTGCACCCTATCTACTGCACTCCCTTTGTGTTAGAGAGAATGTGAGATGAGTGTGTGAGAGAGTGTGTAAGTGAGAGTGTGTGTGTGAGTGTGTGAGAGTATGTGAGAGTGTGTGAGTATGTAAGAGTGTGTGAGAGTGTGTGAGAGTGTCAGACTGAGTGTGTGTGTGAGAGTGTGTGTGTGTGTGCGTGTGTGTGCCGTCGGATTATGTTCCCCCCATATTTATGACACACTGAGGTTCTAATATTTATCAAATTGATGCTGTTTAAGCTCCATCAACACACAGAATAGAATAAGCATATTTTAAGCCAATACATCAACATCTCTCATCATTGGGGTGGGGGAACGGATTTCGACAGCTGAAATATTTGCCGTCGGATTCTGTTCCCCCCTATGTTTATTACACAAAATGGTTCTAAGGTATATCACATTGCAGCATATCACTAGCCATATTAGCCTAGTGGTCAGTGCCCTGACAATGTTTTTTTTTCTAGCTTTGGGCGACACGAGTTCAAGTCCCGGTTCGTCAGACTTTCTTGATACTATACTGTCCTATCATAATAAAAGGCAAAAAAATATATTCTTTAAACTGATGCAAGTTAAGCTCCATCCACACACAAAAATAAAATCAGCATTTTTTAAGCCATTACATCAACACCTCTCATAATGGGAGTGGGGGAACGGATTCCGACAGCTGTTTTTTTGCCGTCGGATTCTGTTCCCCCTATGTTTCTTACACAATGAGGTACGAATATTTATCCCATTGCAGATAATTACAAAACCAATTAGCCTAGTGGGCAGTACACTCTGCACCTATGTCAATTGCTTATGTCAATTGCTTTTCAGCTTATTGCGACCCGAGTTCAAGTCCCGGTTCATCAAACTTTCTTGATACTATACTGTCCTATCATAATAAAAGGCAAAAAAATATATTTTCTAAACTGATGCGAGTTAAGCTCCATCCTCACACAAAAATAAAATCAGCATTTTTTAAGCCATTACATCAACCCTCTCATAATGGGAGTGGGGGAACGGATTCCGACAGCTGGTTTTTTTTGCCGTCGGATTATGTTCCCCCCATATTTATGACACACTGAGGTTCTAATATTTATCAAATTGATGCTGTTTAAGCTCCATCCACACACAGAATAGAATAAGCATATTTTTAAGCCAATACATCAACATCTCTCATCATTGGGGTAGGGGAACGGATTTCTACAGCTGAACTATTTGCTGTCGGATTCTGTTCCCCCTATGTTTATTACACAATGAGGTTCTAAGATTTATCAAATTGCAGCAAATTACTAGCCTCAATAGCCTAGTGGTCAGTACACCGTGCACTACCATTAATTGCTTTTCAGCTTATTGCGACCCGAGTTCAAGTCCCGTTTCATCAAACTTTCTTGATACTATACGGAGAGTGTGATAGATGCACCCTATCTAGTGCACGCCCTATCTAGTGTGCACCCTATGTAGTGCACTCCATATCTAGTGTACTCCCTATGTAGAGTGCACCCTATCTAGTGTACTCCCTATCTAGTGTGCTCCCTATCTAGTGTGCGCCCTATCTATTGTGCACCCTATCTAGTGTACTCTCTATGTAGTCTGCACCCTATCTAGTGTGCTCCTATCTAATGTGCTCCCTATGTAGTGTGCACCCTATCTAGTGTACTCCCTATGTAGTGTGCACCCTATCTACTGCACTCCCTTTGTGTTAGAGAGAATGTGAGATGAGTGTGTGAGAGAGTGTGTAAGTGAGAGTGTGTGTGTGAGTGTGTGAGTGTATGTGAGAGTGTGTGATTATGTAAGAGTGTGTGAGAGTGTGTGTGTGTGTGTGTGCCGTCGGATTATGTTCCCTCCATATTTCTGACACACTGAGGTTCTAATATTTATCAAATTGATGCTGTTTAAGCTCCATCAACACACAGAATAGAATAAGCATATTTTAAGCCAATACATCAACATCTCTCATCATTGGGGTGGGGGAACGGATTTTGACAGCTGAACTATTTGCTGTCGGATTCTGTTCCCCCTATGTTTATTGCACAAATAGGTTCTAAGATTTATCAAATTGCAGAAAAAAAATAGCCTCAATAGCCTAGTGGTCAGTACACTGTGCACTGCCATTAATTGCTTTTCAGCTCATTGCAACCCGAGTTCAAATCCCGTTTCGTCAAGCTTTCTTGATACTATACGGAGAGTGTGATAGATGCACCCTATCTAGTGCACGCCCTATCTATTGTGCACCCTATGCAGTGCACTCCATATCTAGTGTATTCCCTATGTAGAGTGCACCCTATCTAATGTACGCCCTATGTAGTGTGCACCCTATCTAATGTACTCCCTATCTAGTGTGCAACATATCTAGTGTGCACCCTATCTAGTGTGCACCCTATCTAGTGTACTCCCTATGTAGTGTGCACCCTATCTAGTGTACTCCCTATCTAGTGTGCTCCCTATCTAGTGTGCACCCTATCTAGTGTACTCTCTATGTAGTGTGCACCCTATCTAGTGTGCTCCCTATCTAATGTGCTCCCTATGTAGTGTGAACCCTTTCTAGTGTACTCCCTATGTAGTGTGCACCCTATCTACTGCACTCCCTTTGTGTTAGAGAGAATGTGAGATGAGTGTGTGAGAGAGTGTGTAAGTGAGAGTGTGTGTGTGAGTGTGTGAGAGTATGTGAGAGTGTGTGAGTATGTAAGAGTGTGTGAGAGTGTGTGAGAGTGTCAGACTGAGTGTGTGTGTGAGAGTGTGTGTGTGTGTGCGTGTGTGTGCCGTCGGATTATGTTCCCCCCATATTTATGACACACTGAGGTTCTAATATTTATCAAATTGATGCTGTTTAAGCTCCATCAACACACAGAATAGAATAAGCATATTTTAAGCCAATACATCAACATCTCTCATCATTGGGGTAGGGGAACGGATTTCGACAGCTGCACTATTTGCTGTCGGATTCTGTTCCCCCTATGTTTATTGCACAAATAGGTTCTAAGACTTATCAAATTGCAGTAAACAAATAGCCTCAATAGCCTAGTGGTCAGTACACTGTGCACTGCCATTAGTTGCTTTTCAGCTCATTGCAACCCGAGTTCAAGTCCCGTTTCGTCAAGCTTTCTTGATAATATACTGTCCTATCATAATAACAGGCAAAAAAATATATTCTTTAAACTGATGCAAGTTAAGCTCCATCCACACACAAAAATAAAATCAGCATTTTTTAAGCCATTACATCAACCCCTCTCATAATGGGAGTGGGGGAACGGATTCCGACAGCTGTTTTTTTTTGCCTTCGGATTATGTTCCCCCCATATTTATGACACACTGAGGTTCTAATATTTATCAAATTGATGCTGTTTAAGCTCCATCAACACACAGAATAGAATAAGCATATTTTAAGCCAATACATCAACATCTCTCATCATTGGGGTGGAGGAACAGATTTCGACAGCTGAACTTTTTGCTGTCGGATTCTGTTCCCCCTATGTTTATTGCACAAATAGGTTCTAAGACTTATCAAATTGCAGCAAAGAAATAGCCTCAATAGCCTAGTGGTCAGTACACTCTGTGCCTATGTCAATTTCTTTTCAGCTTATTGCGACCCGAGTTCAAGTCCCGGTTCGTCAAACTTTCTTGATACTATACTGTCCTATCATAATAAAAGGCAAAAAAAAATATATTTTCTAAACTGATGCAAGTTAAGCTCCATCCTCACACAAAAATAAAATCAGCATTTTTTAAGCCATTACATCAACCCCTCTCGTAATAGGAGTGGGGGAACGGATTCCGACAGCTGTTTTTTTTTGCAGTCGGATTATGTTCCCCCCATATTTCTGACACACTGAGGTTCTAATATTTATCAAATTGATGCTGTTTAAGCTCCATCAACACACAGAATAGAATAAGCATATTTTAAGCCGATATAGGCCTATCAACATCTCTCTTCATTGGGGTGGGGGAACGGATTTCGACAGCTGAAATATTTGCCGTCGGATTCTGTTCCCCCCTATGTTTATTACACAAAATGGTTCTAAGGTATATCACATTGCAGCATATCACTAGCCATATTAGCCTAGTGGTCAGTGCCCTGACAATGTTTTTTTTTCTAGCTTTGGGCGACACGAGTTCAAGTCCCGTTTCGTCAAACTTTCTTGATACTATACTGTCCTATCGTAATAAAAGGCAAAAAAATATATTCTTTAAACTGATGCAAGTTAAGCTCCACCCACACACAAAAATAAAATCAGCATTTTTTAAGCTATTACATCAACACCTCTCATAATGGGAGTGGGGGAACGGATTCCGACAGCTGTTTTTTTTTGCCGTCGGATTCTGTTAACCCCATATTTCTAACACAATGAGGTTCGAATATTTATCAAATTGATGCTGTTTAAGTCCATCCACAAACAGAATAGAATAAGCATATTTTAAGCCGATACATCAACATCTCTCATCATTTGGGTAGGGGAACGGATTTCGACAGCTGAACTATTAGCTGTCGGATTCTGTTCCCCCTATGTTTCTTACACAATGAGGTTAGAATATTTATCACATTGCAGCTAATTAAAAAGCCCAATAGCCTAGTGGTCAGTACACTCTGCAACTATGTTAATTGCTTTTCAGCTTATTGCGACCCGAGTTCAAGTCCCGGTTAGTCAAACTTTCTTGATACTACACTGTCCTATCATAATAAAAGGCAAAAAAATATATTCTCTAAAATGATGCAAGTTAAGCTCCATCCTCACACAAAAATAAAATCAGCATTTTTTAAGCCATTACATCAACCCCTCACATAATGGGAGTGGGGGAACGGATTCCGACAGCTGTTTTTTTTTGCCGTCGGATTATGTTCCCCCCATATTTCTGACACACTGAGGTTCTAATATTTATCAAATTGATGCTGTTTAAGCTCCATCAACACACAGAATAGAATAAGCATATTTTAAGCCGATACATCAACATCTCTCATCATTGGGGTGGGGGAACGGATTTCGACAGCTGAACTATTTGCTGTCGCATACTGTTCCCCCTATGTTTATTGCACAAATAGGTTCTAAGACTTATCAAATTGCAGCAAAGTAATAGCCTCAATAGCCTAGTGGTCAGTACACTGTGCACTGCCCTTAATTGCTTTTCAGCTTATTGCGACCCGAGTTCAAGTCCCGTTTCGTCAAACTTTCTTGATACTATACTGTCCTATCGTAATAAAAGGCAAAAAAATATATTCTTTAAACTGATGCAAGTTAAGCTCCATCCACGCACAAAAATAAAATCAGCATTTTTTAAGCCATTACATCAACACCTCTCATAATGGGAGTGGGGGAACGGATTCCGACAGCTGTTTTTTTTTGCCGTCGGATTCTGTTACCCCCATATTTCTAACACAATGAGGTTAGAATATTTATCAAATTGATGCTGTTTTCTATTCTGATGCTGTTTTCTATTCTATTGCTTATTCTATTCTGTGTGTCCATCCACACACAGAATAGAATAAGCATATTTTAAGCCGATACATCAACATCTCTCATCATTGGGGTGGGGGAACGGATTTCGACAGCTGAACTATTAGCCGTCGAATTCTGTTCCCCCTATGTTTCTTACACAATGAGGTTAGAATATTTATCACATTGCAGCTAATTAAAAAGCCCAATAGCCTAGTGGTCAGTACACTCTGCATCAATGTTAATAGCTTTTCAGCTTATTGCGACCCGAGTTCAAGTCCCGTTTCGTCAAACTTTCTTGATACTACACTGTCCTATCATAATAAAAGGCAAAAAAATATATTCTCTAAAATGATGCAAGTTAAGCTCCATCCTCACACAAAAATAAAATCAGAATTTTTTTAAGCCGATATAGGCCTATCAACATCTCTCTTCATTGGGGTGGGGGAACGGATTTTGACAGCTGAAATATTTGCCGTCGGATTCTGTTCCCCCCTATGTTTATTACACAAAAAGGTTCTAAGGTATATCACATTGCAGCATATCACTAGCCATATTAGCCTAGTGGTCAGTGCCCTGACAATGTTTTTTTTTTTTCTAGCTTTGGGCGACACAAGTTCAAGTCCCGGTTCGTCAAACTTTCTTGATACTATACTGTCCTATCATAATAAAAGGCAAAAAATATATATTTTCTAAACTGATGCAAGTTAAGCTCTATCCTCACACAAAAATAAAATCAGCATTTTTTAAGCCATTACATCAACCCTTCTCGTAATAGGAGTGGGGGAACGGATTCCGACAGCTGTTTTTTTTGCCGTCGGATTATGTTCCCCCCATATTTCTGACACACTGAGGTTCTAATATTTATCAAATTGATGCTGTTTAATCTCCATCAACACACAGAATAGAATAAGCATATTTTAAGCCGATATAGGCCTATCAACATCTCTCTTCATTGGGGTGGGGGAACGGATTTCGACAGCTGAAATATTTGCCGTTGGATTCTGTTCCCCCCCTATGTTTATTACACAAAATGGTTCTAAGGTATATCACATTGCAGCATATCACTAGCCATATTAGCCTAGTGGTCAGTGCCCTGACAATGTTTTTTTTTCTAGCTTTGGGCGACACGAGTTCAAGTCCCGGTTCTTCAAACTTTCTTGATACTATACTGTCCTATCATAATAAAAGGCAAAAGAATATATTCTTTAAACTGATGCAAGTTAAGCTCCATCCACACACAAAAATAAAATTAGCATTTTTTAAGCCATTACATCAACACCTCTCATAATGGGAGTGGGGGAACGGATTCCGACAGCTGTTTTTTTGCCGTCGGATTCTGTTCCCCCTATGTTTCTTACACAATGAGGTACGAATATTTATCCCATTGCAGAAAATACAAAACCCATTAGCCTAGTGGTCAGTATACTCTGCACCTATGTCAATTGCTTTTCAGCTTATTGCGACCCGAGTTCAAGTCCCAGTTCGTCAAACTTTCTTGATACTATACTGTCCTATCGTAATAAAAGGCAAAAAAATATATTCTTTAAACTGATGCAAGTTAAGCTCCATCCACACAAACATAAAATCAGCATTTTTTAAGCCATTACATCAACCCCTCTCATAATGGGAGTGGGGGAACGGATTCCGACAGCTGTTTTTTTGCCATCGGATTCTGTTGCCCCCATATTTCTGACACACTGAGGTTCTAATATTTATCAGATTGATGCTGTTTAAGCTCCATCCACACACAGAATAGAATAAGCATATTTTAAGCCAATACATCAACATCTCTCATCATTGGGGTGGGGGAACGGATTTCTACAGCTCAACTATTTGCTGTCGGATTCTGTTCCCCCTACGTTTATTACACAATGAGGTTCTAAGATTTATCAAATTGCAGCAAATTACTAGCCTTAATAGCCTAGTGGTCAGTACACCGTGCACTACCATTAATTGCTTTTCAGCTTATTGCGTCCCGTTTCATCAAACTTTCTTGATACTATACGGAGAGTGTGATAGATGCACCCTGTCTAGTGCACGCCCTATCTAGTGTGCACCCTATGTAGTGCACTCCATATCTAGTGTACTCCCTATGTAGAGTGCACCCTATCTAATGTACGCCCTATGTAGTGTGCACCCTATGCAGTGTGCACCCTATCTAATGTATGCCCTAGGCAGTGTGCACCCTAGCTAGTGTGCACCCTGTGTAGTGTGCACCGTATCTAGTATGCACCCTATCAAATGTACTCCCTATCTAGTGTGCACCCTATCAAATGTACTCCCTATCTAGTGTGCACCCTATCTAGTGAACTCCCTATCTAGTGTGCACCCTGTCTAGTGTACTCCCTATGTAGTGTGCACCCTGTCTAGTGTGCACCCTATCTAGTGTACTCTCTATGTAGTGTGCACCCTATCTAGTGTGCACCCTATCTAGTGTGCACCCTATCTAGTGTGCTCCCTATCTAGTGTGCACCCTATCTAGTGTACTCCCTATGTAGTGTGCACCCTATCTACTGCACTCCCTTTGTGTTAGAGAGAATGTGAGTTGATTGTGTGAGAGAGTGTGTAAGTGAGAGTGTGTGTGTGAGTGTGTGTGAGTATGTAAGAGTGTGTGAGAGTGTGTGAGTGTGTGTGAGAGGAGTGTGTGTGTGAGAGTGTGTGTGTGTGTGTGTGTGTGTGTGTGTGTGTGTGTGTGTGTGTGCCGTCGGATTCTGTTACCCCCATATTTCTGACACACTGAGGTTCTAATATTTATCAAATTGATGCTGTTTAAGCTCCATCCACACACAGAATAGAATAAGCATATTTTAAGCCGATACATCAACATCTCTCATCATTGGGGTGGGGGAACGGATTTCGACAGCTGAACTATTTGCCGTCGGATTCTGTTCCCCCTACACTCAAAAAAATGGTTTTGGGGCACTGTTCGTTCTACCCAAATGGTTTTTGTTAAAATAACCCACATATATTTATTTTCCCATCAAAACACTATTGTATTGCGTTTAAGTAACTTAAGTTGTGTAATGGTCCACTATACTTAATTATCAAGCGTTAAACTAACGTAAGTGGCTTGATTGCGCGATTCAAAAAAACGGATGTGACGATTTCCAACGTATTGGATGAAGACGGCGCGCGCGAACGAGGTGACAACGAGGTGCATGCATGGTGTCAGAGCTAGAAGTACCAGCCAGGTAAGAAAAGTTAATTCTAAAGTTATTCCGAATGCAAAGTGTTTACTTTCTTTTAGTGTTTAAGTCTGTTAAGTCTGTTCTGGGATGCTTTTAATATTGTTTAACTATCAAATATTGTGTTGAATGTGTTGATTACGGTATTAATTGATAATTGCATTCGATTAAAAACATGCGAGTTTAATTGTGGTTGTGGAAAACGCATGATTCTCTGTCGTGTAATACTTGATGTGTGCTCGTGGAACAAATTATTTGACAATAATTCAAAATGGTTTTCAGTCGAAGTAATGAAATGACTAACGAGGGACATTCTAAAACGTTTAATGTGGCTAACAGTGATATTATACAAATCTAATAACAGGGTTCCCACGGGTCATGGAATTTCTGGAATGTCATGGAATTTGAAAAGGTCTATTCCAGACATTGAAAGTCAGGGAATTTTATATATTTTTTGTCCAAGTCATGGAATATCAGGGAATTTAGTTTGTTGCTTTAAATTTTAGTTTCCATTTATCAAAATGTAATTCTTCTATAACGATTTTTTTATCGCGCTGTTTCACACATCTTTCTACGGAGCCCCTGAGGGGACCTTTGCAAAAATAATAATACGGACTTTGATTTGATTGTCTGCTATATATTTGCTTCTCATTTATTAAATAAAGGCAATTGGTTGATGAAAAATATATTAAAATTAAGATACAATTTATAGAAAACGAAATTCACTTTGAAGAAAGGCTTTCTACAAAACAGAACAGCTCGGTGCGCCGCAAAACAGCAGCCTGTTTTGCCGTTCATTATAGGTCATGGAAATTCATCTTTTTAGTCAGTGAAAGTCAGGGAAAAGTCAGGGAATTTGACATTTGGTTTAGAGTGGGAACCCTGTAATAATATATGATACACCTTACAATGTGCAGATAAACAGATGAACCCAGCATATGAATGCAACACGTTTAGTTCTTATTCTGGGTTAATCTGTTTATAACGTCAGCCTGTGGTTTATTAATAAGGCATGTAACGTTACAGAATTTGATCTTTTAATATTAATTTCTCAGTATTAAGTATTTAGCCAGCTTAAGCATTTATAACCTGTGAGTAAATTTGGTTTTCTGTACATAGTATGCTTTATTAGTATGGTGTAGTATGGTTAGTATTAGTACATAAACACATTAAGCGTTTTAGAATGTTTAATAACAAAACCTCCCAGTGCTTTAATCTAAGCTAACGTTACAGTCCCAGTAAAATTGCTCTGAAGCAAGCACAAATAAGGCCACATTCGCCTGTCATAGACGGATATATTTTGGCATGTTTTCTGATGTTCTTTTTTTATGACAGTATGTTTTTCATTATGGTTTTTCCAGTTCATCACTGCCTAAATTTGGTGAAATGAAGGAATGCCACAACTTTACTGATTGAGAAAACAACGTTTTGGCTAAGGTAAGTGAAGCTCCTTTTTAGGATTTATATAAAAAAGTAGTAATAATTTTGCAAACTTTGTTACAACCCACGGCTCGTCACAATGATAGTATTTAAAGTTTTACGAATTACGCTAAAGCACTTATTATTGCACTGATCGAATATTAGCTGTGAGCAGACAGTGTAAATCAATGCACTGTAGAAAACAGTGACCATAAATGAGAAAAAACAAAGTTGGAATGTTATTTAAATTAAATCAATTATTAAATTAAATTAAGGAAAACAAATTATAAATCAGTTCCATATCAGATTCCAGATGATCAATGGCTTATGCCGCGGCCACACTAGACTTTGAGCATGCAAAATTTCTTCGTGCACTGCAACGATCGTTTAAATGAAGTTGCACCCTTTTTTTATAAACATGAATTCAACATATAACAAGTAGTAATGTAAAATGTATAAAATATACAATCTACTCAATGGGACGTTTCAAACCTGTATGAATTTCTTTCTTCTGGAACACAAAGGAAGATATTTTTAAGAATGTCGGTAACCAAACAGTTATCTGGTCCCATTAACTTCCATATACATTTTTTTTTTCTACTATGGAAGTCAATGGGACCAGATAACTGCTTGGTTACCGACATTCTTCAAAATATCTTTCTTTGTGTTCCAGAAGAAAGAAATTCATACAGGTTTGAAACAACATGAGGGTGAGTATATGATGACCGAATTTTCATTTTAAAGTGAACTATCCCTTTTAAGGAAATAATCAGGCAAAGTAATAATAAATGAATGTTGTTATTTGCATCTTTAGACTAATGACATTGAAGTGAGGAGAGCATGCATAATCAAATCTCTCTGTGCATACCTGAACGAAGACCCTAGCAGTCTGGTTTGGGAGTATATGGTGAGTATGTGCTTTTAAAATGTTGCTGTATTTTCAAGGATGCTTAATGTTTTGTTAAAGTTAATACACAGGAATTTAAGAGTACTTTATTTTTTTTTAAATATCCCCTCTAGGATACAGACGTTGCCAGCACTGAGGAGGCGATCCAGAAGACTCTGATGGGAATTTATGTCATAAGACATGAAGGTGCAGACATGGAAGACAGCCCAGCAGATCCTGGAGTGGTATTAGAGGGTCAGAAGGTTCTTCGGAACCTTACCAGTGTCCCATATGCAGCAGCCATGTTACTGGGACTGATTTATGGACTGAACCTGAGCTACCCTCCTGAACTAAGGTACACATTCGAAGTCCTTCAAAAAATAATTCTGGAGCTAGATGACAACAAGTTGTCCAATAAAGTCCAAACACTGAAGACCAAGCTCTTCTCTGATGTGTTTGAGTAAGGACTCTAAGGACCGTTCCTGGAATGCCCGATTGTTAATGTTAAAAAAAGGGCAATATTTTGATTTTCTATTGCAGGTTACACTTGTTGTATTTTTCAATGTTCAAAATTGTTGAACTTAGTTGCAAGCTGCCTATTTGGTGCTCGGTGCATCTGTTATTTTCTGTGAAAAGATGTCTAGTACATTTTAGCAGTAATATGTCATTTGATAATTGTTAAACATATCGTTAGACACATTGGCATCTGGACATTTTGGTTGCATGGACGATTTTTTTTTAATTATTATTGTATTGTGTAAATTTGTTTAAAAAAAAAAGAAAAAAGTTTTATTTCTTTTACCCAAGTTTTACAGTTTTAATTTACACTGAATTTGCAGAAGTCTTTTGACTTTTTTGAACAATGTGTAAAAGTAATTTTTGCTGATGTTAATACATTTGCACAAGTTTAAAGAGTTGAATGTATGAGTGAGCAGGCTGTTAAAAACTGTGTATTGCAACTGTTGAACAAATACAGTTTGATAATTTGTTACATATCTTGTCTTTTTATGACTCTACAAGACAATCACACACAAACAAATGCTGCTTTGAAAGGAGTAACTTTAAATAGATACTACTGAGTTAAAGTAACAAGAACTAATTGGATGGAACCACTGTCCATAATTTAAATGAGTTATTTGAAACAAATATCCTTGTGTTTGTTGAATGTAACCTATTTGGACAGTTTTAAATAAACTACTGCATGTTCACTTAACTTAACCGATTTAAGTTACAGGGAAGCAATTCCATTGATTTAGTTCGACATTACTATTTCACATAGATTCTTCCCCATTCAGTTGTGTTGTCCCAACACAAGGAGTTTACATAGATTCAAAAAATCCCATTAATGTTAATAAAAAGCTATTTGCTTGTGTGGAACCACTGTCCATAATTAAATTAAGTAAGTTTAAAGAATCATTTTTTTGAGTGTATGTTTCTTACACAATGAGGTTCTATATTTATCACATTGCAGCTAATTACGAAACCCAATAGCCTCGTGGTCAGTACACTCTGCACCTACGTTAATTGCTTTTCAAGTTATTGTAACCCGAGTTCAAGTGCTGGTTCGTCAAACTTTCTTGATACTATACTGTCCTATCATAATACAGTTTTTCTCGATTGTTTACACACTTTTTCTGAAAGCATGCCTCAAATTCTCAGAACTCTACACACAAATCCAAAAACACACACACAATGGGCAAAACCCCTCAATTCTCCTGCAAAATTAAACTTTACATTCAAAACAATGTTATTTCTTCTCAAAATGGTATTTTGTTTTCAAATGACACACACAAACCATCATATGAACAGATAAGAACTAGTTGAACACCGATGTGCTCAGTGTAAAACACTATGATGAATGGAAAACACTTCTTCTCCATTCATCATAATGACTTAGGCCTTTTTTTTTGTTACACTTACTACAGACAGTACATACATAAGTGTGTTGTAAAATATTTGAGAATATTGTTTTTATACTCAGAACACACAAATACACGGTAACAAATATATTTTATTTTTCCCACAAAAACAATATACACAGTGTACATCCCAACCAACACAAAGTTGTACATACAGTGGTCTACATACAAAACAACAGAAGAATTGACTGTATACAGTTACAGTAAAAAAAAAAAAAAAAAAAAATCCAGTGTTGGCTTCCATTGCTCCATTGAAGAGCTGACCTGTTGCCCTTTTATGCTAAAGCTCTGGCTGCTAATTGTAAAACTGTGTGACGGGTGTTTGCCCATGTGATGACTGAGCATATTTGAATGGCAGTGTGTTCCTTGTGAAAACAAGAGATTTTTTGCATGAAAATTGTGCCAAAAGCAGAGAATTGTGTGTAGTGTTTTGAAAAAGGTGTGTTTTAGAACTGCAATGTGAGTGTAAAGCAGGAATTGTGCTTGTAGTTTAGCAGAATTGGTTCAGGCGGTTGGTGAATGAGTTACATGTTGTGGTCATTGTGTCTCAAGTACCAGTATTTGTGTGTAAACAATTGAGAAAAACTGTAAAAGGCAAAAAAATATATTCTTTAAACTGATGCAAGTTAAGCTCCATCCACACACAAAAATAAAATCAGCATTTTTTAAGCCGATATAGGCCTATCAACATCTCTCTTCATTGGGGTGGGGGAACGGATTTCGACAGCTGAACTATTTGCCGTCGGATTCTGTTCCCCCTATGTTTATTACACTAAAAGGTTCTAAGGTATATCACATTGCAGCATATCACTAGCCATATTAGCCTAGTGGTCAGTGCCCTGACAATATTATTTTATTTAGCTTTGGGAGACACAAGTTCAAGTCCCGGCTCGTCAAACTTTCTTTATACTACACTGTCCTATCATAATAAAAGGCAAAAATAAAAATTCTCTAATCTGATGCAAGTTAAGCTCCATCCTCACACAAAAATAAAATCAGCATTTTTTAAGCCATTACATCAACCCCTCTCATAATGGGAGTGGGGGAACGGATATCCATATCTAGTGCACTCCCTATGTAGTGTGCACCCTATCGAGTGTGCTCCCTATCTAGTGTGCACCCTATGTAGTGTGCACCGTATCTATGTTACTCCCTATCTAGTGTGCACCCTATCTAGTGTACTCCCTATCTAGTGTGCACCCAGTCTAGTGTGCACCCTATCTACTGCACTCCCTTTGAGTGAGAGAGAGTGTGTGAGAGGAGTGTGTGTGTGTGTGTGTGTGTGTGTGTGTGTGTGTGTGTGTGTGTGTGTGTGTGTGTGTGTGCCGTCGGATTCTGTTACCCCCATATTTCTGACATACTGAGGTTCTAATATTTATCAAATTGATGCTGTTTAAGCTCCATCAACACACAGAATAGAATAAGCATATTTTAAGCCGATACATCAACATCTCTCATCATTGGGGTGGGGGAACGGATTTCGACAGCTCAACTATTTGCTGTCGGATTCTGTTCCCTCTATGTTTATTACACAAATAGGTTCTAAGATTTATCAAATTGCAGAAAATTAATAGCCTCAATATCCTAGTGGTCAGTACACTGTGCACCTACATTTATTGCTTTTCAGCTTATTGCGACCCAAGTTCAAGTCCCGGTTCGTCAAACTTTCTTGATACTACACTGTCCTATCATAATAAAAGGCAAAAAAATATATTCTTTAAACTGATGCAAGTTAAGCTCCATCCTCACACAAAAATAAAATCAGCATTTTTTAAGCCATTACATCAACACCTCTCATAATGGGAGTGGGGGAACGGATTCCGACAGCTGTTTTTTTTTGCCATCGGATTCTGTTCCCCCCATATTTATGACACACTGAGGTTCTAATATTTATCAAATTGATGCTGTTTAAGCTCCATCCACACACAGAATAGAATAAGCATATTTTAAGCCGATACATCAACATCTCTCATCATTGAACGGATTTCGACAGCTGAACTATTTGCCGTCGGATTCTGTTCCCCCTATGTTTCTTACACAATGAGCTAATATGTATCACATTGCAGCTAATTACAAAACCCAATAGCCTAGTGGTCAGTACACTCTGCACCTACGTTAATTGCTTTTCAGCTTATTGCAACCCGAGTTAAAGTGCCAGTTCGTCAAACTTTCTTGATGCTATACTGTCCTATCATAATAAAAGGCAAAAAAATATATTCTCTAAACTGATGCCATTACATCAACCCCTCTCATAATGGGAGTGGGGAAACGGATATCCATATCTAGTGCACTCCCTATGTAGTGTGCACCCTATCTGGTGTGCTCCCTATCTAGTGTGCACCCTATGTAGTGTGCACCGTATCTAGTGTACTCCCTATCTAGGCAAGGCAAGGCAAGGCAAGTTTATTTATATAGCACATTTCATACACAATGGCAATTCAAAGTGCTTTACATAGAATAAATTAAAATAATAAAAAGAAATAAGAATAATTAAAACAGTTTAAAAAAATAAAATACAGTACAGTACAGTCGGACGAACATTGGCACAGTGCTCATTCAGTAAATGCATAGTTAAACAGATGTGTTTTGAGTCTGGATTTGAATGTGACTACAGTAGGAGCACATCTGATCTCCTCTGGAAGCTGGTTCCAGCTGCGGCTGGCATAGTAGCTAAAAGCGGACTCGCCATGCTTAGAGTGAACCCTTGGTATTTCTAGCTGATATGATCCTAGTGATCTGAGTGATCTGTTGGGTTTATATTCAGTGAGCATATCTGCAATGTATTGAGGTCCTAGGCCATTGAATATATACCAGTAATAATACTTTAAAATCAATCCTAAATCTAACTGGGAGCCAGTGTAAAGACCTGAGGACTGGTGTGATATGTTCATATTTTCTAGTTCTGCTCAGAATCCTGGTGGCAGCGTTCTGTATGAGCTGCAACTGTCTTATGGTCTTTTTGGGAAGGCCAGTGAGGAGTCCATTACAATAATCCACCCTGCTGGTGATGAAAGCATGCACAAGTTTCTCTAAGTCTTGTCTGGAAACAAAGCATCTAATTCTTGCAATATTTTTCAAATGATAGTATGCTGATTTAGTTATTGCTTTGACATGACTACTGAAACTAAGGTCTGACTCTAGTGTCACACCAAGATTCCTGACTTGATTTTTAGTTGTTTGACCCCTAGAGTGAAGGTATGCATTCACCTTGAGAACTTCATCTTTGTTTCCAAATACAATGACTTCAGTTTTGTCTTTGTTTAACTGAAGAAAGTTTTGACACATCCAACTGTTGACTTCATCAATGCATTGGCACAGGGAGTCAATGGGGCTGTAATCGTTAGGCGATAGGGCTAAGTAGAGCTGTGTGTCGTCTGCATAGCTGTGGTAAGCAATTTGGTTCTTTCTCATTATTTGGCTCATTGGGAGCATATACAGGTTGAACAGGAGTGGCGCAAGAATTGAGCCTTGAGGGACTCCGCATGTCATGGATGTCCACTCAGACTTATGATCTCTTATACTCACATAATAACCTCTCCCATCTACTGTAAGTATGACCTGAACCATTTTAGGACTATCCCAGAAAGCCCCACCCAGTTTTCCAGCCTGTCAAGAAGTATGTTATGATCGACAGTGTCAAATGCAGCACTGAGGTCGAGTAGTACCAGCACCAATAATTTGCCTGAATCAGTATTTAAGCGAATATCGTTTATTATCTTTATGAGCGCTGTCTCTCTGTTGTGGTGCGGTCGGAAACCAGATTGAAAATTGTCAAAGTATCCATTCGAGCATAAGAATTTGTTCAGCTGATTGAAGACAACTTTTTCAATGATCTTGCCTATGAAAGGAAGATTTGAGATCGGCCTATAGTTGCTTAATATGGTCTTATCCAGATTGTTCTTTTTCAGGAGGGGCTTGACAACTGCAGTTTTCAGGGAGTTTGGAAAACTCCCAGAGAGAAGTGAGGCATTTACCACTTCTAGAAGATCTGCTTCTAAACTGTTTAACACACTTTTGAAAAATGATGTGGGAAGTGTGTCAAGAGCGCAGGTTGATGTTTTAAGGTGCTGTACGGTTTCTTCCAAAATTTTGCCAACAATTTCTTTGAAATCAGACATAGTAACTACTTTCTCAGGTGGTCTGATCTGTCTGACCTCAGTGCAACTCAAGGATGTGCTGATCACCTTTCTGATATTATTGATTTTCTCAGAGAAGAAAGAAGCAAACTCATTGCACTTGTTCTCTGAGAGCATTTCACTGGGAATCTGGCTTGGGGGGTTTGTCAGTCTGTCTACAGTAGCAAAAAGAGTGCGTGTGTTGTTTAAATTACTGTTTATAATATTTGAGAAGAAAGTCTGTCTAGCTTTGCCTAGTTCCATATTGAAAGCATGAAGGCTGTCTTTGTAGATGTTATAATGGACTACAAGTTTAGTCTTCCTCCACATGCGCTCTGCTTTTCTGCATTGTCTTTTCATATTTTGCACTGCTGTTGAGTTTCTCCAAGGTGCTTTTTGTCTGCCACTCTTCTTCCTGACTTTAACAGGAGCAATATCATCAATTACACTTTTAACTTTTGAGTTAAAAGAATCAAGGAGAAAATCAACAGAGTCTGCAGATATGCTTGGTGTTAAGGATATAGCCTTCATAAATAGTACACTAGTGTTCTCATTTAAGCATCTCTTCTTGACAGACACAGATCTAGCTTCAGTGGCAGGAGAGATCAATATATCAAAGAAAATACAGAAATGATCAGACAGCGCTACATCCTTAATAACAATCGATGAAATGTTTAGACCCTTACTGATAAGTAAATCTAGAGTGTGTCAACGATTGTGTGTGGGTCCATGTACATGCTGAGTCAGATCAAAAGTTTTTAAAACACTTTTGATTTATTTTGCCATATTGTTCTCTGCACTATCTATGTGGATGTTAAAATCTCCAGCAATGGCAAAACAGTCAAACTCTGAGGTAATTGTTGATAACAGTTCTGTAAAGTCCTCAGCAAAGGCTGGAGAGTATTTTGGAGGCCTGTAAATAATGAAAAGTAAAATGCGTGGAGCACCTTTTAACACAATACCCAGATATTCGAAAGACAAGTAATTCCCAAATGATATTTGCTTACATTGATAGATATCTTTAAAAAGAGCAGCTAGACCCCCACCTCTCTTAACAGCTATGCAGACACTCATAAAAGTAAAGTTAGGAGGGGCTGCTTCATTGAGGATTGTTGAACTGCAGCTGTCTTCTAGCCAGGTTTCATTTAGAAGCATAAAATCCAGGTTGTTTGTGGTTATTAAGTCGTTGACTAGAAGTTATTTATTTTTAAGTGAGCGGATGTTAGAGTGCTAACTTAACAGCCTTACTTTTCCCCACAGCAATATTAGTTTGACGTGTAATAGGCACCAGATTAGTTAGGTTTGCTGTACGGCTATTGAAGGCCTTAGACTTTCTATCTTGTAATAGAACAGCAATAGAGAAAGATACAGGCACACTGGGTTCCCGCTTGTTCTGTAAACATTTGAGAAAGTTACTGTTATCAAAACGGGGACCCGACACATAGGCTATCACTGAGAGCTGGTATCAGTTGTTTTTGGTTCACCTCGAACAGATGGAGGAGGGTGTGGGCCCTGGCGTTGTGGCAGAGGCCAAAGAGCTCTCATAGGAGGGGGAGGGCGAGCTGGGCCCGCAGGCTTTGGTGTTAATGGTGCCTGTCTTTTTTTGGTTGGTATCTGGGGGCTTGCAGCAAAAGAGTGGGATAATCTGGTTCCAGCATACACCAGTTCTTCCATTTTCTGTGAGAAGCACAGAAGTGGCGATGCTGGAGAGAGGGAAAAAGTGTCTGGTGAAAGGGGCTGTTGCTCTGGTGTTATCGGAGGCTGTAATATGCTGTCCTGGCTTCCCTGGCTGTTTTCCAGGAAGTCGTCCTTGGGTGCTGAATCTTCAAGCAGTTCTGATATGTCTGTCTGTGGTAGGGCTTGCATAGACTAGTCGAGTAGTCGATAGATCGACTACTTCAACCACTAGTCGACGCTGTCGGAAACAATCGATTACTCGAGCGTCCATTAAACATAAATGAATTAAAAATGGCGAACGTCACCAACAGACACCACGCGTCAGATGTGTGGAAGAATTTCATCAAGGATGACAAAAATATTGTAATTTGGCCAACTCTGCAAGAGGCCGTTCACATATTGCTTCTAAAAACGTGTGGAAAGCGCGCGCGGCCGTGCCGCTGTCTCCTACAAGCGCTTGCGCTCCCGTGGCGTCTGTCGTTGCTATGCAACCAAACTGCGCTCTACATGATGACGACGAAGAAGTATCATTCAGCAAAGGATTCATTTATTTCTAGCCCTTGCATTAGCTTTACTACTAGATATATTTCTGGAGATGAGAAGGAAAAACCCGCCTGGACAAACTAGCGCACCAGGTCCGTTGCTTTCATTATGAGCGCGCTCGCCGCGCGCCTACATTTGAAATAACGACCTTGAGCGCGGAAAAGACGCGATATGTGAACGGCCCCTAGAAGCAGACGTCTGAAATGAAAGGCAAGAACGGCTATTTATTTGGCTTTAGACTGTTACATGAAAATTTAAAAATGAAATGTCATAATTATAATGTTTTGAGAATTTACTTATGTAATTGTTGCATTAGGCTATGAATTAATAAATGTTTATTGATAAGATCTAGCTATTTCATGTCTTTTCATATACAGTAGCATAAACGACGAGTAGTCGAGTAACTCGAGTATTGTTTTGATAAGAAATCGACTAGTAGAAATCAGTAGTCGTGCAACCCCTAGTCTGTGGTGAGCTCTGTGGGCAGGGTTCAGCTGAGATTGAGTCCGTGAGCAGAGGTTGTTGTGGCGGAGTGGTGTTATCATTGTCCCTGTGTGATATGTCAACCGCATGTCCATTTTGCTGCTGAAGTGAAGTCCCGTGGTCATTCATACTGTGTCCAGGTGTGTGTGTGCCGTTCAGATTGAGTGGATTGGCACAAACTGCAGAAGGATGATTTAGGGAGAAGTACAGTAGATATTGTCCTTTAACACTCTTGAACCAAGTTTGTTTGGGTGATGGCCATCCCGATGAAACAGTTGTCTCTGACTCCAGAAAAGATTGAAATTGTCAATGAAGTTCACTGCTTTTATATTGCAGGTTTTTTGCAGCCATGTATTAAGCCCAAGTAACCGTGAAAACCTGTTTGTTCCTCTTGCTGGGAGAGGTCCACTGATGAATGTTTGAACTTTCAGTCTTTTAAGTGTTTCAAAAAGTTCATGGAAATCCTTCTTAAGGAGTTCTGACTGCTCTTTATGAATATCATTCTTCCCCACATGTATGATGAGTCGATTTGCAGTTTTATGTTTCATCAGAATGTTATGAAGTTCCCTGTTTATATCAGAAGTTGTTGCTTGTGGAAGGCAGCACGTAGTTGTATCCCTGCTGCTAATGTTTCTGATTATGGAGTCCCCCACTATCAGAGTCCTGGGCTCGGCTGCGCTCTGAGCTGAGTGCCGCTGTCTGCTCGACCTTGAGCGCCAGTTAGCATCAGTGTTAGCTACTGGCCCATTCAGTCTGTGTTCGATCACATTCATCACATTTGGGGATTCCTCATTTACATTCATTAGTACTTCAAATCTGTTCTCAAGATGTATAGGCGGTGGTAGTAGACCAGTGTTTGCAATCCTTGTCAGAGCTGTATCTGGGGTAGAGGATGCTACTGCGGCAATATGTGATGCTCGTGACAATCTGATGTCTCGAGTGCCTTTGTCTCGATGTCTCGAGTGCCTTTGTCTCGATGTCTCGAGTGCCTATCTAGTGTGCACCCTATCTAGTGAACTCCCTATCTAGTGTGCACCCTATCTACTGCACTCCCTTTGTGTGAGAGAGAGTGTGTGAGAGAGTGTGTGAGAGTGTCTGTGAGAGAGTGTGTGAGAGTGTGTGTGTGTGTGTGTGTGTGTGTGTGTGTGTGTGTGTGTGTGTGTGTGTGTGTGTGTGTGTGTGTGTGTGTTTTTGTTTATATTACATTGTGGGAACCAAATGGCCCCACAAGGATAGTAAAACCTGAGATCACCTCCATTGTGGGGACCAGCCAGCGGTCCCCATGAGGGAAATGGGTTAGTAAACATACTAAATGATATTTTTTTGAAAATGTAAAAACGCAGAAAGTTTTCTGTGATGGGTAGGTTTAGGGGTAGGGTTAGTGTAAGGGGACAGAATATACAGTTTGTACTGTATAAAAACCATTACGTCTATGGAGAGTCCCCACAAAGATATGTGCGCCTGTTTGTGTGTGCGTGCCTGCGTGTATGGGAGGCCTATGAGAGGCCGTTTGAGACGAAACCCATTGAAACACTTGCAATACACATTGAAAACTTACGATACACACTGAAACACTTACGCTACACACTGAAACACTTGCGCTACACACTGAAACACTTACGCTACACACTGAAACACTCGCGCTACACACTGAAACACTCGCACTACACACTGAAACATTTGCGCTACACACTGAAACACTCGCGCTACACACTGAAACATTTGCGCTACACACTGAAACGCTCGCGCTACACACTGAAACACTCGCGCTACACACTGAAACACTTACGCTACACACTGTAATACTGCGATACTAAACAAAAGAAACAAATGCTTTGAAGGCAAGCTTCTATTCCATTCCAAAACCTTGAGTGTTTTGGATTCCAAAGTCCATGTTGTTTTTGAAATCCTCGTAACTTGGACTGTGAACAGCTTGTTTTCTCTGTCATTAATATATCTGACAAAAGTAAGAATAGCAGATGTTGTCCGTTTTGTTGATAGTTTTCAGGGAGGTGTGACAAGATCGAAATTGGACAAAGGTTACAAATTATTCTTGACCTTTTCTTAAATAAAAACAAAAAAGTTCCATTCATTTAAATGGCATGACACTTGATGACTAAGCTCACACTTACTATAGCTAAACAAAATAAATAAATAAATACATTGAAATGATGTCTGATTGTGGGCTATGTTTGAAATCTAGTGGCTTTTCTTAAAATTTCATGTTATTAAGTGTTAGTTTGTCCCGGAGATTGCAGCAATATTCCACTAGTGACTAGATTATGGCTCATTTTTCATGTTACTACCATGAATGAAACTAAGAATTGTACATCTTTACAGTGATAAATTAACCGCGCTTCTGTTTCCAAATGAACCAAACTTCTGGTTGCAATGAAATGACTTCCGGACACACTGAAAATGTTTGTGCTCTCTCACACGTGCGAATGTTTGAAAAGTGCAGTCTTTGTGCAGGTACAACAGTATGTGGGCGATTACAGGGTATATGCAAAGAGTTTCTATGTAACCGCATGTCTTTCATATATATGCACATATATATATAGTGTTTCACATGTACGCGCAAGTGTTTCAGTGTGTAGCGCGAGTGTTTCAGTGTGTATCGCAAGTGTTTCAGTGTGTAGCGCAAGTGTTTCAGTGTGTAGAGCGAGTGTTTCAGTGTGTATCGTAAGTTTTCAATGTGTAATGCAAGTGTTTCAGTGGGTTTTGTCTCAAACGGCCTCTCATAGTCTTCTACTGCTCTCTGCTGGCCATTACCATTACTATTATAACACAATCAGATTTTGTCAGTGTTTATTACTTCATTTGTACTGACACTTCGCATAATTGCTAGTACTATGGTAAATCATAGACCCACTGTCCTCACATGAGGACATCATTTTCTGCAAAAACTACTTCCTATACAAAAACAAATTTTAGTTATTATACTTATTAGGTCCTACTTATCCCAAATAGCAAGAACAATTATAAAATGCACACCAGGCAAACTCTGGGGTCTCAGGAGGTTAATGGTTTTTATACTGTACAAACTGTATATTCTATCTCCTTACACTAACCCGACCCCTAAACCTACCCATCACAGAAAACTTTCTGCATTTTTACATTTTCAAAAATATATAATTTAATATGTTTATTAACTAATTTCCCTCATGAGGCCCGCTGGCTGCACTAGATAGGGAGTGCACTAGATAGGGAGTGCACTAGATAGGGTGCATCTATCCCACTCTCTCTCACACACACTCACACTCTCACTCACACACTCTCTCATACACTCACACACTCTCACAAACTCTCACACACGTACACGCAGGCACGCACACTCCCTCACACTCACTCACACTCACTCATGCACACACTCAGTCTGACACTCTCTCACACACTCTCTACGAAACACATTGAAACACTTGCATATTCACATTAGACTTGTACAGACATTTGAAACACTTGCGACACACACTGAAATGCTTGCGATACACACTGAAACACTTGTGACACACTGAAACGCTTGCGAAACACACTGAAACGCTTGCGACACACTGAAATGCTTGCGACACACACTGAAGCGCTTGCGACACACACTGAAACACTTGCGAAACACACTGAAAGGCTTGCGACACACACTGAAACGCTTGCGACACACACTGAAACGCTTCCGACACACACTGAAACACTTGCGATACACACTGAAACGCCTGCGACACACACTGAAACACTTGCAACACACACTGAAACACTTGCGTGTTCATTTAATTACACGTTCCTCATATTAAGCCCTTGATTCAGGGAACAGGGAAATATTTTACCACTCCAAACGCCATCTTCATTAAAAAATATTTTGTTTATTACAGTTTTTTTACAATCACTTTGTTACTATTTTCAGAACCTTGATGTCATTTTTCACAACTCTAACCCTTTTCTTAATTGCTTGGATACAATACACATAAAACTTAGATCATTTGTTCATTCAACAAAAATCACCTGTTCAATATGACACAACTTAACATCAAAGTACTGCTATTTCAAAAGGCAATTCACACATTACATTTCAAATGAGTGTCTATTCATTTCCTTACAATGATCTAACTATCAATTGATACAACTGCTCAAAATGATAAGTAACTGTTGCATTACTCTTAATGCATAGTTGTATGGAAACAGACAAACAATCTTCCATGTTTACTAAATCATGAAAGTTTCAAGATAACGATCCATGGATATTTGTAGTCTAAATGGTCCATGCTCCATGCTAATTGAGCATGAACCAATTAGACTACAATATCCATGGATGTAGCCTAATATTTTATCATAATGCTTCATCAGTCTATGGTCCCAAATACTGCACCACCTTTTCAGACTATTTACAGTATTGACAGCACTGCACTGTATAGATAATCACTCTTTTGTTTCTTACAGTACAAGCAAGCAAGTTGAGGAACACTGCATTTGATGTTTTGCTGTCTTTTCTTTTCTATTTCATAGCTAATTATTTTTGCTTTGATTCAAATAAACCTATGTTGTGATTGTACTGTAGTGTTTTGCATCAATATATTACAAACTTTGTTCAATGATTCCACTGTGTCTGTAGTATTCTCTCTACTACTGCAGTACTTTTACAGAGATGTATTTACTGTACATGTAGTACCATAATGAAACCTGTATCACCTATTTTGTTCTACAATATTTAATGATTGTACGAACAATGACACACAGTGAAACTATCGGTTGCTTGTGTGTGGGTGATCCATAGTTATGTTTCAATGGTATTTCACAGTAAATTTGTTTTTTGAACCAATGATTGTGCAAGTGCAAGATTTCGTTAAAGATGTGAATGCACAATGCAATGTTTTGAACATTAGACAGCCTGTGTTACAAGTGATAACCGTTTTGAGTTTTGTGTCTAGAGTTTTGAAAAATGAGATCAAGGTTCTGAAAATAGTAGCAAAGTGATTGTAAAAAACTGTAATCTATGGAGAGTCCCCACAAAGATAGTGAACCAGACATGTGTGAGGGTGTGTGAGTGAAATGATAGATGCATTGCACCCTATCTAGTGCACTCCCTATCTAGTGCACGCCCTATCTAGTGCACTGCCTATCTAGTGCACGCCCTATCTAGTGTGCACCCTATCTACTGCACTCCCTTTGTGTGAGAGAGAGTGTGTAAGAGGAGTGTGAGAGAGAGTGTGAGAGAGTGTGTGTGAGAGTGTCAGACTGAGTGTGTGTGTGTGTGTGTGTGTGTGTGTGAGTGAGTGTGAAAGAGTGTGTGTGTGTGCGTGCCTGCGTGTGCGTGTGTGTGAGAGTGTGTGTGTGAGAGAGTGTGTGTGTGTGAGAGAGTGTGTGTGAGAGTGTGTGAGAGTGTGTGAGAGAGTGTGTAAGAGAGTGTGAGAGTAAAGTGATACAGGATCACATAGAAATCAAATACACACTGGTTCATGAACCGTTGAAATTTAGAATGATCTCGAAACAGCTATGGGCAACAGGCAACGAAGCCCGTTTACTGATATCCCGTGACTTTAGCAGTCTGATACACGATCAGAATCACTGATTTGAGACAAATGATTCACACTGGTTTCAGAGCTTCACGAAGCATGTCTCATAGGCGGTTTAAACTACTCCGTCCTCTCTCTGTCTCTCTCTCTCTCTCTCTCTCGACCCCCTCCCTTTTGGTTTCGCTTTTAGTTGAAACCCAGATACCTTTGTTTTTATTTGTTTTATTTATTTCGACTTAAGTCTACCTCTATTTTATTTTGTGTATTTACACCTGTTGAGCCTGAATATTCCTATTCAGTTAAGTTGAATTTAATTACATTTGAAATTTAATTAAATCAATTTGCTTATTCAATTTCCCTTTTAGTTACCAGGGCTATGAGGACACTCCCTGTTTACTCTTTATTTTGATTTTTATTTATTTTTTTCAGTTTACTTTTTTTCAGCCTGAATTTCCATATTCAGCTAAATAAAGTTTAACTAAATCAATTGTTTCTTTCCTTTCCTTTCCTTTCGTTTTTTTTTTTTTTTTTTTTTTTTGGAGCTATAAGGACACTTTACCTTTATTTATACCATTATCTTAGGTATTTACTATCAACATCTTCCCTCTCTCTGTGAGATTACTGTAGTTCTAGCAACTGTTGTCTCCGTAACTACCCAGGTTAGGATCCTAATTCCTGTCTGTGCTTTACCCCTTCTCACTCCTTAGCACCAAGCTAAGTACATGAAGTACGGTTAACGTAAATGTACAGAAGGCCCCAGACAGAACGGGAAACACTTCCCGTTGTTTCTTCTTCTTTTGACCTTGATGTTTGATGTGTCCCTGCTAGCTTAGTCTAACAGCAGCTTAACCCATACGTGAAACCGGTTTACCTATGTCTCCTAGCTTCCCTTTCCTTTCTGATTTCGGTTTTGCTGTATTTGTTATTCTCGTAGTATAACATATGAAAAGAACCATCAGTTTTGAGTAATAGTTTTATGACATGTAAAAGCCCATCAGTCGACGCTGCTTTAAGCACGTCAACTAAGATACTCAAAACCCTTTTGTTGTGTGTGCTCACCAACACTAAATTTAATGGCCCACAGAGCTGTTCTCCCACAGAGCTTACCACCTCTGTAGAAACTTGCATTTGCCTTTGCCACTCCTCTCTTGTGTTCCCACAAGTGTGCCAGTAGGCCTCAGACATCCAGCCCTGCCACCCACCAGGACCACCTGGAGACCGTACGTATTTGCTTTCGATTGGATTTTTTTCGTTAGTGGACATTTTTTATAAGCTTTATATAGATAGCTATGCCTACACTGTTTTTCAGTTCATTTTTGAGATGCGCTCCAATTCACGGTGATCATGAATGCGCGTCCTGTTTGTTTTCTTCTATTTTACAAAAGCACGTTTTCACAAATAAAAGTAGTTGCGACTGATGTATTATTCTTTTCTGTATGACCAGAAATGATGGAGTATTTAAAGTTGTTTCCACTGTTGATAGGAAAATGCGAGTGATGGCACCGCCGCACCTCCATGTCTCCGCACAAACACTTAGATATGCGCTTAATAATAGCGAACATTTATATAGGTTAATGTTAGAGCGACCGGCCATGGCAGACGGATAAGTCCTCTTCATGTTTAACATATCAAATTCTGTTGAATTTGCGCAAGTTTGAAAAAGGCGCAGCTGAAACAGATAAACGCACAACGCTGGTGTTTTTCTTTAAATAAATTTGTTTAAGCTTAAAATAAATATTGTTTGTGGGCTAATTAATGCCACAATAATTTGTTTATTTTATTGTCTACTTATATTTTTCATTTTTGTTTTGCATTGAATAGCCTACCATTTAAAGGGTTTGTTGTGCACCGCAATGCCATCCTCCCAAAAGACACGTTAAGAGCCACCTTTATTTTCTTTATAATAAATGGTTTCTATGGTAGGAAAACAAACGTTTAACGTGTAATTAAAAGCATTGCGTTAATATTCTGGGCTCATCTGCTCTTCTGTTGGATAGTATGGTTTATCAATAAGGTGTGTAGCCTACAGCATTTGATCTTTATCACTGAAGTAGCCTATTAATAAGCCACATTAAGCTTTTCTTTATTATATGGGTTTTCTATGGGAGGAAAACGCTTAGCTTAATGTGCAGTTAAACGCAATGTTCGCATTCTGGGCTCATCTGCTATTAATAAGGTGTACAGAATTTGATCTTTTAACATGAATGTCCATTGGGGGCTGCTATTTCTTCAGCTTTTTGAACGTAGATGTATGATAAAGACATAATTGGCTATCAATTTTATGTGGATAAAGGCATATTTTGTACATGACTACACATGTCCTTATAAGGCCAAGAAAATATGTCGTTGTAACGACATAGCATCTCGTTATTACGAGAAAAATATGACGTTTTAATGACGTAAGATCTCGTTATTACGAGAAAAGATGTCGTTAAAACGACATCAGATCTCGTTATTACGAGAAAATGTCGTTTTAACAACATAACATCTCATTATTACGATATCAGATCTCGTTATTATGAGAAAAAAATGTCGTTTTAATGAAATAAGTATGGAAGTAAAATAATGTCAAATGTTTTTGAAACAAAAAGCCTGTTGAATTGCACTACTTGAAAAAAAAATAGGTATTGCATTAACCATGCTTGCATTTTAATGCATTGTATTTTTAGGGCTTGCATTTTTATGGGCTGAAATTCAACATGGTTGAATATTTAAGCTGTGAATATTTCAATTAAAAACATTTCAAACACATTTTCATTATTAAAAATTCAATAATCCATATTCACCTTTCATATTTCACTTCCAAAATATTCAAACTGTTTAAAAATACAACCTATAATATTCAACAGGCAATTTTCGGTCCATTTTATTTCGCTTTGCAAATTCGCTTCCACAAATTCAGTGGTTCAAATTCGACAGTAAATTCAACGGAACTGCAGGAAAAGCAGTAGATTACCGAGATACTCTCCATCTGCTGTTAGTCAACCTCACCAGCAGGGGGTGCAAAAGCGCGTGTTGTTGACGAAGACAGAGCAACAGTTAGAGCAAGCCATTCATTCATAAAATGAAAATGATTATCGTGTCAGTATATCTGCGGAAAAGATGATAAAGACACAAAAGCTGTGTTTGTTTCATTCAATAGGCTACCTTCATTGTTACTTTCCCTGTGTAGCATGTAATCAGCTTTCTCTACATGAACAGGATTATAATCGGTTTCCCTCAATACCTCATACTCAAGGATTCCCCTTCCGTCGGGACAAAACGCTTAACGTAGTGCATGGACTAATACAGTGATATAGCCTAAAAGACCAAACTCGCACCTTATTGGGGATGTAGGCTGTAGGCTACTATATAGGCTCGATGGACTAAGAATATGAACGTAACGCGCAAAGTTTCATGCAGAGCGTTTAGTGATATAGGCTAGCCTACTGGCATAAAATCAACACTTTCTCTTCTCTTTTCTCTCTCTCTCTCTCTCTCTATACAGTATATATATATATATATATATATACACACACACACACACACACACATATATATATATATATATATATATATATATATATATATATATATATATATATATATAGTAACATATAGTAGGCTATGCCTACGTGTATTGCATTAGCTTAAACTGGGAAGAGTCATAGCACTTGCATATTGTTGTCCTCCTATTGTTAGTTTAAAGGAGAACTCGGCAACTCTAGCGAACTCTAGTCACTTCTTCGCTGATTTTCCCTTTTGTTGTCGCATGTTTTCCCCACGAGCTCCCCCTACAGTTGTGGTGGGGCGTATATTTCACAACACAGTCGTAAAAAACTCACTTGCGGCGGCCTCCTCCCCCTCTCTACCGCATAGACAGTATATAAACTGGACACAGCGACCCCATTGGATTCAACGGAGGCAAGTGAAGTCAATTAGAAGCACAAACTTCCTGATGGTCGAGCGTACTGCGCAGACTCACACTGAGCTTGACGACGTAGATGTGACGTGAGCAACCCGTCTGTCTTCTAGTAGCTGTGCCAAGCAAAATCTGAATCATTCCCTTCCGAAACTTGCAGAGACGGAGAGTGTGAGTAGGAGGTGTCCATGAGCTGGAGCAGGAGAAACTTTTGCTAAGTATTCTGATTAATTACTTTGCCATTTTGTCTCCACGTCCCCCCGATTGCGAGCGAGCTTCTCCTCCTGTCCATACGGTAATCTCTCTACTGTGCGACAGAGAGTCGCGTTGGTATGACGCAATCGTTAGCCTATTTTTACAAAAACTGCTTCTACGGGGCCATAACGTAAGATACAAGGTAATGGAGCCTTTTCTACATTTTCGTGTTTCTTTAGAAATAAATAATGGACAAATGGAGTCTTTAAACGCCTCAGATGTAAAGTTATTCGCTGTCAAAGTGACGCCAAAATGAATGGGAGTCAATGGGATGCTAACAGCAGGTGATGGTCTGATAGCCAATGGCGGCGCCCGGGGAAGCTTCAACATAATATGAAACGCTGCCCCCCTGCTCTACCGCTGCTCATGTGCGTTTGTTTTGATCGGAGCAAGCCAACTGTATCGTGTGGAGTTATGTCTACCGAGGTGGGTAATCTGGTAATACATCATACATGCGTGTGTGTTTATGTCGAATTGCCGTAAAGCAATTTGTGTTTCGCGCTCGTTCTCGTTCTCGCTTTCGCTTCTCACGAGACTTCCAATTTCTATCTTGCCGGGACGGTAGTGAACAAGTTGCAAGGTTGGTTTTCCGCCTGGGAACGCTAGGGGGAGCGGGGAAAGTCACCAATATCACCAGAACAGGTTGTTTAACCATCCAAATGATTTCTAGACAGTTTTATTAAGTTAAAAAAGCTACCAAGTTCTCCTTTAACTGTAAATCGCTTTGGATAAAAGCGTCTGCTAAATAAATGACTAAATGTAGCCTAATAAATGTACAATTTGCTTGACATTGGACATTCGCACATTTAGGACCGTCTCAAAAGTTGCATAAAACATTGGCATACACGTTTCTAACTTCAATAGCAAACTTTAATTTATTTGAATAAATTTCAAAAATCCAAAGGGTGTGCAGTATGCCTGACACTACATGAACACTTTACAGTTGGTGTTATGACTGTAAGTCGTTCTATTAACATGCTATTGAAGTTAGAAACGTGTATACCAATGTCGTATACACTTTAGAGACGGTCCCTAAATGTGCGAATGTCCAACGCCAAGCTAACTTTATGCCAGTCTATCACTGGGAAACGCTCAGCATTAAACTTTGCGCGTTATTCTGAGTCAATCTGCTTGCCTGCAAGTTTTTTATATCACTGTAATTAGTCCATTAAGCTATACGTTAAGCGTTTTATATGTCCAGCTGGGCAATCCTTAAGTATTGAGGGAAACCCTAATAGCCTGCATGCAGCACATCGCCACAATATAAAGTTAAGGCAACTAAACAAGAGAAATATATGTCAACCTCAAAAATGTAACATTAGATCTGTATATCCGCATCGGGGAATAACATTAATCTCGTTCACGGTAGAGAAAGATGCATGTAGGCTACAAAGGGAAAGTAACCGTGAAGACACTGAATTTAACATAAAACCGCCGTCATAATAATCACAAATACACTTACATTGCTGTTAAATGAGTTTTATGAATGAATGGCTTGGTCTAACTGTTGCTGGTCTTCGTCAACAACAAGCGCTTTTGCACCTCCTGCTGGTGGGGTTGACTAACAGCAGATGGAGAGTATCTCGGTAATCTATTGCTTTTCCTGCAGTTCCGTTGAATTTACTGTCGAATTTGAACCACTGAATTTGTGGAAGCGAATTTGCAAAGCGAAATAAAATGGACCGAAAATTGCCTGTTGAATATTATAGGTTGTATTTTTAAACAGTTTGAATATTTTGGAAGTGAAATATGAAAGGTGAATATGGATTATTGAATTTTTAATAATGAAAATGTGTTTGAAATGTTTTTAATTGAAATATTCACAGCTTAAATATTCAACCATGTTGCATTTCAGCCCATAAAAATGCAAGCCCTAAAAATACAATGCATTAAAATGCAAGCATGGTTAATGCAATGCCTATTTTTTTTCAAGTAGTGCAATTCAACAGGCTTTTTGTTTCAAAAACATTTGACATTATTTTACTTCCATAAATAAGATCTCGTTATTACGAGAAAATATGTCGTTTTAACGACATAAGATCTCGTTATTACGACGTAATTGAGTGGAAAAAAATATGTATGTGGCAGTGCATCACCGTACATTTATGCTAAAACACAAGTTTTTTCTCTCTCTCTTTGGGAAGAGGTATCATTTTATTTATGCAAGGGAAGGTGGATTTTTCATAATGTCTTACAAAGGAACAAGTGGCGAATTAGACTTCCGTGTTCTGATGTCATACCAGCACCACTCTATAAATTATTTAATCACACATGCAGTTAGGAACTTTTAAATATAGTCACCAAAAACACACCACTGTTTTTAGAATAAAGCTCTGGCAATCCTTTTCTATTTATTAGCATATTTACATTTTCTTTTTTTTTATATATATTATTGTTACTTTAAGCTGTAGTCGGCAGCACCATAGTATTGCTTTTCCAAGAAAAGTCTAGACAATTCTCACTTCTGTCTGGTTCTATGATGAATATCTGAAAATCCCTGACTAAACACTCACTCTAACTGTTGATAATGCATTGCCTTTTATAAACAATCTCTGGTTTGCAGAAGTCTCTCCTATTCAGATGTCACAACCTGGTCACAACCCAAGATCTACACTTTAGCAATAGCAAACATGTCGGGACATCACAACATAATTAAAAACAAAACTGCAGTTGACCATATAACATAGATTTTATTTTGCAAGTCCGTGGTGGCATCTGGAGGTCAACTGAAACAACTTGCAATTCTGTAAATGCAGACATCCATTATTATCCAACAATGAAAGTTTTTTACATCATTATTTGTGGAGTTAACTTCACCATTTTGTCACTATATAACCCGATACGTTACATTGTTCTAGTCGATACTGGTCCAACCACCAGCAAATTTAAAAATGCAAATGGATGCAAACCAACCACGTAAGGTTGTGGAGACTCCTGTCCTCTTGTACACAGACATGTGGCAACTTAAAACATTAGTCCTATCAGTAGATCAAATAAAAAAAAAAATCCACTGCTGAGAAAATACATATATAATACAAAAAGTAAAAAGTTCAGCTGTACAACAGAGGCATGAATTAACAGTCAAAAGACTCTGGCAAGGCCCCAAATGCTGCTTCTGGCTTCTCACCAGAAGTTTCCACAGAGGATGACAGGACAGAACCCACCCTATGAGTCCTTCATCATCTTCCACCTGCAAAGAAAGTAGAAAAAAATGAGGTGTTACTCCTACTACAATGGAAATGGAGAAGAGCAGCTCAGATATGTTCATACTTTATAAATTACCATTATTCAGCAAGGGCGAATTAAATTGATCAAAAGTGACAGTAAAAACATTTACAAAATTACAAAACATTCCTATTTCAAATACATTGTTCAATTGAACTTTCTATTCATTGTAAAATACTGATAAAATAAATGCATCACAGTTTCCACAAAAATATTAAGCAGGACAATTTTGAAAAGTTTAAGCACCAAATCAGCATATTAGAATGATTTCTAAAATATCATGTGACATCACAGGAATGAATTATACTTTAAAATATATTAGAACAAAGAAAAAAAGTTTTGTATTCTAATCATTTCACAATATTACTGTACTGTTTTTGAACAAATAAATGCATGTATTGGTGCAGCATGAGCACGAGATATTTTTAAAAAACATTATTTAAAATCTTACGAACTCCAAACTTTTGAACGGTAACCAAGGAATATGTTTGAAAATACATGAAGGGGATCAAATGATGGATCTTTTTGAATCTCATTTTTGGATAAAATATTCCATTTACCTTAATTAAGTACTTTCATCCAATTTCATTATTCATTTCTGAGGATCAGCATTGCTAACTTACCTCTGAATCCACGTCCACCGCCTCCACCTCTGCCTCCTCTGAACCCTCCACCACCGCCTCCTCTGCCACCTCCACGCCCGCCAAATCCTCCACGACCTCCACGGAAGCCTCCTGCAAATACAACACTCGTTTTAGGATTCATTGTGTAGAGCACAATGTGAATGCTACACAATTCTGAGTTAATTAAATAGAAGTTATTACCAGAGATAATGATAAAACCGAACCAACCAGCATATGTATATTGTTTTCTTGTGTGGTCTTACCTCCTCTTCCACCTCTTCCTCCTCCTCTACCTCCACGGGGCGGCCCCTTCTCACCTGGAGGCCTGGGGAGGAATCTCTGGAGGGGCAGCAGCTTCATGGGGTCGATGTAGAACTGATGCAAGGGGAGAGAAAGTTAATTAAAATATTTTTCATCATAATACTGTTAGTCACATCCTAGTGTATTGATAAGAGGCAGAACAGCCGAAGGAAGCCGCTAAAACTGCTTGAAGGCTCATAAGAATCCCTTTGATATTCTGGAGCAATATCTGCTTCTAAATTATGGATATCCTAAAAGAACACTGATCGTTGTCTAATATTTGAAATAAAACTGATAAGCAGTGGGGTGTACTTTAAAAAAATATTAGAGAAGACCGCATAAAAGGAAAAAGTTATGTGGCGTTACATCTTGTTTATATATATATATATATATATATATATATATATATATATATATATATATATATATATATATATATATATATATATATATATATATATATATATATATATATATAAGCTCAAATGTTTCAAGTGGTTTCCCCAAAAGATAAAAATGCAACTTTTAGTGACTTCTGCAGTCTCAAAATTATCCAACCCACTGAATAGAATCCCTTACAACAGCACTAATCTGCAAAATGGGTGTTATCTAATCAAGCGCTTCATTAGCTGCACCAGGTGTGCTTCAGCTAGAACACATGAAATGTCTAAACTGCCTAGGTTTGTTGAGTGTTGCATTTGACTGCATGTTAGAAATATGTCAAAAGATGGTCCAAAAAGTTAAGAGAAGTTTCCATGCCAGAACTCCAAGACGTACGCCATTACTGACCCAAAAATACAAGAAAAGTTGGCTCCAAATTTCCCAAGATGATATAAAAAAGCCACAGAAGTTTTGGGATTCTGTTCTGAGGAGCGATGAAACAAAACTGGAATTTTTCAGCCCTATGGATCAGGGGTATGTCTGGAAGAAGAATTAAGCATATGCTGAAAAGAACACTCTGCCTACAGTTAAGCATATTGGTGGTTCTGTGATGCTCTGGGGCTCATTTGCATCCCCTGGCACTGGAAACCTGCAGTGTGTTGAAGACAAGATGGAAATCCTAGGAGAAAATGTCATGCTGTCAGTGAAGTTGAAGCTTGGGCGTCATTAGACCTTCCAAAAGGACAATGAAGACTTGGTCGCAGAAGAAGTCCTGGAAGATTCTACACTGGCCATCACAGTCACCTGACTTGAACCCCATAGAAAATCTCTGGTGGGATTTGAAGAATGCGGTTGCAGCACGCAAACCCAAGAACATTACTGAACTGGAGGCCATTGCTCATGAGAAATGGGCTAAGATTCCTCAGAAACGCTGCCAGAAGCTGGTGTCTGGGTATACATCTCGATTGCAGCAGGTCATGCAACAGCAAAAGGATGTTCTACTAAATAGTAAAGATGCTTGCCATGAAGGGGTCGAATAATTTTGAGACTGTAAAAGTCACATTTCATTTCAAAAGTCGCATTGCTATTTCAATTACTTATGTTTGATTTGTTTATTGCAAACAGCTGAAAGTCTGTAAATTATGCCAATAAACCTGGGTTGAATAATTTCTATTACAACAGTGTTGTATGTGTGTATATAATATGTATATATATATATAGAAATAAAGTTAAAAAAGTACCATAAAAATAGGGTTCATAAACATTACACATCCAGAAAAATAAAAAACTGAGCTTACCTTCTGTAACTTTTTGAAGGAGGATGCCTTCATATTTTCAGAGAGTTTGACTGAAAAATACTGAGGAATTTGTTAAGGAAACAATTTAGCTCATTAATCTGTACAGCCTGACATATGAAATAAAATTCAGAAAAATCTTATTGTAGTGGAAATGTATTAAACCTTTAGAAAAAACAAGATAATTTAAAATAAATGATTTGCATATGATTTGAAAAATTAATAACACTATGAAAGCTATTCTTGCATTTATTTTATAAAATTAGTTTTGACAGCAAACACACAAGTGTAGCACTTATTTTTTTACATTTATACTAAAAGGCTTTTTACTTGCCAATATAATATAATTAAAATATAAATAAATATATTACATATACATACATACATACATATACACATAACCTATCAATTGTGTGCAACAGCTTTTCAGCAAGGTTTTGATAATGTTGATAATAATTGGCCTTAGACATTCATGTATCAAATACAATACAGTAGGCTTTCCCAGGCAGCAACATAGTGTTGGCCCAGATCCGGCCCACATCTGGTACGTTAATTCCACAAGGCCCAGATGTGAACAAACACTATGTTGCTGTCTGGGTTTATAGGACAAATTACACAAGAACACTTCATTTAACTATCACTATTAAGTTTTGAAGTCGCTGTAAAATTTGACAGCACTGTCAACATCACATGCAAAAACATGTAAGGATACAAAATCACGAATCTGCCCAAAGATCTCGTCCACTTTTCCAATCTGTTCTTTGTTTTCCAGATATATAGGAGCGTTGAAGTAGGGGACTTTGTTTTCCTCCGTCACACATTTACAGACAATTTCATCCTCACAGGGGTGCAGGAACTCTCCCACAGCTGAGACATGAGGAGAATCAATACAATTTAGCCTATAGCATGAGACAAGCAGAACAGAGGCATGAAAGAAAGCAAATATACCTTACCGATAACATATTCCGGTGGACCAAAGTCTTGATATCTGTTAAATCCACCTCGACCACCACCTCCACGACCCCCACCAAATCCACCTCCACGACCCCCTCCGAATCCACCTCCACGACCACCTCCAAATCCACCTCCCCGACCACCACCTCTGTTAAAACCACCGCCACGACTCCCTCCTCGACCACCACCCCCGCGGAATGACATGATAAAGATCCTATAAAACACATAAACGAATCGCGGGTTACACTGGGCAACGTGGTATTAAATACTATAAGTCAGCGTTAGCATGAAGTTTAATCATCCTGATGATCCAAACAAACCCTGGAGGAAAAGACTAACGTTAAATAACCAGGTGAAAATTTTGAGGATTTTAAAAATTTCCTCATCATAATATCATATCTTACAGGAAAGAAATAGCAGCTGTACTGGAGTAACGTTACTGTCGAGCATGGTGAACCAGGGAGGTTAGCCTTTTAGCACATCTAATACCTCCAATTGCAAAAAGAAATATAACATATGGATAAATAACACCAACCGGTATTCTACATAAACATATGTTATTCTAAAACTTGCGCTGAAAAGTGAAAAGCACAATTTACCTTTAAATGTGCTCGGTTGGACTATCAAATCAATGAGCACACTGTTGGACTCTGGAAACACATGTGCCTTCTGCCACAATGTGCCTGCCGTAAATGAACACCGGCACAGACTGTCGTAAACAAGGAAGTCATGACCATGTTTGGACGATAGGGGCGTTCGTGTCAAGAAAAAGCAAAACTTACGGTTTACAACATTCTTCATAGAAAAAAAGTAAACATATTACAATAGCACACATTTCAAAGGTTTGTTTATTGTAAGACTTATACATACATATTTTCTCATTTAGGGCCTATATGTGTTGAATAAAATATTTTGATCTAATAGTTTTGGCACATTTTTACTGTTTACATTTTTAATATTTGTTTCACATTTTTGTTACTGTTTGATGTTAATTTCATGTAAAAATAGGTTTCATTCATATATCACTTTTCTAGAACTCACTTTACACAGCCTGTAAAATATAAATACAACTAGATGACAAAAAAAGATTTTGAAGAAGCACGTCTCAGATTCGAAATGACTCGTCACCCATGTCAAGTCAAGTCAAGGTACCTTTACTTATATAGGCCCAGCGCTTAATACAATACAGATTATTTCAAAGCAGCAACAGGAAAATGATTCACTGATGCGAACAGAGTTCATTTTGGCTGTATACGGCATCTAAAAGAAAATAGTGTCATTGTTCAGCTGAAGTCAGTTCAGAGTTGATTCAGTTCCATTGTAAATATCATCAATTATCAATCTATAAAGCAGTTCTGCAGACAAACAGTGATGTGGTCAGTGCAGTCAAATCAAAAATATTGTTGAATATTAAGTGAATATTAAGCAAGCCAGAGAGGTGACATTGGCAAGGAACCCAAACTCCCTCAGGAGACAGAATGGAGAAAAAAATCCTTGGGAGAAATCAGGCTCAGTCTGGGGGCCAGTTCTCCTCTGGCCAACAAACGAACACAGTGTCATCATGATTCAGGCTGCATCACAAGTCAGAAATCAGATTCTGGATTGATAGCATTCGAATATTCATCCAGTTCCTTTTGCTTGAAGATCGGATTCAAATCACACAGAGCCGAAGCTAGGGTCTGTGCAAAGGACCTGTCTGGTTCTTTTGGTCTTTGCTGAGGATCTGTGCTGACGGCTGTCACGTCGACGAGGCCTGCAGACGACTGTCTAGTTGAGGATCTCTGCTGACATTCAGGGCTGCATTGTGGTCTGATCTGGATACAGACCGGAAATGGCTGACATACAGTAACCTCTGGATAAATAGAGATTAATATTATCATATATATATATATATATATATATATATATATATATATATATATATATATATATATATATATATATATATATATATATATATATAGGCTACTGTATATGAATGCATGCACTGAGGTAACAGCAGAGGTCAGTCTTGACACATGATGAGCTGAGCGGTAGATTACAGTTTCTCTAAAGGGGCTGTGATGATTGTGAGGGACCGGAACATTTGGATTCTGATCAGGGAACTGCTGGCTCTCCTGGGTCTACACACTAGAAGGCGATATCTGTAAATAGAAGTCAGTTTCCCCCCGAATCTCTCTACCTCGTTTTTTTTTTTTTTTTTTTTTTTTAGTTTTTCTTGAATGCCGCAGGCAACTGTCAGCATCCAGCATGGGATCTTGAGTAGTGTACTGAAGAAGAGGGAGAGAGAGCGCTATACAGCTAGAGAGAGAGAGTACCCTACGTCAAGAGGAGTGCCGCACTTTATGTGGAGCTTATTATAACCTTGTGTTGTATATCTTGTACCACAAATACCTTTACACTTTCCCTTAAACCTTTTAGAGAATAAATCCTGCCTTTATACCTGCACCTAACCTGACAGTGACTGGAATTTTGACTTTATCACTTCTTGGCTGACTGAGAGACACTACAACATCTGAATGTCAATATTTGATGTTAGGCTTATAGCACACATGCTCAGAAGCTGTGCTACTTTTCATTGAGGAGATGGAAGACATACACAGACAATGCATTGGGTGAGCAAAGCATGTGTGTGAATGGACAGTTTCAAAACAGAACTGAAAAGAATAAATACATTTATTTATTTAATACATTTTGTTCCTAATATATTATGTATTTAACATACATTAATGCACTTGATGAAACCTTCACAATGTGTGAAATATTAAATAATGTTTAATATTAGAAGAGCCAAAAAATTAGTTCATCAAGGACAATAGCATTCAAAACCAAGGCATCTAAAATGCTAGGCAGTTCAAATTTCCCATTGCAAGGCTCACAAGCTCTTTACCTCCACAAATTCCTTTTGTGCATTTCAGGACGTGAACCATGTGATTTAATTGCTCAAATGTGGAGTGGTTCCTATCCTAATGTATCGATTTCGTGGTTGGGTAATCCGTGATTGTCACACTGGTCAGTCAGATTACGGGGTAGAGAAGGCAATGTGGCCTTGTAGATTGTAATGGGGGGAAAAGTCTGTTAATTGCCCCTGAATGCTGAAAGTAAATTAATTATTGATCGCTTACACCACTCTTTTTCTGTACTTACATAGCTTTACAAATACTTTTATCTCCCCTAAGTGTAAGTACATTTCCGCTCTGGCATAATTACACACGGAGGGAACCCCATGGACCACTAATCACCTCATTAGACCCAAAAAGTTGTCTATTCTGGATTTGTTTGTGATGTCTCTCACTATTTTTGCACACACATTTGGAAACTAAGAAATCGCATTATTTTTTTTGCAAAATCTATCAATGAGTTTGGACTTAAATTTATTCCAAGTTTAGTATAACATTTAGAACTAACCACACATATGGAAAAGACTTTAAATATATATTTTTCATATATTTACATATATTTTTTACAATATACACAAAAATTCATAATAATTTGGATTCAGTAATACTTTTATTTAGCAAAGACACATTTAACTGATCAAAAGTGACATTTAGGATAAAATATAACAAATATTCATATTTCAAATAAACACAGGTTCTTTGTAACATTTTTCAACACTGAAAGAAGTGTTCTTCAGCACCAAATCAGTATTATAATGATTTCTGAAGGATCATAAGGCACTGAAATTACATTTTAAGCTACTGCAAAAAAGAATACAGTAATTTAAAAATGTAATAGTATTTAACATTATCGCTTTTTTACTGAATTATATAACAGTATATATATATATATAGAGAGAGAGAGAGAGAGAGAGAGAGAGAGAGAGAGAGAGAGAGAGAGAGAGAGATCATTTTCACTGAACATATAATAAGCAACTTATAATTTACACAATTAACACAATTATCAATGAAACTTGATGTCATTGCCTCTCTTTTTTTTTCTCTTACCGGTGCTTCTGTGCACAAACTAGCCCACTAACATCATTACCTGGATATATACGTGGAGAGACAGAAGAAGAGAGTAGGAAAAAAGAAAGAACGTAACTGAATGAAATTACTTAATGTGGGTGAGGGAGGGCTCTCATCCAATCTGTGTTCAGGATGACACTGAATGCAAAGCACAGATCCAAGCCAACACTAGCCTGCATCATTATTCTGGCCATTGATTTTCCACTGGGCTTCCAAAGGGCCTTGTTCTCTTTGAAATGAAGTATAAACAAAGTACCAGCATGATATAACAGCATTTTTATTCTGCTTCGGGAGGCAGCAAGCCCTGTGGATTAGAGGTTTCACTCAAAGAAACACAAGTGGTATGCATGTCGTGTGTGTCCATTTCAAATGGCACACTGTTCTCTCAGCCCGTGTGAATGACACTCGTTCTCTGATCAGGTTGAGACAGTGCATTCTGAGTGGGTGAGGAGAACTGAACGTTCAGGGACATCTGAAGACAGGTCATCTGATGCTTAGAGCCAGCCTGTGATGCATTCTGAGTTGGCATTTCACCTCTTGAGATGAGAGACGATAAGAGCTGGCATTATGTTTGGTTTTCTTTAATGCTTTGACAGGCTGGGTCTGATTTAACCGAACTGAGATCATATCTGTTAAGATCCCAGAGTTATTTCTTGGTTTTATGTCGGCAGCCGAGTATAGTTAAAAAAAGGGAAAGGAAAAATAAAGAAACTAAAAAAGGAATAGTGGTCCGCTTTTTAAATTGTGTCTTCAAATTCAATGTCTATATCCACTCCATAGTCAAGAATTTCAATGCATTTTCATATTCATGTTTTCTCAGGCGGCAAATGGACTCTTTTATTACATTAAGAGAATATAACCATAATGGTTCTGTACAGCTACAAATGGGAAACCCAAAAGTCCATGCCACCAGGTCAGATAATAGTTAGTTACAAGCAGGAAAATCTCTTTTGTGGTACTTTGATGTTAGTAAATCAAATACTTTCATGTATCGTAATTGGTTCCCTTTGATATTGGCCAGTTTTACACATTCCATCTCGCTTTGCCTTCTCCATTCCATTCAGAGCAGCATCGATGACCAAGATTATACCCTGAAAGCACCTAAACATACAAATAGCAGTGTCATTAGAGCTGAGAGGTTTTCCATGCTCTCCCTGCCCCTACTGTTCATCCACACTATCCTTTCAACAAAATCAGAGAAGATAATGTGTATTATTAGGTTTCTCATTCTCTTTAATAAGTGATGGGTGAGTGCATTTCTTTTCCATATCAAACTGGTCTGCAGGGGATTCTCGGGTGCCATCACTGGATGAACTGGACTGAGGGACTTTTGAAGTCTGTAGAGATGCGCGGATGGGCTATTATTTCATCCGCAACCGCATCACAAAACTCATCATCCGTCCGCCATCCATCCGCACCAACGTTTTTGACCAATTTTCAAAACCGCAACCGCCCGCCATCCGCTGATTGCTGTATACATAATATTTTTCATTTGGTTGGTTCAACCGCCCGCCACCTGCCCGAATTGAATTAAAATATTATTTTTCTTCACGTCATCCGCCCGAAACCGCGGAGTCCGCGGCTATAACCGCCAACCACGCATCTCTAGAAGTCTGGTTGTGATAGAGTAGTGGTAAATTCATAAATTCACATACACACACACACACACACACACACACACACACACACACACACACACACACACACACACACACACACATATGAAACCATGCAAGCAGCATCGTTTTTTGTTTTTGTTTTCTTTGTTTTTTTTTCTGTTAATTTTGTATTGGATTGTATTGTTTATTTATTGTAATTTTTGGAGCTTGTTCCCCCATATTCTCTTGCATTATAATTTCATCATACAAAATAATAATACTTTGTGTTCCATGGAAGTTGTGGCACGAGGGTAGTAGGCTAATGGCATAACTTTCAGTGTTGGGTGAACTATCCCTTTAAGAATCATAAAGTTTGTTGGATTAATCACAGATATAGGTGAGCCTTAACAGGCCGCGAGGTATAGCTCTATCATGGTTGAGACCTCGAGCAAGGCACTTTACCTGAAATTATATTTGCTACAGTGTAAGCCACTTGAGATGAGTCATCTGCTAAATGTCAAGGAACTGCATGCCATGATGTTTGCACTGAGGAGATCACTAACATTTAAAAAGACTGTTAAGAGCCATGTGCATTTTTGTTTCAAATACAAAAATTAAAAAATTATTAAAGTTTTCTGTTTAGTTATTATAGTATGTGCTCCTCCTGCAGGTATTGGGACAAAATTCTTAATAAAGGCTGTCATTCAGTTCTGCAGGAGGTGCTGATACCAGTGTAACAATCATTACCCGCAAGATGAGAAAGTGTGAATGACCATTTGGCAGCGTGTTTTGGAGTGACAAGCATTTAGGGCTTAGCATTTGTGTTTTGTTATATTCAACAATAAATATCAATGAGCGTCATTTAACTTGAGCATCTTCTCAATCTTACGAGTCAAGACGGATCTGCATCTCCGCAAAGTGAACAAGAACATCATCAGCAAAACACAGAGGGTGTTTTACCAGTACAACGAGGTTTGCTTGCTTTAATTTTTAATTTAGTTCTACTGCAGGGGTACACAAACCTACTTTTGGAGGTCCACCTCCCTACAGAGTTTAATTCCAACCTTGCTCCAAAAATTTTCAAGAAAACCCAGGCCTTGATTAGCTGGTCATTAAAACATTTAGTCCCACATCTACAGCATGCATTGCATGTGCTGCTTGCATAAACATGTTTCTCTTTAAAAAAAAAAAAAAAAATTTATTTCTTGAAACATAGGCTAGTTCTTAAATTGTGTATTGCGGCTGGTCCTCTCAGGCAATTTGGGGGAAAATATCCTATTTCACCTCCACAAATCCACCTCACTTTTCCATTATATGTCACATCAATGTTTCAATAGCCACTGTGTTTGTGACCAATATGATTCCATTTATATTTAATATCTGCTTTATCCAAAATATTCTGCTGACCATGGCAGTGCTGATTCATGCAGTGTCAAGAGCAGACACAGCAAGACTAGAGTCCTTATACCTGCTGATGGGGTATTGTTTCTGTACCATAGAAGAGTTTTCTAGTTGTCAACAAAGAAGAATCCAAGCTGTGTATTTCAAAGTCATGCCACCAATGACACATTAAAGAATTGCTAACAGTGCTACAAGACAAAATCTTCATTCAGCATGACAGATGTGCGACATGCTGGGATAAAATGGTAAGCATTTTACAAGTATTATTTTTCACATTTTTTAAGCACTTTAATAAATAAATGTTAGTCATTTTTGTATTCATTTATTTACTTTTTTTAAATTCAAATAATTAATTAATTAAATCAAACTTAAATTAAGTTCTCATGTTACTCACCTTAGGATGATACACTTTGTTTTGTAAGTCACCTTGGATAGTAGTGCCTGGTAAATATATAAGAAAATGGCTTGTAATGATATAAAAATTAGCATAATTTTAGAAATGCTACCTTCATGCCAACACCACCCCACTAATATAGGAATAGTTTAACCAAAAAAATATGTATTTCACCTGCACGCTGTTGTTGTTATCAACACAAAAGGATATATATATATATATATATATATATATATATATATATATATATATATATATATATATATATATATATATATATATATATACACTACCGTTCAAAAGTTACAGTAAGATTTTTAATACTACAGTAAGATTTTTAATGTTTTTAAAAGAAGTATCTTCTGCTCACCAAGGCTGCAATTTATTTGATTAAAAATACAAACAAAAACAGTAATATTGTGAAATATTATTCCAATTTAAAACAGCTGTGAATATACAGTAAAGTGTAATTTATTCCTGTGATCAAAGCTGAATTTTCAGCATCATTACTCCAGTCTTCAGTGTCACATGATTCTTCAGAAATCATTCTTATATGATTATTTGATGCTCAAGAAACATTTATGATTATTATCAATGTTGAAAACAGTTATTTACATTTTTATTTCATGATGCTATGATGAATAGAAAGTTCAAAAGAACAGCATTTATCTGAAATCTAAAGCTTTTGTAACAAACACTACCCTTCAAAAGTTTGGGGTCAGTAAGAATTTTTATTTTATTTTGGGGGAAAGAAATAAAATAAATCAAAGTAAATAAATCACTTTTATTCATCAAGGATGAGTTAAACTGATCAAAAGTTACAGTAAAGACATTTATAATGTTAGAAAATATTCTATTTTATATAAATGCTGTTCTTTTTAACTTTCTATTCATCAAAGAATTTTGAAAAAAATGTGTACACAACTGTTTTCAACATGATAATAATCAAATAATGAATGTTTCTTGAGCATCAAATCATCATATTAGAATGATTTCTGAAGGATCATGTGACACTGAAGACTGGAGTAATGATGCTGAAAATTCAGCTTTGATCGCAGGAATAAATTACAGTTTAAAATATATTAAAATAGATTTAAATTGTCATTTTAAATTGTCATTTTAAATTGTCATAATATTTCACAATATTGCTGTTTTTTTATTGTTTTTTTTTATCAAATAAATGCAGCCTTGGTAAGCAGAAGATACTTCTTTTAAAAACATAAAAAATCTTACTGCCCCCAAACTTTTGAACGGTAGTGTATACTGTATATTCAAATATGGAGAATGGAGACCAGGTTTTGAGATCCGCAGTAGGGGGGAGGAATTTCAGAGAATAACAAACAAAATCTCAGTTTGTTTCTCCCTGGCTGTTGAGTTGGTTTGCGTCTGTAAGCTTCGTATATCTTTCTGTTTTTAATCATTATTTACTATCATTCCATGTTGTTTTTACTGCTAAAAATAACTTACTCAACATCACACAATAACCTGACATCACTAGCTTCATCGCTAGGTTCATTTTAAGAGTGCAAGGGCTTTAGATACTGCTTTGGATGCGATTAGCTTAGTGAACTCTGTACATTGCTCGGTTCCAGCCCGTGCAGTAGGGCAATTGGGTGACGGTGAGACGCTGTAGTCACGGGACAAAACGTGTGATATACAGATGGTGGTCAACCAGAATGCCTATTACCGCCGCGCCAGCCGCCGCGGCGAAATTACCGCGGCGAAAATAAACCAGCCGCATTTCAAAGTCGTTCCCGAAATGACCGCCAGGTGGCGCAAAGGGACATTGTGCAAAACAGCAGCAATTGCCGTATTTTAAAATGTAAGTGGGTTAAATAATAGGCATATTTTTCATATATATAAATAGGCCTATTAGGCTACAACAGAATAGAACCAAAGATAGATTCAATTTTACAGCTAAAAAAATAGAATCAAAAGTTAAAAATAGAGACGATGTTAGGAGCAATGACGCTGAATATTTTTACTATTCTATTGAGGAATTAGATAAACGAAGAGCTATCGTGAGCGATACAATTGCACAGTAATTTATAGTGATTTCAAAAGCAGTCCTTAAAAAAAAAATTACATGGAGTAGTGTGGCATAATTTTTGAGAGATTACGCGGAACACGTTTTAGTTAAGATCCTGGTTTCAATGCCCTTAATGTATATAGGCTAGGCTTTAAAAAAAATTCACAACGCGTTTTGAGATTGTTTTGAATTAAACATTGAAGTTTAAAATGTAGTGTTTTGGCACACCAGGCCGAGTGGCGTTACGCATTGTTCAAAAATCAGGTTTTATTCTGGCATGTTGAATTGGCGTTAATATTTTTTATTTTTATTTATTAGATTTAGATTTTAGGTTTTGTTAGATTTATTTTTCTCATAACAGCTAAAATAACTTAATATATGCCTTTTCTTCATATGATTTTTATCAATGAACTAGTGTTTTCTGACAGTGTCGACTGCAAAGATGAAGTTGACGATCGCCATATTTGTAGTGAACGCCCCTAGAGAGAAATGCACAGACATAATCAGAGAGTAGCCTTTTTCTTTTTCGTTTTGAATTATTTCGTTTGAAGACATTTCAAGCTTTGTGTATTTGATGTATTTATCATGTCTGTGTGAGGCATACGCTGAGTTTCGTTAAATTAGGAGGATGAGATGCGCTCCAGCTGACGTGCAATGCAAGTGACCTCACGGGCGCCTCTATGATTAGTGTCTGTTTGCTTCTCTTACTTATTGAATCCAGACAATTGGGTGATGAAAAAATGATTAAAATTAAGATACAATTTATAGAAAACGAAATTCACTTTAAAAAAAGGTTTCTACTAAACAAAACTTAATGAAGTGGTCAAAATCATGTCTGACCCACTCCATATCCATCTCTCGATATAATGCATCTTATCTTACTCGTGCTGTTCACTTTTCATATTCAACATAGATTGAAAAAACAACATTATAATATTTTAACAAATATGATACTAAATGAGATTATTTAATGTCTACAACAGTATAGTAGGCCTATAGACTCTATTTGTACAAATTGCTGCACGTTAATGTAATTAAATGAAACCTTGTAACGAATTCACACTGTAGACTGTGTACAGTTGAGACACCTTAAATAACTTGCGTTCGCAGCAAGCACAAGTTGTGATTTTTGCTGTGCACTTGCATATTAGTGTCAGCTGGGAAGGAAATATAGAGACCAGACCTCTTGGAACTTTAATTGAATACATAGCGTTGGTAAAGCATACTGAAATTACATCCCTACAAATGTATTAGGCCCTACTGAAAATAAATGTATCGAATTTAAGCAAAGTAGCCTAAATGTTAAGACTGTAAGCCCTTTACTTTTTTACGTAGCCTAAAGGACTCTTATAGCCGACTTTGGGTTAATTTAATTTGTAGAGGATTTTTTAACTCAAACATTAACACTGAAATAAATTAAACTAAATTATTGTAATTTTTTGGCACACCACGACGAGTGGCACTATGCATTGTTCTAAAGCCAGGTTTTATTCTGGCATGTTGAATTAGTGTTCAACAAATGCGGCGGCGCGTTCATTTGAATGAAGAGCGTTTCTCGCTCGTGTGAGCGAACACACACTGGAACGTTAGGCCGTATCGCAACGAGTGAATAGTGGCCGAGTGGTTGAACTTACGTTACGATCATTTAGATGACACGGGTTCGAATCCCGAACTAACTTGGACTACTGGTGTTTTTATATTAGCCTATTAATGCATTTTATAGTCTATTGTTGATGCAGAGAGATTTGTCTTCTAAAACATTTTTTTTTTGCCTATTTACAAAATAAAATCGCCATGCATTTCCATTTTACACTAAGGAACAAATATTATACAATGACTTTACTTCTGTAGCCTATAATAATTCATATATATGACGTTTAAACGACAAACAATAAAATCAGAACCAGTATTCTGTTGCGTTCATGGTTCCAGTGGCAGTAATGCATCCACGGCTTTTCAAAATGTCACAAAGCGTTTTGAGATTGTTTTGAATTAAATATTGAAGTTTATAATTTGTTTGGCAAGACGAGTGGCAAACTCTTTGTTTTGTTTTGCAAACTCAGCTAGCCTGTGGGGGGTTTGGAGAAGGCAATACTTTGCTTTATCGTGGGGGTGCAGGACAGAGGTGTTAATGTTCCGTCTTTCATATGGAGAGTGTCGGAGCCAGCCTGATGAGCAGGCAAAGGCAAAATTATTTTAAGGATTAATCTCAAAATCTCCAAAAGTCCATAGCCTATGTACAGCAGGCCCTATATCTTATTAAATTATATATTGTAGTTTTATTGATTGTATAGGTTTTCCACAAACAATTTAAATTTAGCAGATACAGAGCTCTTTTATTGGCGACCCACCTCGTTTTATTGTAAGGTGAATTCAGCAAGGCATGTTGTATCTTTGAAGGAACAAAAGCTATTTGTTACAGTTTTTTCTTTCGTGATTTGTGTGGATGACACACAGCGACATATACAGTATTATCAGCTGTATGGTGTTTTTTTACGCTGAAATGCTTAATTTCGAGAAAGACCCACCGCGCGCAGTGAGGGAGACCAAACTTACTAAAAAAATATCCAGCGCGAGAGAGGCAAAGAAAAACGCCTGTTCTTAATTTATGTTGCTTTCAACTTTTTCCGTTTTGTACCGTTTTAATTTTTTAATTTAGCTGCAATTTCTTTGACAATAGAAATTTAAAATGTTGCAAGAATAGGCCTAAGATTCTGTGTTTCTTATTTTGCATCACAAAGGGAATAAACTCTATCGATGCAACCCTGTTTAAATAAATAAACTGTCCCGACACTTTATTCATATCTTAAAATGTGCGATGGGTTTTCAAACTTAATTAATTTTATTTTTCTTTTACATTTTCATTGTTTATTTTTTAATTGAAAGCAATACTGTATTGAAAGTATTTTTCTGATTTGTTCGATCTGTTTTGAAAAATGTCTTCCGTTGATATGGCCGGGTATACTGTCAGTCATCTCAATCTCGTGAATGATTCACACACACACAAAAAAATAATTTAGCAGATTAAAGACGAGCTTCATCATCTTCATTTTCTGGTGCGATCGGCTGACAGTCTTCCTTCATCAGATGTGTCGTCTTTGCAGCGGGAATGTAGCAAATTTATGTTGTAATGTACAATTGATAATTAAACAAGATGATTGACTTTAATAAACAGATACATATTTAAGCATCAACAACACTGTCGGCTACACTGAGATTCGATCTCAGATCGTTTGAAGCTCCGAGAGGCTCTTGTTAATGCTTTGACCACAGAGCTACCGTCTGAATCGCCAACGTCTACTATTTTCTCTGTTTTAAAAGTTTGTAACATGTAAGGCTATTTAGTTCTGAATATAACAAAGAATGCTTAAACCGACTACATCGGTTAGGAGCTGCAAGTCCTGAAAATGTTTTAATTTCACGGTAAATTATTTTAATTTATTTCACTGTTATGTTTCAGTTAATAAATCTACAAACACATTAAAATAACACAAGAAAATGACAAGTAACCTATTGACATAGCCTTTCTAAATTATAGAAAAACTGGGCACACAATGTTAACGTGTGTCTACTTTGTTTGAATTTAATGAATTTGAATTCGTTTAACCACAATATTTATCTTGAATTTATCTGTGACCTCAGCTCAGATTACTGCCGCGGCAGATTACGTCATAAAGAGAATAAACTGACACTTTTCAAAGTCTGTGATTACAGCGCCACTCAGCGGTAAAAGGCAGCAAATACACATCCCAATTTTGCCGCCGCGGGAACGGCGGCGGTAAAAGTCTCATTCTGGTTGACCACCATCTGTATAATGTTCCAATTACAACATCAAACAGGTTCTCCCCACTCAGTGAAACACCCACTGTGAATCCTGTTGAATGTGCCCTAATTATTGGCAATTCTATTACACGGAATCTGAAAATAGAGACACCAGCCACCATAGTCACATGTTTGCCAGGAGACAGAGCGCCTGACATCAAAGCAAATTTAAAAGTGCTGGCTAATGCTAATCGTAAATTCTCTAAGATTATTATTCACGTTGGCACTAATGATGTTCGACTCCGTCAGTCGAAGATCACTAAAATTAACGTTAAAGAGGCGTGTGAACTCGTAAGTATGATGTCAGGCACTGTAATTTGCTCTGGCCCCCTTCCTGTTCTTCTCTCTAGTAATATGGCACATATTCTTAGAGCTCAAACATGAATTAGGGCTCAGGTCAGGAAGCAGTCAGACTGGCTAAACCGACCGTCTGCTGTCTCACGTCACTGAGGTCAGATAAATCCCATCACATAGAGACTCTTTCACCTAGAAATCATCATATGGAGACTGTGTCTGTTCCCCGAATAAGGAAATGCAAAAAAAGCTTGATAAAGCTTGGGTTGCTGAATATTCGATCCCTTACTTCAAAAGCATTTATTGTTAATGATATGATTACAGAATATAACCTAGATGTGCTGTGTTTGACAGAAACCTGGCTAAAACCAAACGATTGCATTATTTTAAATGAGTCCACCCCCCAAGATTACGGTTATAAACATGAACCTCGTCTGAAAGGCAAAGAGGGAGGTGTTGCTGTAATTTATAGTAATATTTTCAGAATTACTTAGAAGTCTAGTTTCAAATATAATTATTTTGAAGTGTTGGTGCTTAATGTAACAATATCTGTAAATGATAAATCATGTTTGAAATTTGTGCTGGCTACTGTATACATAGACCGTTCTCATCCCAAGGCGTCATATACTGACGCTTTTGACATTTAGTCAACATCCGACGCACATGGCACCCTTTAGCGTCAATATGAGACGCAGATAAATATGGGCCAGAAGGCGCCTCCTAGCGGTCTAACCCTAACCCTACCCCAGACCTAAACCTACCCATAATCTGCATCTCATATTGACGCTAAAGGGTGCCATGTGTGTCGGATGTTGACGAAATGTCAAAAGCGTCAGTATATGACGCCCTAGGATGAGAATGCGTTGGTATACAGGCAGCCAGGGCACCATACAGACTTTATCAAAGAATTTGTAGTTAGTAATGGCTGCAGATGAAGTCCTAATTGTTGGTAATTTTAATATACATGTTGATAACGAAAAAAATGCATTGGGATTGGCATTTAAAAACATTCTTAACCCTATTGGAGTTAGACAACATGTGTCAGGACCTACTCATTGTCCTAATCATACTCTAGATCTAATACTATCACATGGAATCAATGTTGATGGCGCTGATCTCATCTCAGATCATTATCTAGTCTCGTGTATACTTCATTTAGCCAAGGTTGTGCCATGGTACAACAAGCACTCTCAGGCCCTTAAGAGAACAGCCAGAAAAATGGAACACAACTGGAAGAAAACAAAATTAGAGGTATTTCACATTTCATGGAAAGAGAGCACAATTGCATACAGAGAGGCCTTAAAAGCTGCTAGATCTGCTTATTTTTCAACCGTATTAGAAGAAAATAAATGAAACCATAGGTATTTATTTGAAACAGTGGCTAAACTAATGAAAAATAAAGCTTCAAGCCCAGACGTTTCCAAGCAATACAGCAGTAATGACTTTACGAACTTCTTCACTTATAAGATTGATAATATCAGGGAGAAAATTATAACTATGCAACCATCTACTGCAGTATCGCATCAGGCAGTGCATTGAAGTCTCCCTAAGGAAAAATTCTATTCATTCATTGCTATAGGAGAGGAAGAATTTTCTAAACTTGTTAAATCATCTAAATCAACAACATGTATGTTAGATCCTATACCGACTAAGCTATTGAAAGAGATGCTTCCAGAGGTCATAGATCCTCTTCTTAATATCATTAATTCATCTTTGTCATTAGGATACGTACCAAAAACTTTTAAGCTTTCTATGATTGAACCGCTTGTTAAAAAAAAGCAACTTGATCTTACAGAATTAGTCAATTACAGTTTGATCTCGAATCTACCTTTTCTGTCAAAGATACTAGAAAAGGCTGTCTCTTCACAATATGTTCCTTTTTTGAAAGAAATTATATCTGCGAGGATTTTCAATCAGGACCATACCATAGTACTGAAACAGCTCTCATTAGAGTCACAAATGATTTGCTCTAATCATCCAATCGTGGTTGTATCTCTAGTGTTACTAGATCTTAGTGCTGCATTTGACACTATCGACCACAACATTCTTTTAAATAGACTTGAAAATTAAGTTGGCATTAGTGGAATTGCATTAGCATGGTTTAAATCATACTTATCTGACCGTTATCAGTTTGTAGCAGTAAATTAAGCGATGTCTCATCGATCAAAAGTTCAGTATGGTGTACCACAAGGCTCAGTACTAGGACCGTTGCTGTTCACTCTGTACATGCTATACTTGGGAGATATCATTAGGAAACATGGCATTAGCTTTCACTTTTATGCTGATGATACACAGCTCTATATTTCTTCACACCCTGACGAAACTTACCAATTCACAAAATTAACGGAATACATAGCTGATATAAAAAACTGGATGACTAGCAATTTCCTACTACTTAATTCTGAAAAAAAACAGAGATTCTAATTATTGGACAAAAATCTTCCTCACATAATAACCTAGAATACTGTCTAACACTTGATGGCTGCTCTCTCAAGTCCTCGTCGTCGGTTAGGAACCTGGTTGTGCTCTTTGATACCAATCTTTCATTTGAAAGTCACGTGTCTAGTATCTGTAAAAACGCATTTTTGTCATCTTAAAAATATATATCTAAATTTCGTCATATGCTCTCAATGAAAAATGCAGAACAATTAGTTCATGCGTTCATGACATCGAGGCTAGATTATTGTAATGTTATTATGGGTGGTTGCCCTGCACGCTTAATAAACAAACTGGTCCAAAATGCAGCAGCTCGAGTTCTTACCAGAACCAGGAAGTATGACCATATTAGCCCGGTTCTGTCAACACTGCATTGGCTCCCTATTAAAACATCGTATACATTTTAAAATATTGCTGATTACTTACAAAGCACTAAATGGTTTAGCTCGCCAGTACTCGAGCGAGCTCTTAACGCATTATAGACCTTCACGTCTATTGCGATCTCAAAATTCCGGCCAGTTGATAATACCTAGAATATCAAAATCGACTGCTGGCGGTAGATCCCTTTCCTATTTAGCACTGTTGATTAAACTGTATGAAACTGTATTTCAACATTAAACTGTTGAAAGTGTCTGAAAGATTCTTTAGAAGTTCTCCTTTGTGTTTGACACGCAAATTAACAGCATATGGATCAACACGGAAGTGAGGAAATGACGACGAAATATTTATTTTCTTCTGATGCATGAGCATTGGTCTCTCATGTCACCTATAGCATAAGCTGCATGGACCTGGATTGGGAAGCATGTTTCAAGGGCCAAGAAGCTGAGCAGCTAAAGAAGTACCTCAGACCAGACATGAAAAAAATCCTGGTTGCAGAACCTGGCACCTATGAGCAGAGATGGCAGATTTCAGATCAATTGAGATGAATGGGAATGTAAGTGGATGGATTTCTGCAGGTATTACAGATCTCCTTATATCTGGACTGGGTAAATTTGTCGGGGTGAACAGAGAGGGAGAAGATGGGAGTCATTTAAGCACTGACTCTTCCACCCACACTGATACTGCAGCAGCTCCTCATCTGCAGTTCCATGTTAAACACCATCATCCTTCCCCTTTTCCCCTCTCTCTCTCTCTCTCTCTCTCTGCATCTCTGAATTCTGCTTGTTGTGTCCACAGCTTTTATTGCAGTACCCCTCAAGTGTCCTGCAGTCTCTGTCTCATGTTTGAGGAAGAAAAAGATGGACATTTTATAGAAAACAGTGTTCTGTGTGACAAGTATTCCCATTACATATTATCTAACAATGCGTTACTGTTACTGTACATGTGTATACTATATTCCTTAATGGGGTACTTTACTGCTGGCAAAATGGGATTTCAACAAAACTTAGCTGCCTATACAATAGAAAGATGGATTTTTTTTTTTTTTTTGCTACATGACTAGAGAAAACCAAGAAAAAAGGCTGTTGTCTTCCCTTTTGCCAAATAGATAGGAAAACTTCAACACCCATAATGCATGTTGCCACTCCAATGCATTCTCATCCTAGGGCGTCATATACTGACGCTTTTGACATTTCGTCTACATCAAACGCACATGGCACCCTTTAGCGTCAATATGAGACGCAGATAGCTTTGTTCGGTTATGGGTAGGTTTAGGTCTGGTGTAGGGTAGGGTTGTAGGCGCCTTCTGGCCCATATCTATCTGCGTCTCATATTGACGATAAAGGGTGCCATGTGCGTTTGATGTAGACGAAATGTCAAAAGCGTCAGTATGAGAACGGGCTGGGCACTCCCACCAAACTTCAAACTTCATGCCCATTTTTAGCGAAATGCTGTTTATAGAGTAGACATGGTACGATAATTTTTTAGTGATAAACCTACTCTTACAGTAACTGCTCTGTTAATAACCCTCTGTCGATCAGACTATCCATGGGCAGGAAAACAAAAATGCGGAAGTATAATCTAGTTTTCATGAAAGGCCGAGAGCTGTCAAAAGTCAGCCAGTGGACTTTTACTGTGACAAATAAACACACATTTCTCGGTGCAGGTAACATGGAGAACAAGTAAACATTTGTTCATTTACATATAGGCTACTACTGACATTGATTTGTAACAATAAAAAGTGGGTTGAATATCGGATAAGCTACACTTGAAAGTTACACCAATCTGCTTTTTGATCAAACATTTTTTTTTCTTTTGAACTCTTAGAATATGCAAATGCATTACCTACAACAGAAAAAAATATCATTAAAGCATATAGGTTATATATATTTGACATGCTACTAAACTAAGTTTTGCTTAATGATTCACATAAAGTACTGCAATTAACCTTTAAAGTTTCAAAATGTATTGTCCACTCACACGTACTCCTACCCCTGTTCTTCTTAAACCTGCATACTATTTTATTTATTTTTAACATAGCACTACTGGTTGTCTCTAAAAAGAAAATGTTTAACTATATCTTGAGGGTTTTTTTTTTCTTCCCCCATTCAAGTGTACGTATTGGAGCTTGTATGCCTATTTCACACAGATAACAGCTGCTCTAGCCATTTCCAAAGTGGCCGCTGAGTACTATGCTGTATGTACACATAATATACATATATAAATAGTTAAATAGTTTAACATACAGCTCCTCAAACACACACACTCTCCAACACATCCGCTGTGCACTTCAACATCTTCCACTCCTTTTACCCTGCCTCATATTTTTCCTCTGTGCCATCCCTTTGCATAATTCATCTGTTTTATCGCCGCGCAAGGGTCTCGTCAACACCGGCTAATTTTAGCGAGGGACAAGAGGAGGCTTTGTGATAAAGCTGCGAAGTGTCTTTTTCTGCTCTGACTTCAAGTGCATGTGGATATGTGTGTGGCTGTTCCTCTCAACATCCTATCACTTCAGTGAACCGGTTTTATGCAGCGTGCTTTTATCTCTGCCTCACTCTTTCTTTTTTTTTAATTCATTATTTTCCCTCTTTTTACCACTTTCAATTTCTCTTTACATGTCACTTTCTCTTAGTTTCGAAGGATATTTCAGTTCATCAATGCTCATTCGAGCTAGTATGTACTGCTGTTGCGGGTTGTCTTTACAGTGACAGCCATGTCAGTGCATGACAGTAAGGGTTCTTGTTTCTTTGTCTTCCCAATTATGCCCTGCCTAGCTGTCTCCCTTTTTTACTGAAGATAGCGGTAGCTTCATATCCTATGGTAGGCCTATGTTTTATTAATTGGAACGTCTGCAAAATATTGACCCCGGTATTTGTCCAACCTAATCGTGTTTACTGTGCTTCCCAGCGGCATGTAAATAATCCCAAATCAGCTTTAATGAGTTAGGAGAGAGTTTGAACTGCCTGCGAGCATGAAGCGTGGATGATTCAAGCTTTCGGAAAGGGGAGCGGTTGGTTTCTATCGATTTAGCGCCAGTGCTACAGAGTGTGTTTTTGTAAAAGAAGGGGCAATGGTTGAGAAAGATGAAAGGGTTGCAATGAATACGTGACAGCCACTTCGCATGTGTGTGTGTTCTTGTGGGGGTGTGCTGGGACAATGCGGATATAAGTGTTTGATGACAAACTCATTTGCTCTATGATGTGATCATTAGCATTGATGTTCTAATTGATTTGGTCAGCAGAAAGAGAGAGACATGGAAGAAAGTCAGAAAGAGAATCTGTATATGTGGGTGTGTGCATATGCAATTTGTGTGCATATCTGTTCATGTTAATTAGCTTGAGGGTCATAACCATGTGTGAACATCTTGAATAATATTTAACATAATAAGTTAACCCGGCTGATTCTTTGAAAAATGTTTGGGGTTACTTTTCTGTGAACATGTTGGAGAATATTATTTCTGCTGGTTCTTAGAAAAAAACTGCAGTTGGCAGAACTTTAACTTATGACTCTAAATTCAATGCATCAATGACCTTTTTTTCTGCTCTTTTGGAAAATTATTTCTCCATACATGTCAATGACATATTAACATTATAATACGGCTAATGATCTAGGTGATCATATTTATATATGGGTTTATCGTTCATCTCTCTCACTGACAGCTTCTTAAAATTGCATAAACACAGACTCAGCAAATCTATGAATACCCGGGCACATAAGATTCATGACCACATTAGGGCGATCACTAATGTGTGGGATGAGAAAAGGAAGAGAGAGGAAACGCATTGGCAGTTGAAATGTAATTTGAAAAATATAATGCATCCTTTAACGCAAGCTTGGTTTGAGGACAAAAAATGAGTATGGTGATGCATCATTTCAGTCACTCTGATGTACAAAACCTAGAGCACTTCTATGCAGTAACCCATAGATGTGACTTGAAAAAAGAGTCTATTTAGCGAATTCTGACTAACATGTAAACGCTGACGTCAGTGCCATTCATACGTTTGGAATATTGTGATGACTTTGCATTTGACTTTGCATATTCACAGTTGCTAGAATCTCCATGGAATTGATAAATAACACAAATGAATTAATTCTTTTTTTAATTCCATATTACATTTCAAATTACTCATCATTACCTACACTACCATTCAAAAGTTTGGAATAAGATTTATTTATGTATTTATTTATTTTTAAAAGAAGTTTCTTATGCTCACCACAGCATATTATTTGATTAAACAATAATTAGTGGATAAAAATTATACTTTTTTTCAGGATTCTATGAATAAAAGTAAAAAGAACTGCATTTATTTGAAATAGACATTTTGTAACAATACAAAGGTCTTTACTGTAATTTTGTTCTATTTAATGCACTCACACACACTGGGCCCTATTTTAACGCAATTATCAAACACGAAACGCAAGTAACTTTGTGGGTGGATCACGGGCGCTGTTGCTATTATACCGGTGGGATAAATGACTCTTGGGGGTAAAATGGGTTGGTCTGAAGTAGCTACATTTGAGGAGACCGACATTCTCGTCAAGGCCGTAAAAGACAGAAAAGTGACACTGGAGAAACCCACCCAAATTAGCTTTGGTTAAACAGGCGTATAATAATTTGGGTAAATGTGTAAGCTAGATTTATGCCTATTTTTTTTCACATCTTCATGGACACCACAATGATTTCCCTCGTGTGGAATATTTTTCCTTGTAATTATGTATGGTTTACAAAAATGGGAACTGCTGCCTACGTCTGTGTAGATGAGAGAAGTGTATGCGCGTTGTGCACACGCTACATTATGGCCAAGCATGCGCCCTTAAAAAAAGCATCTGAACGCGCCACTGAAAACGCGTCTCTGACTTTAGACTAGGTTTTTCCTGGTCTGTGGCGGAATTGTTTTCTGAAACTGCAAAATAGCACCAGGGAACGTTTGCGCCGGAACACGCCTCCTCTTTTCGCTGAACCGCCCCCGGGAGCGCAAGTTCATTCCCTAATTTACCGACGTGCGTCTGTGGAGGGAAAAGTCCGCTGTGCGTCGGGTGCAAAATAGGAATGATACATGCGTCGGTGTACGAAGTCAATTGCGGTGGGTGCAAGATAGGGCCCACTATGCCAATCTAAATTGTCAAAATCCATGAATTTATATAGAAAATCTGATACAGCATTTTACAATAACACAAAAGAAATTAAATACATAGTCATAAACAATATCTAAATTATAGCATTTGTGAATCAAGCACTAAAACAACGTGTATATAACATTAACTGCACTATCAGCAGCCCCATTTCATTTTAGTGAATTTCCCTCCAACTTCAAAACCAGTGCTGTATTAAAAAACGCCTTTTTTCCAATGTGCCATGTGACCTATGAAATGAACTGTGACCTTTAATTTCCCTTTTCCATCTCTGAATAAAGACTTGACCCCATCTGCAGCCACTGCTGACACTTATTACAGTCCTCCGCAAGGGAAACGGCCTCTCTGAGGAACGTGGACACGAGGTGGTGAGGCCTCACTTCAGTCTGTTATTGCGGTGACCCACGTGAGTGTGTTTATAAGTGGCGGGTGGTATTAGCGGGTAGGTGGATTTGAGCAATGACTGTATTTTAAACAGCCCCGTGGACGAGTACGCATGTGGGCTGAGAGGTTACGAGGTACAATTCAGGTGAGATGGAGCTACATTGTGTGCTAGTGTGTGTTTTGTGTGTATCGGCAGTACTGAAGAGCACCTGGAGTGTAATGGAAAGCGGTAAGCAGTGTAGTGATGGACTACGCTGGAGCAGCCGGTGGCATTCACCTTCAGACAGGGGTCACACACAGCCTCCGTAAAGAGCCTGTAATAACTGTTCTCCCAGCCCGAGCTTACCGGTACAAGACATAGCTAGAAAACAAACCACGCGGGTGCTTAAACATAAAAACACCGAACCGCACGAATCTCTTTGTGTATGTGAAGAAAGCGCTCATTGATCAGATTTTAATTGGTTTTGTGCTTCTTCCCTTCCAGCTTTTGTGAAGAGAGATTCAGGCAGATGTCAATTTAACTGCAGTAAGCTGGCACAAAGTGGGCAAGTGTGACGTTCTGGAGATGATACCCTATTCACCTCTCCAGGAACAGCTGGCTGTTGTCAAAAACATCATTAGGCGAGTGGGGTGATGCAGAGCTGTTCCAGGTAGGTCAATGTGACACATCAACACTCACAATACTCGCGCTACTTCCTCCTTCAGCTAACAACTCATCGTGCTGACTGATCCGTTTTGATCTCTTGTAAACAGGCCTAAATTAATCTCATTGTCAGACTGCGTAACACATTCCATATTTAACTATAGAAAGATCTTTTAATGCCTGTTCATATACAAGGATTGAAAGCAGAATATGTGCCTGCAGTGTTAAGATGGATAGTCTGTGTTCTTTCTCGCTACAAATCTAAATTGCGTGTTTAACACATCAACCTATCATGCAATTACAAGTCAGCAAGAATTATTTTCCATGTGACAAAAACCCTGCTAATGGACTATTAGCTCTCATAATTTGTAAAATGATGTTAGAAAGACACTGTGAAAATTAGAAGAAAAAAAATGAAATGAAGTTTGAATAGAGATGGGTCAAGAAAAACATGACCAAGTGTTCTTTTCACATATGAAAAATGTGAAGTGTGTAATTGTCATATATTCCCCATGTCTTATCTGGACTTTTGCTGCATTTCCTTACCTAATGCCATGTTTTGTAGTCCTTTGTAGTTTTTCTTGTTGATTAGTTCTCTGATTGTTCCCAGGTGTGTCTTGTTTGATATGTCTTGTTTGTGCCCCTTGTGTAGATATACCCCAGTGTTTCTCATGTTCTTTGCTGGTGTTGTCCCTACGTGGATGTTATGTGTGCTCTGTTTAGTGCTGTTTGGAAGTGCTATTCATTTCCGTGGTAAAAATCATTAACTTAGGGGCCGCTTACACTACTCCGTTTTCAACCGAAAACAGAAAACTTTTAATGCATTCTGGGCATTCAATTACACGATGATGGCGTTTTGGTGGCCTGAGAATGCAAACTTTAAAGTAGGTTTCAAAGTGCAAGTTTTTGAAAACGAGTTTTGAAAGCGATACCATTATCATCTCTGTGTAAACTTCAAAAATGTGAATCTGTGAAAACATGGAAGGCTTAATGTGTAAGCATGCAGGTGTGTCTTTATAGTCTGTCTTTACAAAGCGACATTGCCAATTACTTGTCTGGCATGCATAATGCAGCGTTTTATTTGTTTTTTTTTTGTCGTTTCCATGCCAATCTCTATTACCATGCCAATCTATCAGGGAGTTGTCACGACAGAATTATTTACTTATTATTATTATTATTATTATTATTATATCATTAAATATATTATTACAATTAAGCATTATAATAAATATAATAGTTACAATATAAATAAGTTTGTGATGACCATCTTTAAATCAAGGAGGATCATAGATCAGCAAATAATCGTCATGATTCAAAGCACATTTTTATTAAAATTCTTTAAATATTCCGGAATGTATATAAAATCACTACTGGAGAAGAAACATGTAACATGTAATGATGCATAAATCTGCAGCATGAACTGCAAATTCCATAAACAATTCATTGAATTTTAATGATCAGAGTTATGCATCAATGCATAACATCCCAAGCATTTATATTATCATACTAACCGTTTGATATTTTCATACTAATAACTATGGTGGAGCAGTAACTGGGTGCAAATTATCAGAGAATATCTCACCAATGAGCGTGAAATGGAAAATCCAGATTGGAGTTGGAGTGGAGTGATTACAAAACTCTGATTGAAAGTATATGTACTGAGAAATAATGGAAGGCTTAACGTTAATCTCACGGCAGAACTTCCCTCTAGCCTCTTCCCTATCTGTCCGACACAATGAACCCTCAATCCCATTGAGCATACTAACCCAAACAACATTTCATTTAATCATCCACATCCCCGCCTCCTCTTTCGCTCTACTTTGTCTTCTTGAGGAATAGACATGTGGCTTGTGCAGACAAGCAAGGAGTTTTCCATTCCCAAAATGTAATCCCATCAGTTGTGGTGGACTAGAAGACCAAGGATGCCCCACCGTTGGCATCCGCTTCATCAAAACTCTTCCCTCGTTCTGTTCTCTACCTTTGTAGTGAAAGTGCTTGTCAAGAACAAAGCCACTGTAATGGCGTATTCAGAGGTGTGGATGGGGAAAACGGACAGAATGACATCTCAATGTCACCATGCTGGAATAACTTTCAAAAAGGCCTTTTGCTCCCGCTTGTCTCCTGAGGTTTGGATCATGTCCAGACGTATCGCCCGCTCATTCTTTTATGTCATTGCAGGTTCACGCATCGTCCATCCATATACAATCATTTCGCTTTTTTAGTATGCATCAGCCATTGATGCGGTTGCAATGTTCAATCTTTTTTTTTCTTTTTTTTTTACAAACCCTCAGTGTCAGGGAAATAACTTAATATGATAGGTTCAATCCAGAGAGGCCTGCTGTAACACCAGCTGAGTATTACTTTCACATCTGAGCTTGAGAGCCATGAAATGGCTTCCCTCTTGCCTTCCAGCTTTACAATCTAACATTAAACCAGGTCCTGGAACACAGTCCCGTGGGGCGGAGCACCTCATGGTGGATACATCACAGGGAAAAACAGACTAAATCAACAAGACCACGGGCCCCTTGGGGGCAAATGCAGGCTCGATTGCATCGAAGAAAGAGTCTACCCTCACCTCGCCTCTCTTCTCCACCACAGAAGTGTGTGAAGTGTGTCCACTTGTTGGTCTCTATTAAATCCTTCTGCCTCTGACAGAGGTAGTTGACGTTTTACATGACACTGACACAACCCCCGACAGGTGAACCGTATGGCAGCTTGGAGATCTGTAAGCTTTTGTGGTTTTGGATAGTAATTGTTTCTGATGGATTTGGTAACTCTTAGTCATCACTAGTGGGTTAACATGATCTTCATATTAGACTACAGATCCAAATAATAAGCAATTCCTTTAGCAGGAAGTAACACTTCTATACTGTGGCCTTGTACAGTATGACCATGTATAGTTCTTAGTAGTCCTCTGGGATGTATGAAAAAAAGTAGTTATTGATTAGCTATTTATTGATTAAAAGTAGTTATTGATTATCTTTATAGTGAACTACCTCATTCAACTGAGCGCTATTACTTACTAATTGGTTAATCAGAGTTCTCTTACGAGAGTCCTCTCGTACTGCGTTTTTATCAAAAACGCATCGGGAAAAGTCTCTTTTCACGAAACACTGAAGCAAAAATTATCCTTTAATTTTCATATATGTAAAACGCGTTGCGGCAGCAGCATTCAGCTATGGCGAGACGGCTTGCTCGCTCATTGGCTGCTCTGCGGCAACTGCTTAAGCCTATCGAGCGAGGCCTGAGATGACATCAGACCAATGAGCCATTCGCCACTTCCCGCCGAAATGGGCGTGGCTTACCTCTATAAAAGGAGCTCGAGAAGGCTGATTCACTTGATTTTAATCTCTTCAGCGAAGCGCACGCATCGCTGGATCACGGAAGCAGCGTTGTTCGAAGCAAGCACTTCAGCGGGATGAGCCCTCGAAGCCGCTGGCCAACGCCGCCTTCTACAGCCGTACCTGCTGCGCTTTCCGACGCCTATATCCTTTCATTGCTATTGCTCTGTTTTCTGTGTGTGTGTGTGTTCGCTGCAACACTCACCCCTAAAAGAGCTGCGTCTTTGTAAAGATGCCTTCCTGCGGCTCGTGCCGAGCCCCACTCACCGAGGGAGACAGTCACGTCATCTGTGTCTCCTGCCTGGGTGAGGACCATGCAGCGCTTGCGCTCGCTGACGGCGGCTGCCCTCACTGCGAGCTTTTGCCGATGGTGACTCTGAGGACTCGCCTGGCATCCTTCTCTAAGCCTGCATTCGCCGCCGCGATGCCGCGCTGTAAAAAGCGCCGCTCGCAGCGGGTCCCGGAACCCGCTCCAGCCCGACCAAGCTCGCCGGTTCGCCCGCCAGCTTCACCGGCCTCTCTCGAATCACTTCCTGATGCCCAGCGCCCGCAGTCTGCCGCCGCTTCATCAGAGGAAGTCGTTTCAGAGGCCGCGTCGGGGGAGAAGGATTTCTGCTCTCTGCTACCTTCAGGCAGCGAGGATTGGCCGAGCTCTGAAGATCTCGCGCCTCCTGCCCGCAAGCCCTCAACGAGAGCGAACATCGAGACGGAGCTCATGCGAGTACTCGCGCTGGCCGCGGCGAGCCTCGGCCTCGAGTGGTCTGCACCGGAGCCCGCCTCTCGAACCCGGCTGGATGGTAGCTTCCTCCCTGGTGAGCGCACTTCTCCGGAATCTAAGCCCGCTCCTTTTCTTCCTGAGTTACATGAAGAAGTTGCGAAGGCCTGGAACGCGCCCTACTCTGCGCGGACGCGCTCATCTGTGTCACCCGCATTTTCCTCTCTGGATAATGCCAAAGACCGAGGCTACCTCTCTCTTCCGCCGGTGGAACAGGCGATAGCGACCCACCTTTGCCCGCCCTCTGCTGGATGGCGGACTAAACCGGTGTTGCCTTCAAAAGCCTGCCGCATGACATCGACGCTGCTCGCGCGAATCTTCTCCGCCGCTGGGCAGGCCGCGTCATCGCTACACACTAGGGCTGTCACTTTTGTGAAAAAATCCTGTTCGATTTTTTAGACATAAGTGTTCATTGAATCGATTGTAAAATCGAAAATTGAACAATAAAACGCCAAATATGGGCAAATCCACGGACAACTAACAGGCATTAGGACGAACGTAAAGAGGGCGCGCCACGCCTGACCCGCACAAGTCAGCAATATTTCTGATGATTTATTGGCGTGAAGTTTCGCGCACAATGACTAGTGCAACGTTCTCGAAAAGCAATAAGCAGAGTGGACTGCCATAGCAGCATATATGAAAAACCTTACCTCAGTCTTCAACATGGCTGTGTTTACGATTAGAAATGTCAAATAAATTTCGCCTACATAGGCGATAGACCGTAGCCCGAATCTGTATCTGAATGCTGGGAAAATTCACAGTTTCGTAGTAAAAAGAGACACATTATGCAGAAGGATCATTGCTGTTATGCGTGTTTGTCAGAGCCTGCAGTTGCTGTGTGATGCGCGTTCGCTGCGGGCATAACATGACGAGCTGGACGCGCTCCGAGAAAAGACCGTTAAAATCGATTCCCTATTTTCGTTTTCGAAACTTGCGTTGGTTGGTCCGATCGATTGTGCAATCGATTTTCGAACGTAAAGTGACAGCCCTACTACACACCATGGCTACGCTGCAGATTTATCAGGGTGATCTCCTCCGTAAGCTGGACGAGATGGGACCTGACGCTATCTGCATCGCGGACTTAAGGAGCGCTTCAGATCTCACGCTCCGAGCTACTAAAGCCGCCGCACAAGCCATGGGACGGTGTATGGCTTCCGCCACTGTCGCTGAGAGGCACTGTCGCTGACGCTCACGGAGATGGCCGATTCCGAGCGCACCGCGTTTCTCGATGCCCCGCTGTCTTCCGCTGGCCTTTTTGGTTCTTCTCTCTCCGAGTTCGTGGAGAGATTTACCGAGGCCCAAAAAGCGTCTCAAGCCTTCAAGCACTTCCTACCGAAGCGCTCCGGTTCTGCAGCGAGTCGTGACAAACGGACTCCGCGGAGCTCTCAGCCTCAGCCCCCACCTTCGGCCGCCTCTTCGCAGCAGCCACAACAGCGCAGCTCGAGGCCCCACTCTCGGTCCAGCGCCCGGCGCCCCTCTTCGCGCGGGCCGCGATCGAGGATTGTGGTGAAACCGGAAGCCCCGAAGAAGTCCTAGCAAGCCTAGGAAAGCGCAGGTGTGTGAGTCCCGTTGCGGCCGGCCTCTCACCCAAGCGCCCCGCTGTTGCAGTCCCAAGATTTGCGACTGTTCCAGCGTTTTCCGCAGAGAGCAAGTCCGCACTGCTGCCCGCTTGCCTGCACACAAAAGCCGTTCTCACGGCTACCCAGATAAATCTCAAAAAGAGTATTTTTTCTGGTGTCCCGGCCACGGCCGATGGTGCTATAAATGTAGTCCCGATGCCCACTCCTCAGTGCCCATCACTACACATAAGCACAGCCCTACACTTAGGGCCCGCGCACATAAAATCGATTGCGCTTCCAACATAGTGAGAGTGCCCACTTCCCAGTGCCCACGAACACTATGTTTAACAGATCACAGGCTCTCTGTAAAAATGAGAACTGTGAGCGCGCGCTCTGCTCAGGAAGACACCACGCCCAAAGCAGTAAATGTGCCTGCTTCCAGCCCACATCTACTCGCTCACAGGGGTCCTACGAGACTTTCTCAGTCCTCCCTCACTCAGCTAAGCATTGTAGTAAGGTCGAGGACGAGCGTTTCGCCCGCTGTATTAAGCGCGCGCCCCAAAATGCCACAGGCATAACGCCTATGTTTGTATCCCCCGAAGCGCCTCTGTCGCACGGCGAACAGAGCGCGCTCCGTATCCAGCCCCTAGCCAGCCATGCAGAAGCATGGGCAGCGCTTCCAGGGGTTTCGGACTGGGTGCTAGGCATTATAAAGAGAGGCTTCTCGCTACAGTTTTGTCGACGCCCTCCCCGCTTCATAGCGCGCGTCGAAACTACGGTTTTGTTGGAAGTAGCACACCTACTTCGAGCCGAAATATCAAAACTGATAAGCAAAGGGGCGATAGAGCGCGTTCCCCCAGCTCTAAGCGAAGGGGGGCTATACAGCAGATACTTTCTAGTCCCCAAAAAAGACGGCGGTATCAGACCCATACTGGATCTAAGATGGCTGAACAGAGTATTAGTGAAACGCAGTTTCAAAATGCTCTCAACCAGCAAAATTCTCGCGCATGTTCGCCGGGAAGACTGGTTCATGTTGATAGATCTGAAGGACGCGTATTTTCAAATACAGATAGCGTCACGTCACAGGCGATACTTGAGATTCGCCTTCGAGGGTCAGACATACCAGTATACAGTCCTGCCATTCGGCTTGTCCCTGGCACCTCGTACATTTACGAAATGCATGGACGCAGCGCTCGCTCCTCTCAGACTCAGAGGCATTGGAGTGCTGAACTATTTGGACGACTGGTTGATCCTAGCTCAATCACGATCACAGCTCGTGGAGCACAGAACCATTTTACTCGATCACCTCGAGAATCTTGGTATCACAGTCAACTGGACAAAGAGTTCATTGAACCCCACTCAAACGATTTTGTTTCTGGGCGTCGTTCTGGACTCACAGTCTATGACAGCGCGGCTGTCTCCACAGCGCGTTACGCATTCAGCGCGCGGCGAGATCTTTTCGCCGCGGCGCTTTCACCCCGCTCAGGAAGTTTCAAAGGATGCTGGGTCTCATGGCCTCAGCATCGTCAGTTCTCCGGCTGGGCTTGCTCCGCATGCGCCCGCTGCAGTTCTGGTTGAAAGCGCGGGTACCGCGCAGAGCGTGGGCGACCGGTCGATTACGCCTCAAGGTCGGTCAGAGCTGTGTTTCAGCCCTGGCGCCTTGGATGGCGGACGACTGGTACCGATCAGGTGTAAGCCTGGGGACTTCCTCGAGAGTGAGGATGGTGTCGACAGACGCATCCACCTCGGGATGGGAAGCGCTGCTCGAGGGCAGACCGTTCTTCGGCCTGTGGTCGGAACGAGAAAAGCTCCAACACATAAACTGCCTAGAAATGCTGGCAGTGCACAACGCGATGACGCGTTTTTGTCCCCGCATCAAGGACGAGCACGTCATAGTCCGTTCGGACAACGTGGCTGTGGTGTCCTACATAAATCGCCAGGGTGGTCTGAAATCCTTATCCCTGTACAGGCTGGCGAAACGCCTCCTATTATGGGCTCAGCACAACTTACGCTCGCTGAGAGCAGTGCATATACCTGGGCTTCAGAATGTGGGCCCAGACAGACTGTCCAGGAACAATGTTCCCCCGGGCGAATGGTCTCTACACCCACAAACAGTCCGGCTGTTGTGGGAGAGATTCGGCAGAGCGGAGGTGGACCTATTCGCGTCCCACGAAAACGCGCACTGCCCCGTGTTCTTTTCAAAGACCGACAGCGCGCTGTCCCGAAGGTGGCTGCGCTGCCCGCTATACGCTTTTCCCCCCGTCTCCCTCCTGCCACAGGTGCTGGAACGGGTCAGGAAAACAAAATGCCCAGTGCTGCTTGTAGCTCCGTTCTGGGAGAACCAGACATGGTTCCCAGTTCTGATGCAGTTGGCAGATATCGCCCCATGGCCACTGCCGTTGAGGAGAGATCTCCTCTCGCAGGCCGGGGGCTCGATTTGGCACCCACACCCGGAACTGTGGTCCCTTCATGTGTGGGCGCTCAACGGATACCCGTTGGTCTCGCAGAGGGAGTCGTGAATACCATCACTCAGGCTAGAGCGCCGTCGACTCGGCGGCTTTATGCTTCAAAGTGGTCGGTTTTCTCCAGCTGGTGTACAGCTCGGAGCCTTTCACCCCTCGGATGTGAGGTAACGGAGGTTCTCTCCTTCCTACAAGAGCTGTTGGATAAGGGCAGATCCCCTTCCACGCTCAAAGTGTATGTGGCGGCTATTTCAGCGTTCTCTGGTTCAACGCTGGGTCAGTCACTGGGAAGGAATGATTTAGTCATCCGCTTCCTCAGGGGAGCTAGGAGACTGAATCCACCCAGACCTCCTTCAGTCCCTATGTGGGACCTTTCTACGGTCCTGGCGGCCATGAAAGGTGCCCCTTTCGAGCCTATACAGTCTATTAGCCTCAAACATTTGTCTTTCAAAACGGTGTTTTTGATGGCTCTCGCTTCAGTGAAGCGCATAGGCGACCTGCATGCGCTCTCTGTGAGCCCGGCGTGCTTTGAGTCATACTCAAACCTAAGCACGGCTATGTGCCGAAATCCCTCAACACGACTTTTCGGGCTCAGGTCATTTCCCTGGCTGCCCTGCCAGCATCAAGTGAGGAAGGGGACTCGAGTTTTCTTTGCCCTGTTAGGGCTTTAAGAGCTTATATGTCCCGCTCTGCTGTCTTCAGACAGACTGAGCAGCTCTTTGTCTCGTTCAGTGGACGTTCCAAAGGAATGGCTGTTTCGAAACAAAGTCTATCCAGATGGATAGTTGACGCCATAGCGCTGGCTTATACTGCCAAGGGCATTTCATGCCCGTTGGGAGTCAGAGCGCACTCTACGAGAAGCGTTGCTTCTTCGGGGGCTTGGTCCAGCGGGATTTCCCCACAGGATATATGTACGGCGGCAGGCTGGGCCTCTCCGTCTACATTTATCAGGTTTTATAACCTAGAGGTTCCCGCCTTACAGGCTAAGCTTTTGTCGGTGTAATCTGTTCAGCCGTCTAGTCAGACCGCTGAAACCCATGCGCAATGCGCTACCGACTATCTTGGGCAGAACTGTGTAAGACCCACTTTTCCCACATTAGTTCAGGTTCCTACCCTGTCTATGTGATGTTATACTTGCGTCTGTGGACATGTCTATTCTACGACGCTATAGTATAGGGAATTAAGGCTCCCACCCTTATTCCCTGACTCTGTGTGAGTTAATCTGGTGATTATGCACTGTATGCCTGAAATAGCTTCCGGTGATCAGTGTTTTTTTATCCCAGCACGCACGGCGTTTTGCAAAGGGTTCCCGTAGCGTTTTTGATAAAAACGCAGTATGAGAGGACTCTCGTAAGAGAACGTACTCGGTTACTAACGTAACCTCGGTTCTCTCTAGAAGAGGGAACGAGTACTGCGTTCTCTGCCGTGCGTACGGTTCACTCTGGTTCGCTTCGGCGATCAAAATCAAGTGAATCAGCCTTCTCGAGCTCCTTTTATAGAGGCAAGCCACGCCCGTTTCGGCGGGAAGTGGCGAGGAGGGCGCGATGCGCCCTCATTGGCCTGATGTCATCTCAGGCCTCGCTCGATAGGCTTAAGCAGTTGCCGCAGAGCAGCCAATGAGCGAGCAAGCCGTCTCGCCATAGCTGACTGCTGCTGCCGCAACGCGTTTTACATATATGAAAATTAAAGGATAATTTTTGCTTCAGTGTTTCGTGAAAAGAGACTTTTCCCGTAGCGTTTTTGATAAAAACGCAGTACTCGTTCCCTCTTCTAGAGAGAACCGAGGTTACGTTAGTAACCGAGTACATTTCTTGTTAGTATATAGCAGTTACTACAATGTTGAGTTACTCATTTGTTGCTGTGTAATTATTCATTAACGATGGAATAGTATTCTAAAGTGCTACCATTTTTTTAAATAAATGACATCAAATGTTAATATGTAGATATCAAAAAATGTTGTTGTTTTTTTAATAACATTGTACTTTTTAATTATTTATTTAATTGTGTACTACTCTGTTTAGGCATTCATAGCTGGTTGTCTTAACTCTGGACCAACACCAGGTTTTTACAAATGTTACAGTTTGAAAATGGATGGAAGCTCATTATATACAATGGGATAGAGTTATTAGTAATAGTAATAGATATGCAATTTCTGAGCTAATAACAACAACCAGTTGACATGCAGCCAATGCATGTTTTTTTTTTTTTTTTTTACTTACCATTTTCACAAGATTTTCATGGCTACAAGAATATTTTGTTGTATGAATATCTGAACATGAAATATATCAAAAGAAAGAGCAGAATCCCTGCTTTAAAAAAAAATTCTAGCTTCATGCATTCTTTTTTAATCAATAATTGTGGGTAAGTTTCATAATAAATAATAAAAAAAAAAACATTTTGAACAAAAATATGATTTTTTTTTTGTCAAAGACTATGTCTGGATCGGGTTCAGAAATTATGATCAAAACATAGATGGAATAGATCGCTTCCATCAACACCCCCAAAGCTTCACAGTTGTATACCTCTTCCAGGGTCAACATGTCACGGTTCATGAATTCACTGTCTCCTTCTCGCGCTGTGTTTGTGTTGTGTGTGTGTGTGTGTGTGTGTGTGTGTGTGTGTGGGCGTAGTCGCTGATCAGCCGCTGATTGTCATCAGCGCCAGCTGATTCTGATCAGCGATCTCTATTTAAGCTCATGGTCTTTCGTCTTGTGTTTGTCAGATCGTTGTGGGATTTTCCCTTGTGTAGTGAGTCTTCGTTTGGTGTTCCTGATTCCCGGTGTGGTGTTCCTGTTGAGTTCGTTCTGCCTGTCGTCTTCTGTGGATCCTGTTTCGTCTCTTCACTCTGCGGACTCGTTTGGTGTTCCCGTCATCTGCTTCAAGGATTTCATCTCACCTGTTCACACCACGAGATCTGGGTTGCCCATCTGCCATCCTGCGCTACCAGGGACCATCTACTCTGTGCTTTATATCCCTGACTACGTGTTAATTCAATAAACCTTTTTCTTGCAATTGCATCTTCTGTCCTTATTTGATGTGACAGAACGATCTGACCTCATGGATGCAGCAAGAGACTCTGACCTGGCTGAATTCCTGTCTAGGAGCGCTACGAGGATGGACCAGCAGGAGGAGAACTTGAACCTGACTGGACGCGCGGTTCAAGCCTTGGTAGCGCAGGTGTCCGAGCTTACCCAGCGTATTCAAGATCTTACGCCTCCCACTGCGCCGCCCACACCGCCTACGCCACCCCCGCCGCCACAGATTAACCATCCACCGGAGCCCAGATTACCTGCACCTGAGAGGTACAATGGTGAACCACAACTGTGTAGAGCATTTCTAACCAAGTGTTCCCTGTTTTTTGATCTGCAGCCGCAGACTTTCGCTTCAGAGGAAGCCAAGGTGGCTCTGGTTCTCACTCTACTGTCTGGACGTGCATCACAGTGGGGGACGGCGGTGTGGGAGAATAAGGATCCATGCTGCTCCTCGTTCCAGTCACTCGCGGCTGAGATGAGGAGGGTGTTTGATCGGGCGGTGGCCGGAAGAGAAGCTGCACGTCAACTAGCTGATCTTCGCCAGGGAGGCCTATCGGTTACCGATTACTCAATCGAGTTCCGCACCCTCACCGCGGAGTGTAACTGGAACGAAGTGGCGCAGTGGGATAGATTCCTGCATGGGCTGGCTGACCGTATCCAGGGAGAAATTTACGCCCTGGATCTTCCTAAGGATCTTAATGGACTTATCGAGTTGGCCCTGCGGGTGGATGCTCGACTGCAGCGAGTGGACCAACATTCCCGCAGGACCTTTTTTCCAGAGGCCTTCCCAGCACCTCGAGCCAGTGGCAGCGATACGGTCAGCCCAACCTTCGATCACGAGCCCATGCAGGTGGGTAGAGCTCGGCTCTCCCGGGAGGAGAGAGAACGACGGAGATCCCGGGGCTTGTGCCTTTACTGCGGTGGAACTGGACATTTCATCAACACCTGCCCCGTAAAAGATCGAGCTCGGCAGTAAGCAGGAGGCTACTGTCGGGTGGGATCTCCACAAGCAAGACCTCCTCCACCCTCCTCCCGGTGAGACTGCAATGGGCAACCCGGTATTACAACGGTCATGCACTTTTGGATTCTGGGGCCGAGGGAAATTTCATGGACTTGTCATTAGCACGTAAGCTGCAGATTCCCATCATACCACTCACTAACCCGATTTCTGTCAATGCACTCAACGGACAAGAACTACCTGTCATTTCATTCACCACGGATTCATTGACACTCATAACCTCAGGCAACCACACTGAAGAACTGTCATTTCTACTCCTGGACTCTCCTCATGCTCCGGTGGTCCTCGGTCATCCCTGGCTTACCCAGCACAATCCCAGGGTTGACTGGGGCCACAATTCTGTGTCTGCGTGGAGCACTAAGTGTTATGCGTCTTGTTTAATGTCTGCTTGTTCTTCGGTGTCTAGTTCTGTTTTGCAGGAGTCGTCGGTGAATTTGTCTAACGTGCCCGCGGAGTACCTCGACCTGAAGGAAGTGTTCAGTAAGTCTCGGGCTGCTTCTCTTCCTCCGCATCGTCCCTATGACTGTGCTATAGATCTTATACCAGGTACGTCTCCGCCTAAGGGCAAGTTATACTCTCTTTCTGTTCCAGAGAGGGAGGCCATGGAGAAATACATTTCTGATACTTTAGCCTCTGAATTCATTCGCCCTTCCTCTTCTCCGGCGGGGGCGGGGTTCTTCTTTGTTGGTAAGAAGGATGGATCTCTGCGACCGTGTATTGATTACCGAGGGTTGAACAACATCACGGTAAAGAATACTTATCCTTTGCCGTTGATGTCTTCAGCCTTCGAGCGGTTGCAGGGAGCCTCTGTCTTCACAAAGTTGGACTTACGCAATGCATATCATTTGGTTCGCATCAGGAAGGGGGATGAATGGAAAACTGCTTTTAACACCCCCAGGGGCCATTTTGAATATTTGGTCATGCCCTTCGGGCTGTCCAACTCCCCAGCAGTTTTCCAGGCACTCGTCAATGACGTGCTGAGAGATATGGTTGACCAGTTCATATATGTTTACCTGGATGACATATTGATTTTTTCATCTTCTCTCCAGGAACACGTTCAGCACGTCAGACGAGTGCTTCAGAGGTTGCTAGAGAATGGGCTTTTTGTCAAGGCGGAGAAATGCGCTTTTCATGCACAGTCTGTTCCTTTCTTAGGCTACATCATCTCATCTGAGGGAATACGCATGGACCCTGACAAGGTTAAGGCTAGGGTACCAGCCACCAGTTTTTTCTAGCCTGGAATCCGAAGTCGCGGTCCCCTCCGCTCACGCCTTCGTCCAGAGGTGCTGCCGCACATGGACCGGAGCCCGTGAGACTCTGCTCCAGGTGAGGGCACGCACCAAGGCCAAAGCCGATCGCCACCGGTCTAGGCCTCCCGTGTACGTCGTGGGTCAAAAAGTGTGGCTTTCTACTAAGAATATTCCGCTCCGCTCCGTATCTAATAAACTTGCTCCTAAATTCATTGGCCCATTCACTGTCACCAAGATCATTAGTCCGGTGACAGTCCGCCTCAAACTTCCTCCAGCGTACAGGAGAATTCATCCCGCCTTTCATGTCTCCAAATTAAAGCCTGTGTTTCGTTCACATCTTAATCCGCCAGTCCCGGTTCCCCCACCGCCGCGACTCGTAGATGGGGAACCTACATATTCGGTAAAACGTATTCTGGACTCGAGAAGGAGGGGACGCGGATTTCAGTATCTGGTTGACTGGGAAGGTTACGGTCCTGAGGAGAGAAGTTGGGTTCCTGCTAGAGACATTCTGGATCACTCCCTTATTGATGATTACAATCAACAGGTAGGTCCTCCTGGGAGCGCCAGGGGGCGCTCCTAGGGGGAGGGGTAATGTCACGGTTCATGAATTCACTGTCTCCTTCTCGCGCTGTGTTTGTGTTGTGTGTGTGTGTGTGTGGGCGTGGTCGCTGATCAGCCGCTGATTGTAATCAGCGCCAGCTGATTCTGATCAGCGATCTCTATTTAAGCTCATGGTCTTTCGTCTTGTGTTTGTCAGATCGTTGTGGGATTTTCCTTTGTGTAGTGAGTCTTCGTTTGGTGTTCCTGATTCCCGGTGTGGTGTTCCTGTTGAGTTCGTTCTGCCTGTCGTCTTCTGTTGATCCTGTTTCGTCTCTTCACTCTGCGGACTCGTTTGGTGTTCCCGTCATCTGCTTCAAGGATTTCATCTCACCTGTTCACACCACGGGATCTGGGTTGCCCATCTGCCATCCTGCGCTACCAGGGACCATCTACTGTGTGCTTTATATCCCTGACTACGTGTTCATTCAATAAACCTTTTTCTTGCAATTGCATCTTCTGTCCTTATTTGATGTGACACAACATTTCATTCTGTAACATTAGGCAGTTTTGATTTATATGCTCATTTTGCTGTTTAATGTTTGATGATCATGTTATTTTACATGTCAAGTCACCTTCATTGCTTCAAAGCAGCTTTACAGTGATAATAGGAAATTAATGCAACAATAATTAGTTATTAACTTAGAGGCCGTTTACACAACATCGTTTTCAACTGAAAACAGAAAACTTTGATTGTGTTTATAGGCGTTTTGTTGGCCTGCGAACACAAACTTTGAAATAGGTTTTTTGAAAACGATACCGTTATCATCTCCATATAAACTTAAAAAATGTGAATCTGTGAAAACGGTGACTGCTAGCACATTCATATTACATGTTTAGTTAATAGGCATGAGCGTTTTAATGCGTATATGCACGGGCATGTGTCCTTGTTTACAAATAATAATAATAATAATACAGCGTTTTTTTAGACGTTTCCACAGATCCGCGTGAACATGAATCATTTTGATAACATTTTCATCTGTACAGAGAAAAATTGACCGGAGTTCTCCTTTAATTAGAAGCCCTAGAAAATCAAGAACTGATAGACAACAAGCCAGGTTCATTGTCAGATTATTTGCTCCTCCCCCAGGAACTCAAAACCACCTCAACAATATAATGCAATAGGATTTGGCCAGAAAGAGGATTCTGACAGCATCTTCAGAGTCTGATGTAGAAAACAGAAGCATGTAGAAAACAGCGGGTGAGAAATCAGGACATCTAAATAGGGAGGGAGAACATAAAAGGACAGTAAATGGGATAGAAATCGCTGGGCAGCACAGGACGGCACTTCTTAGGCAGAGTCTCCTGGAATATAATGGCTACCTGAGAGGAATAAAAGATTGAAATTGTTTTGCGTTTTAGCACCATCAAAAGCTTTTTTTATTTTTTTTTATTTAGAGAGAGAGTTCTCCTAGCATGGCATCAACTGTAGCAGAGGTAATGCTGATTGTCATAGAGAGCTTTTATAGCTTTAGGTGAACCATCTTGCTGCTGACAATATTTACATAGCCCCCCTGCAGTTCTCTAAACTGAATGATGTTACAACGCTGTTCATTTTTTCAGGGTAATTAATTTTACCACCTGGCAGACAGAAATAATAAAAGTGAAATTTATTGACCCGTTTTATTTTGTTAATGCAGGAGAGAAAAGGGCACTGTGGTTTGTAAATAAACAAGGATTCCTTATTATAAGTAGAATATAGGCCTAGATATAATGGGCTTCTCATCACATTTAGTGTTCATGTATTTGAATATTTTGAAAAAGAAACTTTTTTTATCAAAAATAAGCTCATGGTGTAACAAACATGACACGAAGGATCCAAATGCAGTTTATTAAACAGTGTTCCAAAGACGTGATCCAAAACCAGGCAAGGGTCATACACAGGCAGGCAGTCCATATAAAAAAAAACAAATCCAGAGGGTGAGACAGGAACAGGAAAACCAGGGCAGAGGCAGATATCAAAAACCAGGAACAAGGGAAAAACAATGGAAACCACTCAGAATTGCAGATGAAACAAATAACAAGACTTTACAGATAATGAATGAGTGTACATGGTTTAAATAGGCTGAGACTAACAGTGACACAGGTGGATGCAATCCCGGATGATGAGTCCGGGCATTGAGTTAAGGCAGGCATACACTGTGTGATTTTCATCTGATTTTAAGCCAAATTATGACTCGCGCGACTCTTTTCCGGGTCGGGCCAAACCGCTCAGCTTTTTTCAGCTTTGTCGTGCAGTGTTCGTGCAGTGTACAGGGGGAAACAAGAGGCGATTAACCTCTCCCGAACGGTAATCGGATGGTCGGATGAATTTCTGGAACGATAGAAATTTTGGTCGCTCCTCGTAACTATATCGCATATTTGAAGCAAAGCTACGAAACGATTGCTCTAAACCAGAGCCCGTCTACGGAGAGCCTGCCCACTCCCTATTAAGTCCTATTGTACCGAATTGTGGTTGTAGTTCCACCAGAGTTCCACTGGGGGCGATCGCCCATGAGTGCAAAATGAATGGGAATCTATGGGGCTAGACAGCTAAATTTGTCTCTTTCCCCCGATTGCCGTTGAGAAATCTCAGATTTGATTGTAGGTTTTTCAAGTTCAACATGGGTATAGGTCGAAAGTTGAGTACATATGTCCTTTCGATTTCTTACAGGTTGAGTTGTTGTTGCCCATAACACGCTAGCATTCTGCTAATGAACGCTGATTGGTCAGTGAAGGACTGATTATGACCAGAGATACCACTTGATGGCATTGTGGCATCCGAAGCGGGACCAGAAACAAACAAAACAAAAACTCGTCTAGCACGTGTATTTACCTGTGTCAGCTGTGTTGTCGATGCCTCGAGAGAAAAGAGAGTGCAGAGCGCGAAAGCACCAAAGTGACTGAAGGATTGCCGTAAAGCAGTATCTCTGGTCGTACGATGTGTATGACATCTAAAAATGACTCTAAAAAATCTAACACTCAGCAGTGTGTAATTTCTTTGCATCTCCTTTCAAATACAACATTCAAATTACTAGACAAAAAAATTATATCCTGAGAAAAGTGGATTTTGATGGGTATAGCGCCATAGACCTCCATTCATTCTGCACTCGCCTGCGAGCGCCCCCGCATGGACAGAGACGTGTTACTGCAGCCAGTCCAGAAACCGGAAGTAACCAGAGAGTGCCAATTCAGTGTCTAAACTCAGTGTTTTTTCCCTCACTGCGCCTGCGTGAAAACTGAAGTTTCATCTGCAGCAAAAAAAAAAAAAAAAAAACGAAAAGAGGGAGATCTTTAAGCTCTGTAATAGGCTCTATGCACGATCGCTTCCGCGTTTTGTCTCAGCCCGCCCAGTTACATCCGGTGCTGCGTCAGAAGCCGTTTTTGCATTAGGTGGAGATAATGGCAAATTACACTCTCTGTTTACAAGAACTTCCAGCGGTTAACGTGAATGATGTTAACAATATTGTGAGGCAGTTAACTGTCACACATATGAGTAAGAAAGAGAAGTTCTTTAAATTAAAAATTTCGAGCTACATCGACAACTTTGAGGGTGAGTATTCTCTCATATCACGCGAAATCCGACTAGCGAATCAGTTTCTAAAATCGTTGTCTCCGTTTCTGAGAAAATTTATTTTATTAAAGTGAATTGTCCTATAGAATGCGCTATGCGGAAGTAAAGATGCCGGCTGAGATCCTACCGGAAATATGTCAGCAGCGTTCGTGCATAGAGCCTATTCAAACTAGCTATACATTACTGTTGCTTACCTCCAGTTTGTGTTGCAAAATTGATTAACCATTACCCACGTCTTCCAAGCCACCTGCGACGTACACTTTGCCTCTTTTATTAATTTGTTAAACAATGTTTTTGGAATAAAGCTGTTTTTAATTTTCATTGATGAATTATTGCAGAGTTCGGACATATTTTAGACTGTTAATAATTAATTATATGCCTATAATTCATTGTAATCGACCTAAATGTTTTAGACAATTTTCAATGAGGAGGTGTAAGCTTCTGTGTAATATTTTATTACCCTTACTAAATGGATAATAAAGTTGGTTATGCGCTATGAAATTATTGCGAGGCAATTTAATTATAATAGCCTATCAATTTAATAATAAAAGTAGCCTAGGCCTTCCCTAATAATAATAATACAATAATAATTTAATACATAAATTGGCCACGGGGTCCGGCCGGGCTCAGCCCGAAGGAGCGACGTGGGGCCACCTTCCCGTGGGCTCACCATCTGCAGGAGGGACCGTAAGGGGCTGGTGCTAAGAGGATCGGGCGGCAGTCGAAGGCGGGGGCCTCGATAACCCAATCCCTGGACACGGAAGCTAGCTCTAGGGACGTGTGCCTTCCTGGGAAGGTGTTCCGGGCGCGTCCCACTGGGAGGAGACCCCAGGGAAGACCTAGGACACGCTGGAGAGACTATGTCTCCCGGCTGGCCTGGGAACGCCTCGGTGTCCCCCCGGAAGAGTTGGAGGAAGCGTCTAGGGAGAGGGAAGTCTGGGCATCTCTGCTTAGACTGCTGCCCCCGCGACCCGGCCCCGGATAAGCGGAAGAAGATGGATGGATGGATGGATGGATACATAAATTGGAAATGCTAAATCATCTTCTTGATATTGATAGCTAATGCTTGTTTTGACAATATCTCTGGATACATGATATCGTCTATAGGCGCAACCAAGGGGGTAATGTTTCAGAAAAAACTGAAGCTTCCCCGGGGCCGCCATTGATTAGCAGACCATCACCTGCTGTTAGCATTCCATTGACTCCCATTCATTTTGGCATCACTTTGACAGCGAATAACTTTACATCTGAGGCGTTTAAAGACTCCATTTGTCCATTATTTATTTCTAAAGAAGCACGAAAATGTATAAAAAGCTCCATTACCTTGTATCTTACGTTATGGCCCCGTAGAAGCAGTTTTTGTAAAAATAGGCTAACAATTGCGTCACGTGATCACGGGGACGTGAAGGCAAAATGACAAAATAATTAATCAGAATACTTAGCAAAAGTTGCTGCTGCTCCTAGCTCATGGACACCTCCTACTCACACTCTCCATCTCTGCAAGTTTCAAAAGGGAATGATTCAGATTTCTCTTGGCACAGCTACTAGAAGACAGACAGGTTGCTCACGTCACATCTACGTCGTCAAGCTCAGTTTGAGTCCAATAGGCTCAGGCTCTTTCACCACCCTTTCACAGTGTGCAACATCACCGGAGTTCTGACGAGATACACCCGAAGCCCACCGGCAACTATAGTTACCGCAGTGTATAGTTTTCATTTTCCTTTTGTAAGTATTTTTCTAGATGGTATCCATGTTTTGTGTCTCAATGACATACAAGCAAACAACCAAATAAAGGATTTCAAAAAAAAAAAAGGTATTCACTTCCTTCCTGTCACGTGAGGCTGTCAACTTCCTATCTCTACTTCCAGGAAGCATGGCGCAGGCAAACCCTCCCAAAGAAAGGTAATTTTCATGTTACTAATAAGTATTTTTTGTTGACATATATATATATATATATATATATATATATATCTGCATAATCATGAAGGTGTCACGTTCACCGTCTGTTTCTGCACTACATTACCCAGGATCCTCTTTGGCGCACCTGCGCTCACTCTCTCCGGATTACTAATCATCCGCACCTGTTCCCAATTAACACAGTCATCAGCCAACTCATAAAACTCTCACTGTGATTTCAGTCTTGGTCAAGCCTCCAACAGGAACAGACCATTATCCATTGTCTCCTGCAGTCTCTGATGCATCACGATTCTGCAAAGTAACGTATACTCACCTGTGAAACACTAACCTCTGTATCATTGTTCCGCTGTCTCCAGAAATCCTGTTTGACTCCATGTTACCAGTGATCCTGTATCCTCCTGAGCTTCCTGTGTTCACTCCGAGCTTGCTTGCTAGCGACTGCATCTGAAAGGGAAAAGACAAGTATTAATGAACTGTAACTGCTTGACATCAACTAACCTGAAGATAACATGCTCACCTGTTATCTGCCCTGCACTGAGTGATCTTCATCGAATCTGCACCTGAACTCTGAATACTCACCTTGCACTCTTGTCTATTTGAATAAAACTGTGTTTGGATTCACTTACCTCTGTCTCCGTGCCTGTATCCTGACAGAAGCAGGGCTCTACAGTGCGAGTAATTCACTCGCATTTGCGCCTAAAAATAGTTATGTGCGAACTTGAAAAATAATTTACGAGCACAGTGCGCGAGTGACGGGTTGTTCTCAATACACTGAACAACAGCGCGATTAAGCGAAGCATACCATTGAATTCACATGGAAAGCAAGCAAGAGGACGGATCTGCGCGATGTGAACATTACATGATGACGCGCTTAACTTAATTCAAATGAGAGCGACGATTCGCAACCAATGAGCCAATCACTGAAATAATGTGGGAATGTGCGGGAACTGCTGGATTTTAAGTGAGAGTCAAGTGACTCCTCCCAACAGTGCTAAAAATAAAGGTGTGAGAGCGTGTTATTAACTAACGTTACATGTCAGATATGATGAGGCTACTGCAACACGCATCACGACAGATGAGCGATCTATTCATCAAGCCAACGCGCAAACTGCCGCAAATGAAAGTGAAAGTAAGTAGTAGACGCTCAACACACAAACAATCATATTCATTAATAGTAAAGAAACGAAATTATATTAGGCTACCAGTGCTGCTGTCGCTGCTGATTTTGAAATGAGCTTATGATCAATAAAATGCAGCTCATATCTGTTGCTTTTGGTGACGTGAACTCTGCATAGGCCTACATTAAATCTGCATAGCGCGGGAATAGAAGATCCGATTTATTAGGGCTGGGTAAAAAATATCAATTTCTCGATTTCCAGAATGAACATTGTAGCGTGCATCCCATCCAATAAAATCACAATAATCTTTGTGCTTTGTTACTATTGATATAAAACAAAGTCTCAGATTTCAAATTAGGCTACGTCCATTTTCTTATGAAATTCAAAAAACATAAATAGCCTACCGTTTTGGCGCTGTGGCGTGAGATCGCTGTGGTGCAGCTCAGCTCAAGAGCAGCAGCAGCGCAGAGCGAACATGATCTTCTCTTCCAACTTAATACCAGTTACCCGCGAAATAAACATGAATGAGCATCTGAAAGTGTATTAAAAGGTAGAGTACAACTTATCGAATTCTGTATCATGTGACATGGAATCGCTCAATCAGTGTTTCAGCCGTGGAAAGACGTCAGTAAATCAGCTTGTAAACAATGTCATGTAACGTCACATTTACCTCACAAAAAAACATATCCACCAGTGACCATAAACTCGTTAGTCAGCTAGAAAAATTTACTCTAGAGAGTAGCATTCTGCTAAATATATGCACCATATTACATATTCATTATAATTTTTTAATGTTCTCCAATTTTGAATGCATGTTTGAATAACTTTGGCAGGTTTTTATGACAGCCCGCATTTAAATGTTTATATTTCATATAACTTTATTATTATAAAAATAAATAAAAGTGTAATTTAAGTGTTTGTATACAAATCAGTTCATTTTTACCTTCAATATTATAGTTGCCTAATGAAGCCTAGTAGGCCTCAACTGACTCCCATAGTTTACAGCATTAGTTAAGAGATTTGTTTTCCTTGAGAAAATTTGCCATGTATTGTACCTGATATCCAACATAACCAATATATAATCGAATCGAAATCGAATCGAACTGTGAAATTTGTGTCAATACCCAGCCCTACGATTTATATCAGTTTTGCGAAAAACACACATGTGACTAGGTGTAAATGGAATAATTTTGATCAGTAAAAATGCATGAGGTGACCAGGTGTAAAGTTGTAAACAGGCCCCTACACCATAAAAAAAGTCAAGTAAACACTTAGTGAGCTAGATACGCAACACAGTATGAAGCCTAAAGTCATTATCTCAAAAGACCAAGTGCAAAAAAACAATACAAGGAACTCACGCACACTATCAATACTTGCAAATGACTATCAAAATTTTATTAGCAACGTTTAGGTCTCACCAAAAGACCAAGTGCAGAAAATGAAATTACGACCAAAACAGTCGACACTGAGGACAGGAAGATGACAAAAACTCATTTTTGAGGACAACTTAATGTAGCCTACTGCACGTACTGCAAAGGGAAAAAGCAAGCGGGCATTTGTTTTGTTTTTAGCACTTTATACTTTATTGAGGTGTTCATTCTTTTTATATATTTTGAAGTAAGCTAAAAATAATAATTACATAATTATTAAATGGGTAGTTCACCCAAAATAGAAAATTCTGTCATTTATTACTCTCCATCATGTCGTTCCAAACCCGTAAGACTTTCACTCAACTTCGGAACACAAATGAAGAACTTTTTGATGAAATTGAGAGATTTCTTTACCTCCATTGACAGCCTACACAACTACCACTTTGATGCTTCGAAAAAAAGTTCATAAAAAGATCATAAAACTAATCCATATGAATTGAGCAGTTTAATCATCTTTTTCCACTGTGCTCCTATATTTCTTTGTGTGCTCCTAAATTTTTTCATTTAGGAGCACATGTACTCCTTGGGAAAAAAGTTAGCGTAGAGCCCTGAGAAGGTCTCTAGAATCATCCAAACAAAACAAGGCTTACAAGAGATCTATAGTTCTCTTACGAGAGTTCTCTCGTACTGCGTTTTAACCAAAACGCTACGGGAAAAGTCTCTTTTCACGAAACACTGAAGCAAAAAATTATCCTTTAATTTTCATACATGTAAAACGCGTTGCGGCAGCAGCAGTCAGCTATGGCGAGACGGCTTGTTCGCTCACTGGCTGCTCTGCGGCAACTGCATAAGCCTATCGAGCGAGGCCTGAGGTGACGTCAGGCCAATGAGGCCCTCATTTGTCTATGTATCTTCACTGTGGTCCAGTGGTAGATTATTAGACTCTCGCGCGGGGGATCCGAGTTCGAATCCCGGTTCTGCCGGCAGAAAATATTATGCCGCCGAATGCAAATCACTCTGTTTGTTCCCCAAGAGGCAACTGCAGACATGTTTGTTTTCGCAGCCCACGAGCACGTGGTACATGCCTGCAAGCAAACGCCAGTGTGGATAATACTCGCGCTGACTTTGTCCATGTATCTTCACTGTGGTCCAGTGGTAGATTATTAGGCTCTGGCGCGGGGGATCCAAGTTCGAATCCCGGGTCTGCCGGCAGAAAATATTTATGCCGCCGAATGCAAATCACTCTGTTTGTTCCCCGAGAGGCAACTTCAGACGTGTTTGTTTTTGCAGCCCACGAGCGAAGTCCCGGCCACGGCCGATGATGCTATGTGTGTACAGAAGATGCCCACTGCTTGTGCCCATCCCTACACATTAGCACAGCCCTTCACACAGGGCCCGCGCTCAGCGGGGTCGAGCGCAGGCATTCTGCCCGGCCACGGCCGATGGTGCTATAAATGTAGTGTCGATGCCCACTCCTCAGTGCCCATCACTACACACAAGCACAGCCCTACACTCGGGTCGATCACGTGCAGAACATAGTGTTTGTGGGCACTAGGCAGTGGGCACGTTCACTATGTTGTGTGCGTGATCGACCCGAGTCGAATATATGAGCGCGGGCCCTGTGTGAAGGGCTGTGTTAATGTGTAGGGATGGGCACAAGCAGTGGGCATCTTCTGTACACACATAGCATCATCGGCCGTGGCCGCGACTTCGCTCCTTGTGGTTTCTGTAAAGACGAAACCTGTGTGCATTCACACTGCTCAGGCAGACAGTGCACTCATTGCAGTAATTGTGCCCGCTCTCCCGTGCCCACACTTACTAACGGCCATTATATGTCCTACGGGACTCGCCCAGCCCTCCCTTGCTCGGTTAAACACCGCAGCGGGGTCGAGCGCAGGCATTCTGCCCGGCCACGGCCGATGGTGCTATAAATGTAGTGTCGATGCCCACTCCTCAGTGCCCATCACTACACACAAGCACAGCCCTACACTTAGGGCTCGCGCACATAATATCGACTCAGGTCGATTGCGCTTCCAACATAGTGAAAGTGCCCACTTCCCAGTGCCCACGAACACTATGTCTAACAGATCACAGGCTCTCTGTAAAAACGAGACCTGTGAGCGCGCGCTCTGCTCAGGCAGACAGCGCGCCCAAAGCAGTAAATGTGCCCGCTCCCAGCCCACATCTACTCGCTCACATGAGTCCCATGAGACTTTCTCAGTCCTCCCTCACTCAGCTAAGCACTGTAGTAAGGTCGAGGACGAGCGTTCCGCCCGCTGTATTAAGCGCGCGCCCCGCCTCAAATGCCACAGGCATAACGCCTATGTTTTTATCCCCCGAAGCACCTCTGTCGCACGGCGAACAGAGCGCGCTCCGTATCCAGCCCCTAGCCAACCATGCAGAAGCATGGGCAGCGCTTCCAGGGGTTTCGAACTGGGTGCTAGGCATTATATATTTATGTTCGCCGAGAAGACTGGTTCATATCGATAGATTTGAAGGACGCGTATTTTCAAATACAGATAGCGTCACGTCACAGGCGATACTTGAGATTCGCCTTCGAGGGTCAGACATACCAGTATACAGTCATGCCGTTCGGCTTGTCCCTGGCACCTCGTACATTTACGAAATGCATGGACACAACTATTGTACTGAACTATTTGGACGACTGGCTGATCCTAGCTCAATCACGATCACAGCTCGTGGAGCACAGAACCATTTTACTCGATCACCTCGAGAATCTTGGTATCACGGTCAACTGGACAAAGAGTTCACTGAACCCCAGTCAAACGATTTTGTTTCTGGGCGTCGTTCTGGACTCACAGTCTATGACAGCGCGGCTGTCACCACAGCGCGTGTCGCTCATTCAGCGCGCGGCGAGATCTTTCCGCCGCGGCGTTTTCACCCCGCTCAGGAAGTTTCAAAGGATGCTGGGTCTCATGGCCTCAGCATCGTCAGTTCTCTGGCTGGGCTTGCTCCGCATGCGCCCGCTGCAGTTCTGGTTGAAAGCACGGGTACCGCGCGGAGCGTGGGTGACCGGTCGGTTACGCCTCAAGGTCGATCAGAACTGTATTACAGCCCTGGTGCCTTGGATGGCGGACGACTGGTACCGATCAGGTGTAAGCCTGGGGACTTCCTCGAGAGTGAGGATGGTGTCGACAGACGCATCCACCTCAGGATGGGGAGCGCTGCTCGAGGGCAGACAGTTCTTCGGCCTGTGGTCGGAACGAGAAAAGCTCCAACACATAAACTGCCTAGAAATGCTGGCAGTGCACAACGCGATGACGCGTTTTTGTCCCCACATCAAGGACCAGCACGTCATAGTCCGTTCGGACAACATGGCTGTGGTGTCCTACATAAATCCAGGCATGGTTCCCAGTCCTGATGCAGTTGGCAGTCATCGCTCCATGGCCAGTGCCGTTGAGGAGAGATCTCCTCTCGCAGGCCGGGGGCTCGTTTTGGCACCCACACCCGGAACTGTGGTCCTTCATGTGTGGGCGCTCAATGGATACCCGTTGGTCTCGCAGAGGGAGTCATGAATACCATCACTCAGGCTAGAGCGCCGTCGACTCGGCGGCTTTATGCTTCGAAGTGGTCGGTTTTCTCCGGCTGGTGTACAGCTCGGAGCCTTTCACCCCTCGAATGTGAGGTAACGGAGGTTCTCTCCTTCCTACAAGAGCTGTTGGATAAGGGCAGATCCCCTTCCACGCTCAAAGTGTATGTGGCGGCTATTTCAGCGTTCTCCGGTTCAACGCTGGGTCAGTCACTGGGAAGAAATTATTTAGTCATCCGCTTCCTCAGGGGAGCTAGGAGACTGAATCCACCCAGACCTCCTTCAGTCCCTATGTGGGACCTTTCTACGGTCCTGGCGGCCATGAAAGGTGCCCCTTTCGAGCCTATCCAGTCTATTAGCCTCAAACATTTGTCTTTCAAAACAGTGTTTTTGATGGCTCTCGCTTCAGTGAAGCGCATAGGCGATCTGCACGCGCTCTCTGTGAGCCCGGCGTGCTTGGAGTTTGGTCCTAATGACTCTAAAGTCATACTCAAACCTAAGCACGGCTATGTGCCGAAATCCCTCAACACGCCTTTTCGGGCTCAGGTTATTTCCCTGGCTGCCCTGCCGGCATCGAGTGAGGAGGGGGACTCGAGTTTTTCTTTGCCCTGGTAGGGCTTTAAGAGCTTACATGTCCCGCTCTGCTGTCTTCAGACAGACAGAGCAGCTCTTTGTCTCGTTCAGCGGACGTTCCAAAAAAATGGCTGTTTCGAAACAAAGTCTATCCATGGATAGTTGATGCCATAGCGCTGGCTTATACTGCCAAGGGCATTCCACGCCCGTTGGGAGTTAGAGCGCACTCTACGAGAGGCGTTGCCTCTTCGTGGGCTTGGTCCAGCGGGATTTCCCTACAGGATATGTGTACGGCGGCAGGCTGGGCCTCTCCGTCTACATTTATCAGGTTTTATAACCTAGGGGTTCCCGCCTTACAGGCTAAGCTTTTGTCGGTGTAATCTGTTCAGCTGTCTAGTCAGACCTCTGAAATCCAGGCGCAATGCGCTACCGACTATCTTGGGCAGAACTGTGTAAGACCCACATTTCCCACATTAGTTCAGGCTCCCTACCCTGTCTATGTGATGTCATACTTGCGTCTGTGGACATGTCTATATAAGGACGGAGGGAAACCCCTCCTGTCTTTAGACTCTCCTTGTGAGGTCACGTTAAGTCTGCGACGCTACAGTATAGGGAATTAAGGCTCCCACCCTTTTTCCCTGACTCTGTGTGAGTCAATCTGGTGATTATGCACTGTATGCCTGAAATAGCTTCCGGTGATTAGTGTTTTTATCCCAGCACGCACGGCGTTTTGCAAGGGGTTCCCGTAGCGTTTTGGTTAAAACGCAGTAAGAGAAAACTCTCGTAAGAGAACGTACTCGGTTACTAACGTAACCTCGGTTCTCTCTAGAAGAGGGAACGAGTACTGCGTTCTCTGTCGTGCGTACGGTTCACTCTGGTTCGCTTCGGCGATCAAAATCAAGTGAATCAGCCTTCTCGAGCTCCTTTTATAGAGGTAAGCCACGCCCGTTTCGGCGGGAAGTGGCGAGGAGGGCGCGAAGCGCCCTCATTGGCCCGATGTCACCTCAGGCCTCGCTCGATGGGCTTATGCAGTTGCCGCAGAGCAGCCAATGAGCGAACAAGCCGTCTCGCCATAGCTGACTGCTGCTGCCGCAACGCGTTTTACATATATGAAAATTAAAGGATAATTTTTTGCTTCAGTGTTTCGTGAAAAGAGACTTTTCCCGTAGCGTTTTGGTTAAAACGCAATACTCATTCCCTCTTCTAGAGAGAACCGAGGTTACGTTAGTAACCGAGTACGTTTTTTGTATACTTTGTCAAAAGTCCAAATGGCAACTATAATTGCCGGTTGGCAGATGCCTTGTAAGTACATATCTCAGAGACCCCAGGCAACAAAATGTAATTTTGCAACTATATATATATATATATATATATATATATATATATATATATAAATATATATATATATATATATATATATATATATATATATATATATATATATATATATATATATATATTCATTTTTTTAAAACAAATGTAATTGTTTGTAATTACAAATTGTAATTACTCAGTTATTAATGTTTTTACTCCACATTTGGACATTTTTACTCCACAAAATTTATATAATAAATGTAAAAAAAAAATATTTTAAATAAGTTTTTATAAAAATACAAAAATAAACAGGTTTTTTTTTATATAAAACTCATATTATAAAAGACCCACATTTCCTAAATTTAATTCATGGGGATAACATGGATAATTTCACATGGTTTAGTGTAAGATTTTTTGCCCATATTTTGGAAAATGCAGTCTTAAAAGTAAAAAAAAAGAAAATTCACTTTAACCAGTAGATGGCAGCAGAGGTGTAAAAGTACTAAAAGTTTAAAACTAAAAGACAAAAAGTAACTTTTATTGTTATTATTGTGATTTCATAATATATAGATATGAATACAACTGGAAAAACTTGTGAAAAGATGTCAGTTAGTCAAATAGCAAATAGCAAATAGTGGAGCTCTATAGCCGTCTACTGGTTAAAGTGATAATTTGTTACTTTTAAAATTGCATTTTCCAAAAAATGGGCAAAAATCTTACACTTAACCATGTCAAATTATCCATGTTATCCACATGAATGAAAGTTAGAAATGTGGGTCAAAAAGACCCTGAACAGCGCACAAGAGTTAAAGGAGAACTCCGGTCAATTTTAACATTGAGCTCATTTTTTTGTACATTTGGAGTGCTGTCAATACAGAGAACAACGACAAAAATCGGTGTTGCCTACACCGAGTTATTCTATTTTTAAAATTTGCACCCTGTTGACTTCAATGGGGCAAGTACTAAACCTGCTTTTAGGCTCTTAACATCCTTGATGTGTCATTACAAGTGCACAGAAAATGTGAGTGATTCCTTCTGAGTGAACACGAGTGGATCTGACTGCAGTAGATGTGAAAGATATGTATAAAAATTATGTTATTTAAGCCAGCGCAAATACCTGTTTATATCCTGTTTTTCGGGTGAAGTCCAAAGTAGTCGATTGCCGAGTTCACGCGTGTGATCATAGGTAACTAAACCTATGCGCGTGAACTCGGCAATCGACTACTTTGGACTTCACCCGAAAGCAGGATGTAAACAGAGGTATTTGCGCTGGCTTAAATAACATCATTTTTATACATATCTTTCACATCTACTACAGTCAGATCCACTCGTGTTCACTCAGAAGGAATCACTCACATTTTCTGTGCACTTGTAATGACACATCAAGGATGTTAAGAGGCTAAAAGCAGGTTTAGTACTTGCCCCATTGAAGTCAACAGGGAGCAAATTTTAAAAATAGAATAACTCGGTGTAGGCAACACCGATTTTTGTAGTTGTTCTCTGTATTGACAGCACTCCAAATGTACAATAAAATGAGCTCAATGTTAAAATTGACCGGAGTTCTCCTTTAAGACAAATGGATTTGTTGTTTGTTGTTTTCATATTCAAGAGATTATAAACTAGATGCAGCTTTTTTTGGGTTTGCATCAAATGTTCTTTGACTTTTATACATAATAAATTTGTTTATGAATAAAGTTTATGAATCTATCTCAGTTATTTTGAGATAGACGCCAAGTGTTCTCCTCCTATTCATATTTTACATTGAGGGGGTGCACACAACATATTTGCCCACCGGCAACTATAGTTGCCGCACATTCAAATACGATTTTCAAGAAAGAAAACTAAAACCTGGGGGAAATAAATGCAGAACATGTTCACATAGGACACTATTAACAGGACTATATGCATGAAGCCATTCAGAAATATTTGGGCAAAATTGGGTTAATCAATGGCATATTAGCACACACATCATTCCCAGTCTTTGTCTAGTCTCGAAGAGTAAGGACTCATACCTGGTCTCCTGGTATTTCTCCTGTGGATTTGTCAGTTCTCTGTGATCTCCTATTCCATCTCCATTTTCCCGAAAGTGAGTCTCCTTCCTTTCTCTCCTCATTGTTGGATCTACGTTCCCTGTGTGTGTACTTCCTATCCATTCTCCAGGAAACCTCCATTATCTCTGGACCTGCTGTACGAAAGGGCAGTTATAGTATTCTCTATATCATCTTGCTTTTGCATTCTGTCTGTTCCATTGGATCTCGCCAGTTTTCTCTGTGTTGTCAATAAACTGCTGAACTTACCATCTACAATCTGAGTCATTCCATTACAAAGTTCATGAATAAAATGACAAAAAATAAATAAATCAGTCATCATTTACGCACCCTGAATTTCTTCCAAACCTGTATGAATTTCTTTCTTCTGTTAAACACAAAAGATGCTGTTCCCTGCTCCAGTTCGCAATTTAGCGACCCCTAGAGGTAATGTGCCTCTATTTAAGTAGAGCATGTGCTGTTCAGCCATATCGGCCCTGTCCCAAATGGCACACTACGGACTTGTGGACTTCCTCAGAGTCCACACTTTGGTGACGTCATGTAGTGCAGACCTATAGGGCCTTTGGTGCGAGTCCACGAGGGCGCATTGAGAGGTATTTTTGGGACAGACTCAATCGTCAAGCCGGAAATAAGGTTCTGGTTGTTGTTGGACAGGAGAAATCACATTTTTGCGCTCCGACGTCTTATCTCCATGTCAACTACACAGCCTAATTTTACAGTTCTATATTTTGATATTGTGCATGCCACCTGGGCATTAGACAATAGATACATCATGCTTATTTAAATGATGTATACAGTTGTACATAATAATACATAATGTTCCATTTGAACTAAGATTACAATTTTAACACATAATGAAAATGTGCATGAGTTTCAGATGAATTTACAGGTTTCAATATTCATACTGTTTACATATGACTCAGTAAAGCCCTGACATTCGGTTCTGTTTATTTAATGAATCATAATGTGATCATATTATTCAACGCACTATTATTATGTTTGAGACATCAACCACTGGTTGATGACCATAATGTTTGTATAAACTGTAGGTAACAACTGGTAAAATGTACATCTAGGTCATAAAAACCATAATATTTTCTTCTCAGCCATGTCAACAATTATCCGTGAGCGAAATCTCCTCCCATCCGTTGTCTGATTGGCCTTTCGCAAGGATTCCTGGGTAGTTAAAGTGTGTGGAGCCTGCATCTATGCGGGCTTCGCGGAAGACCGCTTCAAGGGTACAGAGGGGGGCGCTGCTGAGCACACTTCAGAGCGTTAAAATGCCGAATGGGACGGACTACGGACTCCACGAGACCGAAAGTCCACATGAAGTGCGCCATTTGGGACAGGGCCATCGTTGTCAGGCATTTGACACAGATGATTTCCATCTCCATTCATACTTCACTCTTGAAAAGGCATTGTCTGTAAGTGTTTTCTAAAATCAATGATGTTATGAAAGTTCTTTGGTGTTTGTCATATATTGTGATGTTGTATTTGTACAAATTGGACTCTTGGAATGTTGTCTATGCTATTATGTAATGCTATGCTATCTATATTTGAAAATGGATGTATCAGATGAGCACAAACATCTTCTAAGTGTCTTGTAAGTTAATGTGTTTCTATTGTTTTTTGCAGTTCTACACCGCTTCCATTAAATGCACTTTAAGTCAGCTCTGTCTTGGGTACTTTTTGGAGGAGTGTTAAAGGGATAGTTCACCCAAAAATGAAAATTCTGTCATCATATACTCACCCTCAAGTTGTTTCAAACCTGTATGAATTTCTTTTTTCTGCTGAACAAGAAGATATTTTGAAAAATGTCTGTAACCAAACAGTTGATGTGTCCATTTACTTCCATAGAAGGAAAAAAATACTATGGAAGTAAATGGACACATTAACTGTTTGGTTACAGACATTTTTCAAAATATCTTCTTTTGTGTTCAGCAGAAAAAAGAAATTCATACAGGTTTGAAACAACTTGAGGGTGAGTCTATGATGACAGAATTTTCATTTTTGGGTGAACTACCCCATTAAGCTTGCTGCATATGTATCAGTACACACAAAGAGGGCAGTAAACAAAAGAAAATGAAGAATGTCAGGACCAAACAAGTTGATGTTACCCATATTCTTGAAAATATCTTCTTTTGTGTTACATACAGGTTTTAATTTGAGGGTGAGTAAATGACAATGTTTTATTTTTGGGAGAACTATCCCTTAAACAGTAGAATATGAAGCATCACAATAATGATTATCTGAACTAATCTGTTTTACAGAAGAGGTGGATTTTTGTCACAACCTCATAACCTTGTTTGGTATCACAAGGCACTAAATTTAAAATTGTGTCAGTTAGTCATTTCTTTTTAAATGCTTGGCTTTTTTTTTCTTTTCTTTTTTGGAGAATGTTGATTATCTTATACTTGAAGTTTACATCACTGATCATTATTTTCCTGTTTATTACTGTAAATCTGCTTTGAAACAATCTGTATTTCTACAAAGCGCTATAGAAATAAAGGTGACTTGACCAACTTCCCTCAAAATAAGTGTTGTAAAGTAGTGCACTTTTGCAATTGCTGAGGTTGTTAAAATGATCCTTCATGCATCTTACAGTCTCTCTAAACCCTGGTCCACCTATCACCCATCTTTTGCATTCTCATCATTTTTGCTTGACACAGTCCTCCTCTAGGCTGTGAAAACAATTACAACCAGTACTTGAACATTTTCAGCCCAAAAGTATCTCTCTTCCCTTTCACTCCCTTCCTCTTTCTCTGTCCCAGAAGTCCATGCCTCTTCCTTCTGCATGGGCCTTCTAGTTGTAGATAATGAGCTGGGATTGAGGCAGAAGAACTATTGTGGAGTTTGAATCCTCATGCCTGCAAGCGGCTCTATCTGCTTCTCCTATTACTCCATGTTGCCTTGACTACTGCTTTAGAGTTATTTTCAGTGTGGGGGAATTAAAAAGAGAAAGTTCTTTGTTCAAAATCAGCCGTTTCCAATGCGGGTGACTTACAGTGAGATCAAACGTCAGCAGGCAGATGTACAGCTGAGGCAACTGAGAAAAGCATTTCCGTCGCAGACTGCAGGCAAATTTGCTGCTGAAGAAAAGAAAGAAGTGACGGAACACAATTCAGAAATACAATGCAACATTACAAGAGCTAATCAATGGGTATTTGTGTATGCCAAAATTTCATACGAGTAAGAATGATCACTGAGCTTTAAACATAACAAGCTGGTTTTAATTGAAAATTTAAATCTGACAACATCTTTCTGACAAGATTACTTTCTCGTTTATTGAGCTTCATTTATGAGCCTGTAATTGTATTACTAACAGCAATGTTACGAGGCCATTATCACTGCACCATTAATTTGCAATGTGAAAAAATACTAGCTTTAAGCGAATGTGGATCAATTCTGAACGTTCTTGGCTCTGTTTTACGTCATTATCGCAGTAACCTTTATGGCATACACACTTTTCACCCCTAGGCAAAATAATGGTGCCCCCTCTTATAATGGCCTCCAGTACCTTTGTATTATTCATTGTGCTCATCATGCCTGATTTGAACGTTTTTGTTCTTTATAGGGGTACAAGAGGGAACATGACATTTGGAGCACATCCCTTAAGTGGGAAACATGGGAATCGTTCAACCCACTGAGCAGCACCTTAGTTTCTGAAGAGCTGTTTCAAACCATTAGAACAAAATAGAGGATACAAAATCTCTATTTCTATTGAAACATATCACAAAAAAAGGTCAGGTCATTTAAAAAATACCTTTTTAAAACATGATTGCAGGCTGAAATTGTATATTAAACACAATTAAACACACCCACATGTGAATCACAAAAGAGCCAAGTAACAAAGCTTCAGATTCAGCAACAGGAAGAAGTCAAAATGACACGGTAGAAGGCGGTCTTCCTCCCCTCGGGCCACAGTTCTGAAGACATTGGCTCCAGATGCGTTGTCATAAACTAAATCCTTTTGGGAGATAGATGGGAAGAGAAGAAAGGATTACATTCTCTCCGAGAAGGAAAGTTCATGCTTGATTTCAGCAGGGCACAGTTGGTATCAGATGTTTTGGGAGAATCATTCTGTATTAAGGTGCCATCCCACCAGCTGACTTGTAACAACTCGATTTTGGAAGGGGATGTCACACCTACTCACTGTTTGTACTGAAAACTGTAATTTCCATTGCAACAGAAAGTGACATATTGAAGGGCTCATCTCTTTAAATCACTAATCACAGCCGTGATGTTCAGAAAACCAGCATGATTGTGAATATTGCTTTATGCAACAGAACAATAAACAATAATTTTAAAGCAGCTTACATTTTAGTGACAATTATTTGATCAATTTCTGCTCTGCCAACAGAAATGTTTCCAAACAAAGCTAAAGTAGAACTGTTGCAGGTCTCCGAGCATTACACAATGGTGGTGCTTCATTCCTAAATTATTTTTTTAACAATATGTTTTCATCCATTATGAAGACAAGGCGTAGATATTTTACTACCAAAATGAATATATTTAAATAATAATAATAATAAAAACAATGTAGATAACTGTTTATATAATCTCACTACCTATCAATTTTACAAGAGTTACAATCAATGTTTTCTAAAAAGTAATTTAGATATATTATTCAAAATATACAAAGTTTGTTGAGACTTTTTTAAATCAGGGTCAAGGTATTCCTTTTTTTTTTCTTTTTTTATGAATCATTTGAGTAAATGATTCAGTGACTCACTCATAAAGACACTTTATTTTGAACAGTTGTTGAACTAATGATTCATTGACTCTCTTATGAAAACAGTTATTATTTGAGTAGCAAAGAAAAATCCATATGTTTCACCACATGTTATTCTGGAGGAGAAAAAAAAAAAACTTTTGTCAGATGAACAAATCACAACTCATGACAGAAATGTTTCCTTATTGGATGGCTAGTATTTCTTTGATTTTATTCACTCATGTCACTTACATCAGTGAGGATCAGACAATCAGACATTTTTTTATGTAAAAGGTAGTGTTCCGGATATGACCAAATCAATCAAGTTAAGAACAATTAGCAAACATGATAGGAACAAATGTGAATAGATTAACAATTTAGGAACCGCAAACCTTGATTTCTTCCACATGAAACAACACTAAGCTCTTTTCATTGTATTTTGACCTAGAGAAATCACACTCTAAAAGATAGCAAAAGCAATTTTCCACACCCATCAGTGACATTCATATCTTATCTGTCTATTTTTCTTTATCTTCTGCTCAGTTACTCTGAGAAAAATCCTTTCTTTAGTTCAATGACCTCTCATTTATGCTATCAGAGTTACTGGTTCAATAAGACATAAGCTCTTCATAAAATTAGTTTCACAGAATATTATACCCAGTGTTAGTAGAAAGCACTTTCATAGCACTTTCAAAGATGTCAGTGAACCAAATGCAAGTGCCACAAAGCCCTTTTAAAATATTTTGAAACATATTAAAGTGTGCATTTTTCATATTTTCAATTTTTTATAAGGTCTCAAAAAGTAAATTTAGCTCAATAATTTCATGCAAAAGTCAAGATAAAGATGTCTGTCTTTTTATAAAAAAAATAGTTATATTACCAGTTACGCACTCATCTGTGAGGCAGAAATGCATGTCAAAATAATGTCTGACTAAGTTAAGCAACCAAATGTCATCCATTGCTGCCTTACTCTTTATCTCCAAAGAATGGTTGAATGCCTTATATGTGGAGAGAGAACTCATTGCCAAATGCTCTAATCAGGATAGAAAGACTTGGTCCTTCTCATCGATTTGTCTGAATTATTTGAGAACATACAGTTGCTATGCCTGACAACCTCAAGACTAATGAGGAAAATATAGATTTTTCTCTCTTTGTTAAAGGGCAGCTTTTGTTTTCATATGCTGAATTTGGAAACCTTGTAATTCATCTGTAATTATGATCTATGTGTGAGTGACTGAAATTTTGGTAACACTTTACAATAAGATGTAATTTGTTAACATTAGTTAATTCAGGTATCATGAACTAACAGAGAACAAATTTTAATAACATATGTACACTGAACAAAATTAAAAACTCTTTTGTTTTTGCCCCCATTTTTCATGAGCTGAACTCAAAGATCTAAGATTATTTCTATGTACACAAAAGTTACATAGTGTTGTCTATATGTTCTCTCAAATATTGTTCACAAATCTGTCTAAATCTGTGTTAGTGAGCACTTCTCCTTTTCCGAGAAGTATGATTAGTGCACAGGTGTGCCTTAGGCTGGACACAATAAAAGGCCACTCTAAAATGTGCAGTTTTACTGTATTGGGGGGATCCCGGCGGGGGGGTCCGAAAACCAGTCAGTATCAGGTGTGACCACCATTTGCCTCACGCAATGCAACACATCTCCTTCACATAGAGTTGATCAGGTTGTTGATTGTGGCCTGTGGAATGTTGGTCCACTCCTTATCAGTGGCTGTGGCTGTGCGAAGTTTGCAGGACCTGGAACACGCTGTCATATACGCCGAGCCAGAGCATCCCAAACATGCTGAATGGGTGACATGTCCGGTGAGTATGCTGGCCATGCAAGAACTGGGATGTTTTCAGCTTCCAGGAATTGTGTAAAGATCCTTGCAACAATGGGGCCGTGCATTATCATGCTGCAACATGAGGTGATGGTCGTGGATGAATGGCACAACAATGGGCCTCAGGATCTCGTCACAGTATCTCTGTGCATTCAAAATGCCATCAATAAAATGCACCTGTGTTTGTTGTCCATAACATACGCCTGCCCATACCATAACCCCACCGCCACTATGGGCCACTCGATCCACAACATTGACATCAGCAAACTGCTCACCCACAGATGGCCATGTCAGCCACCTGTACAGAGAAAACTGGGATTCATCTGAAGAGAACACCTCTCCAAAGTGCCAGGCGCCATCGAATGTGAGCATTTGCCCACTCAAGTCGGTTACGACGACGAACTGCAGTCAGGTCGAGACCCTGATGAGCACGACAAGCATGCAGATGAGCTTCCCTGAGGCGGTTTCTGACAGTTTGTGCAGAAATCCTTTGGTTATGCAAACCGATTGTTGCAGCAGCTGTCCATGTGGCTGGTCTTAGACGATCTTGGAGGTGAAGATGCTGGATGTGGAGGTCCCTCAAAACTTGCGACATCTGGGGCATTGTGCTGTGTGATAAAAACATTTTAGAGTGGCCTTTTATTGTGGCCAGCCTAAGGCACACCTGTGCAATAATGCAATAATCGTCTAATCAGCATCTTGATATGCCACACCTGTGAGGTGGATGGCTTATCTTGGCAAAGGAGAAGTGCTCACTAACACAGATTTAGACAGAGTTGTGAACAATATCTGAGAGAAATAGGCCTTTTGTGTACATAGAAAAAGTCATAGATCTTTGAGTTCAGCTCATGAAAAATGGGGGCAAAAACAAAAGTGTTGCATTTATAATTTTGTTCAGTATAATATAATTAATATTATATTATTAATAATATTTATTAAAGGTTAGTGTTAATATAATTAGAACAATTATACATAGAAAAATGTTATATGTTGGTTTTTGGCGTTCCTGATTATTTTTTTTTAAGCAAGTCAAAATATAAAATGAGTTTTTGCTTTCATAATAAAAAGAAATAAGAAAAAAAATATATTGTGAAAATACTGAACCACACCTCATAATTCTTTGAAAAGGTCAAAGTGGAAACTACAATAGGAGTATTTATTGTTTCTCCGGGCACAGTTTGGTAGGCACAGATTAATTTGAACTAAATTTAATGACTCTTTCCAAGCACTAATCTCTACTTTAAATAAGAATTATTTGCTAAAAAAAAACATATTAACCTTTATCAGATAGAGAATGCAAGGTAAGGCACCAGATAAAAAAAACACTCCATTGGCTCTCTCTCCATTACTTTCATGGCATGTTGCTGTGTCATTTTCTTTGACGGAGCTCTTGTGCTGTTGAGAGGTGTTATTAAGCATTTCAATTTTGCAAAGCTTGTCCTTACAGCAGGCGAGTGATTAAATGCAGTGTCACTGTTAAATGCAAAGGGCAAAGGAAGCAAGAGTTGTTTTAATGAAAAATGCATTTTTTCCATTAAAACCATGCAAGTACAGTGCAGCCTTGCTAAACATGTTCTGGCGGAATGTATTAGACCAGAAAATATCATAATGTCATCATCTAATGCTGATTGTAGATTCTTGTTTTTTTTTTTTTGTTTGTTTTTTTGTTTAAACAGGTATTGATATCTCAGATATGCACACAAAACAAAAACATAATCAAATGGTCTAGAATTTGGTCTACTAATACAGCCAATGCATCTAGACTAATCAATTGCCACATAAACAAAAGTTTACAGGACATACATGTTTATGCAGGGACCAGCATGTTTCTATGCTGCACAACCTCTCCACTATCTCACTGTGAAAGCAAACCAGTAAACAAATTAGGAGATACATGTTTTCCTCTCATTACAACGAAATGACTCAGCAAAACACCCACAATCCCTCTCAAAGATGCTCCTCTTGAATTCATCTCTGCTACAGTTTAATAACAAATAGTCTTTTGATATGCACTGATTATGCAGCATTGATTTGATTGTATAAAGTTTCCTTTTCTATTTTTGGAATGCTCCATTTCATGACATTTTGTGTTGCGTATTCGGCTGATGTTTACCCAGATTTGTGGCTTCAAATATTGTTTTTTTTTTTTTTTTTTTTTTTTTTATATATCACAAGTGTATTGCTCTGCCACAAATATTTATTATACATACTGTATAACATGGTGGTGCTTTTTTACTTTACCTTTACTTTTAACTTTAACTTTTTTTTTTTTTACTTTTCACCATCATATGGGAAATAATAAAATATCTTGATATTCTGGTTCATTCTTAAATTGAAAAAATAAAAAATTCAACAATTCCTGAAAATTTTTTAAAATAAATATTGATTTTTTTTGTTATTCTCTATCTAAAGGCCCTTTCACACTGGATGCGTAACGAAAAAGCGAAACGAAAAAGCGAATAGTTTGTGTGCGAATAGTTCGTATCAAAACCATTCACATCAGCCGCGACGCGAATTTGCGACGTCTGTGACGTTCAGAGTGCTTCAACATTCCAAAACTTTCGCGCGAATCGCGCCGACAGCTGAGAAAACATGGACACGTCATCATCATCATCATCATCATCATCATCATCCAGTCATAGTCATAGCATCCAGTGAAGACGAGCTTTTCATTTTATTTTAAAGACAGAAAAGAAGGTTTTGGGTGCACCCAATCTTACAGAACAGAGTCTGAAGGGGAGTAATGCTAATGTGCACAGTTTTTTTGCGTCCTCAACTAAACACAGTGCGTTTTGTAATGTCACCACACATTAAATGTAACACACGAAGTAAGCAAGTTAAAAATCATTCGACTAGAAACTGTAGATATCACACAAAGAATGTACTAAAAGCAGCCCTAAATATTCTCACTACATTTTGTTACGTGTTCAAAGTAAACACGGTCTCTGTCTCTATCTTTGACGATAATAGTGTTAGCTTTCTATCCCAAATGTAGTTTGGCCTGCTAGCCTACACAGCACAGGACTATAGGCTACAACGACTAAAACTATCACACAACATACAGTCATGATAACCGAGTTGGTTGGCAATGCTGCGCCACACATTGTCTCTCAAATCGTTGTCCTTGTAGTATGTGATTGGGTGAAGCCTATTCTGTCGTCACAAAAGTAAAAAAAAAAATCGACATCGAAGTGAAAACAATAAAAGTCGTTTTTTCGCCGCAGCACATTCGCGTTCGGTGTGGAAGCGCTCACTACACAAACAGCTGATCAAAAAATAAACCCATCGCGCGAATTATTCGTGCGACAAAATCGCGTCCAGTGTGAAAGGGCCTTAATGGTATTGCTTTTTTTCTGTTCAAAAGTTTAAGGTCAGTAAGATATTTTTAAATGTTTTTGAATGAAGCCTCTTACACTCAGTAAACCTGCATTTGTTTGATCAAAAATACAATAAAAACAGTAATATTTATAATTAATATTATTATTAATAATATTTATATATTAAAATATTATTACAATTCAAAATTACTCTTTTGTACTTTCATATATTATAAAATGTAATTTATTCCTGTAATGGAGAAGCTGAATTTTCAGCATCATTACACCAGTCTTCAATGTTACATGATCCCTCAGAAATAATTTTAATATGTTGATTTGGTTTGCAAGAAACATTAATAACTGTAATACATTATCAGGATTCTCTGATGAATAAAAAGTTCAAAAGAACAGCATTTATTTAAAATAGAAATCTTTGCAACATTATAAATATCTGTACTGTCAGTTTGTTTGTATCTTTGCTGAATAAAAGTATTAGAAAGCATTTATTTATATAAATGTAAAAACTTATAAAAACTATACCATTAGACCAACACATACTATACTGATGTAAAGGGTTTTTTTTTCTCTCCCCTTCTGTGATATCTTTTCGCCTATATATCACAGAGTGAGTCAGAACTACTTCATCATAATCACCACAATTTAAACTATAGGGAGGGAGGAAGTGATTCTTTGTTTCAGCCTCCACCTTTCTGTCTTGATCTTCTGTCTCCAGAGCCCTACAGCCTCTGTTCTTCAACTTTATCTCAAACTGTCTTTCAACCAGCTTCCCCTCAGCCACGCTGTGGCTGGCACTAAACACATCTCAGTGATACCAGTGCTCATCAGCCACAGAATTAAAGCAGGGTGGGAGGAGGAGGAGTGCATCTCCAGGGGAACTGCCAGGAATAATAGTCATTTTGCTCTTCTGCAGTCTCCAGTCCAAGGGCAGCTCACCATGGACTGATAGATTAATTTCTGCAAAAAATAATTGGAAATGTTTCCATTCCCTTGTTCTTTTTTCCCTCTATGAGATAGTCAGAAACTTTGATGTGCATTCACACGTGGAATGAAACAATGAAGCAAAATTCCTCTGAGCCGCTGAGTGTATTGTTTTGAACCATCATCAAAGTACAAAAGTGTTTCTGCAATAAGTTCATGCCTTACGTTACAAATATAGGTTTTATGCCATAAAATATACGTTTTGACAGCCTCTGAAGTCTTGGAAAAGCAGTTTAACAAAATAATTTGCTTGAAAGAGTCTCATGTTCCAATCAGATGTAAAACGACTTGCTTATTACCATGTATGATGTTTTTAAAGTACATTCAATATCTGTCTGTCAAATCTAAGACCTAACAAAGCACACCATTCTATAGAAACTGGTACCAAGGAGACCTATAATAAATGGAGAAAGCGATCTGTTGGCATCCCCATTGATCTCAATGGCAGTTCAACTAGGGACTAGTCAAACTAGTACACTATAGTTTTCCCCCATGGGACTAACTTGATCATGCTAACCAGCCAAACCCAGTTACAGTAAAACAACCCTATTCACAGTTGAATCCCACCAACACCTTGCTCTTTAAATTGAGTAACACTAAAGGTATCCGGTGAGTGATTGCATGAGATTTTGATGTATTATGTGAATAAACATCATCCCTCTGATGTAACTGCATTATTCTCGAGCTGCAGTCTTTGTGACAGTTTATTAGGTTTGTTATTGAGTCCATGTGTCATTGTCGGAGGGTGCTCTTCAGGCCCAGCGTTACATCTGTCACTTGTGATTGCTGATGTAAGCTATGCTGAAAATGAATGCCTGAGCACTCTAGCATTTGTCTGTCATTTTCTGTATACAGAGTGAAGGACCTTGAAACTCTATCTTTCTTCAGAATAAAGAACATGAATTCCAACAGTTAATAAACTGAGCAATTCCAGGAGGGTCCTCGCACCATTAGTGCTTGGGCCCTAACCAGGGAAGACTGAAGTTGTATCCTGAAATGATTGGCTAAATGTCACATTTCAATGCAAAGTTTACCCTTATGATTGTAATCAAGGGTTTTCTTAATTCAATGGGTTTGATGCAGCTGAGATCATTGCAGCATTACATAAAATGAGACATTTCTAAGAACTGAAAGCATTGATGCTGTCAGGTCTGCTAGGAATACATTATAAATGTGACACTGACCCCATTTACAACAAACGTCTCAAACTTCATTTAGAAGTGGTAAGAAATGCATGGGGCACAGAGCATTTGTGTAAACACCAGTGGAGGACAGCAACAAAGTATTTTTAGTTCATTACTGTATTTTAGTATATTTATCAAGTATCTGTACTTTACTGGAACCTTTTTAGTTTGAGAAACTTTTATTTTAACTACATTCCACAGCATAATATCATACTTTTAATACACTCTCGGAACTCCTCTTAAGTCATGCACTATCATCACTCCTCACATGAGCCACGAGAGTCCAGAGTCCCTTTCTGCCCAGGAGTCAGCTTCAGGGTTCCCATACCCAGGTCCAGGAAGGCTATTTCTGCAAGTATGGATCTGTTTTCCAAGTCACCAGACCCTCCAATGATGTCAGTACAGGTAGCAATGAGAAGGGACTTTGTTTCTCAACGCTCGACATCTTCTGTCACGACCAGTGAGTCCATACCATATCCCTACGAATGGGCCAGTGAAGTCGATCCTGTAATTTCACCCCGTCCAGAGTCCGCTCCAGCCCATGAGCCCACTTCAGAGTCCACTCCAGCCCCAGAGCTCAGCCCAAAGCCGTCTCCAGTCCCAGAGCTCAATACCCTAATCCTCCTCTTCCTTCAGTTTGGACACTACATTGATCACAAAATTAAGAAAGAGACAAAGGAGGATGAAGGGGTCCTTTCCTACATCCCCTGATGGGATCTAAAATCCGACGGCCTTGGAGTCTCTCCAGCGGTGTTCTCTACCTTGTCTCCCAAAGAAATTTTAGTGGTGCGGGCTATCCGTCCATGGCCGCCCTTGAACTCTGTTTTTGTCTGTTTTGTCTGCCATTGCTGGCCTGCCAGTGGTCAGCAAGTGTGTCAGTTCTCCAGATGGTACCTGTTCTGCTAACACTCCAGATGGCACTCCAGATAATCTCTGTTCAGCCGGCATTGCACAAACTCTCATGAGACCCAAGATATTTAAAACCAGAGAAACCTTCTGCCTGGTCCTCTTTACCTGCCCTATCCTGGTGGTTGCCTCTAAACTCATGTGCACTCTAAACTACAATTCCTTGAATTCCTCCTGCTCATCACCTGCACTTACTCAGCCATCATCTGCACCTGATCAGCACGCTCATCACCTTATTATTTAAACACACACAGTTTAATTGTAAAAAAAAAAAAAACGCAAAACAGTCAGTGACCTCAGTCACACAAATTGTCTGGTCACTAACAATGATTACTTACCTGTCTACTAACCTGAGATATTTACCACCTGTGATTTCTCCCAAGTTCCTGTATCCTTGTTCCCTCGTCAGATCTCAGGCTCCTGCAATCCTCCAGCGTTCCCGCTATCCCTGTAAGACAAAGATATTTTTGTTAATCAGTCACCCTAACAGTAACTAAAGCTAAAACACAGCTAAAAAACTAAACACATTTAACGACTGTAAGGCCGATTATGAATGTAATTTGATACTTATGATTGATCATGCCCAAACCCGGCGAGTCAGAGACAGTTGCTTTCAGTCTGTGTTCACAGTCACTGTTTAAAATCCGCTCCAGTCGTTGGAAACAGTCTGTAAGTGTGTTCAGTTCAGTCTTAGAATGTTTCAGCTAGTCGTTAAAGGAGAACTCCGGTCAATTTTAGCATTGAGCTAATTTTTTTGTAAATTTGGAGTGCTGTCAATAGGCTACAGAGAACAACGACAAAAATCGGTGTTGCCTACACCGTGTTATCCTCTTTTTAAAATTTGCACCCTGTTGACTTCAATGGGGCAAGTTTTAAACCAGCTTTTAGCCTCTTAACATCCTTGATGTGTCATTACAAGTGCACAGCTAATGTGAGTGATTCCTTCAGAGTGAACACGGGTGAATCTGACTGCAGTAGATGTGAAAGATATTAATAAAAATTATGTTATTTCAGCCAGCGCACATACTGTACCTGTATTTTCTTCCTGTTTTCGGTCGAAGTCCATAGTAATCGATTGTCGAGTTCACGCACGTGATCATAGGTAACTAAACCTATGCATGTGAACTCGACAATCGATTACTATGGACTTCGACCGAAAACAGGAAGAAAATACAGGTACAGTATGTGCGCTGGCTGAAATAACATAATTTTTATTAATATCTTTCACATCTACTGCAGTCAGATTCACTCGTGATCACTCTGAAGGAATCACTCACATGACCTTCAAGTGTGTCCCCAGCATAAAAGGTTTGTGTGAGGATTAACTTACCAATTGAAGTTACATCCTCTATCATCACCTGCAATTCTAAGAACTGACACCTTATACTTGCACTGCTTGTTTCACCTGTTTTGGGCACTATTCATTAAAGTGTTGTTATTATTATACTTCTGGCAACCTTTTTGAAAGCCACTGCGTTCTGCTGTTACAAACACATTGATATCCTGACCACAAACTTATTTACATATTAATTAAACAGCATTATCATTATTTCAATATATTAATTTATTTGTGCATTTTATCTATAATTGCTGTTAATTGAAAGTAAATTATTCCCAGTCCCTTGAGTAACTTGCTCGGTGATTACTTCTGATCAGCATGTGTTTATAGATATTTTTATGAGATATTTTTTTCAATAATTCTTGGCCTGTTTTTCTCACAGTGGCAATGGCAAGATTCCTAAAATACTACAAATTAAAGCTACTTAACTGAATCACTATGATATTGTGTATGACATTACCAGCAGTGGAAACACATTAAAAAAAGAAGGGGGAAAAATCTAAACAAAGCTTCAGAAAGATAATGAGTGAATCAAAGAGAGATATAATTTATCCATGCTCCATTTAAACCAGTTTGCTAATGATTTTATCTGATGAGTTAACAATTACTAAGCGAATGCAATTTTAATTAAAGAGATCGAAACCCAAAGATGAAAATTTGGTCATCAAATACTCACCCTCATGTTGTTCCAAAGCTGAATAACCTTCTTTCTTCTCTGGAACGCAAAATAAACGTAAATTTTGGGTGTACTATTCCTTTAAGATTTAAAATATACACAACAAAGGAAAAATCTTTATGACACAGGGTTGACATTATGTGTATATGAACCCAGTGGCCTTTTTTTTATGTCTCCACTTTTCTCTCTCTCAGGAGTCACTGAAAAATATTTCAGGTTTGTATCATAGAAGAACTCCAGCCAGTTCTTGTTGGCTCTTTGTAATAATTCACTATTGATTTTTAGCTTTATAAGCTCTCCGTTCTATTCCATGACATTTTCAGCAGAGAATGATTCTTAAAGAGGAAGCCTGGGGTGAACATTCATCAATAATCTCTTCTAAAGTTTCACCAAAGACAGAGCACCTCTCTCTCTCTCTCTCTCTCTCTCTCTCTCTCTCTCTGAGTAATTTCTGTTATGCAGTTCATAACTTATTATGATATTGTATTGGAAATTATTCAACCCCCATTGCAAATCAGGTTTATTGGGAAAATGTACAGACTTTCAGCTGTCCGCAATGAACAAATCAAACAAAAGTAATCGAAATTGCTCAACAAAACAAATTATTCTAGTGGTTTCCCGAAATTCAACTGAAAATGTAACTTTTAATGAATTATTCAACCCTTCATGGCAAGCATCTTTCCTACTTAGTAGAACACCCCTTTGCTGTTATGACCTGCTGCAAACATGATGTATAACCCAACCCATTTAATCTCATGAAATGCATTTATATTGCACACTTTGTGTTTATTGTGCAATTTGAGAAAAAATAGTTTTTACGTGCATATGATACGCACTGTAAACCCCTTGGGTAGGATTGCGTATTATACGTTTGGGTAGGATTAGTGGTGTGGGGTACGTGGGTATTACACACAATAAAGTGCGTCTCATATGCACGTGAAAACTGTGTATGCACGTAAAAATTCATTTTTGCATATAAATTGCACGACAAACACAATGTGTGCTACAGATACACATTTCATGAGATCAGGCTGTATAACCAGACACCAGAGATTTTCTATGGGTTCAAGTCAGGTGAATGTGATGGCCACTGTAAAATCTTCCAGGACTTCTTCTGCCACCAAGCCTAAGTGGAATTTGAGGTTCTTGCTTGGGATCAATGTCCTGTTGGAAGGTTCAATGACTCCCAAGCTTCAGCTTCCTCATTGACGGCATGATGTTTTCTCCTAGGATTTCCTGATACTTCAATGAATCCATCCTGCCTTCCACACTCTGCAGGTTTCCAGTGCCAGAGGATGCAAAGCAGCCCCAGAGCATCACAGAGCCACCAATATGCTTAACTGTAGGCAGAGTGTTCTTTTCAGCATATGCTTCATTCTTCTTCCTCCAGACATACCGCTGATCCATAGGGCCGAAAAGTTCCAGTTTTGTTGCATTGCTCCACAGAACAGAATCCAAAAACTTCTGTCGCTTATTTATATAATTTTGAGCAAATTAGAGCCAACTTTTCTCGTTAGTTTGCTTTTTGGTGCCGTTGATAGCTTCCTTTTTTTCTGCCCCGTCCAGCAAGTGTAATAACTGTTCCTTTAACTTTGAACTTGCAAACTATGCTTCCAACGGTGTCTCTAGGAACATTTAGTGCCTTCACTATATCCTGTTCCTTGCTTGTGAAGGGTGATGATATCTTCTCTTAACCTTTTGGATGATTCTTTTGACTTAGCCATATTTCTAACATGCAGTCAAATGTGACATTAAAAAAACCTAACCAGTTCAGATATTTCATGTGTTCTAGCTCAAGCACACCTAGTGCAATGTAGCATCTGGACCAATCAGACACACACAGATTATTCATTATATTTAATAAATAATCCAGCAAACTAACTCTCCCAACAAAGGTCTATGAAACTTCCCGCAAAACTAACATCCCAAATGAAGCTAACACACTGGCAGAACCCGGTGTCCTGTTACTGATAAGAATTTGACTTAGAAGGAATTTGCAGAGAGTTGTGTGTTCTTGCTAAGAAGAAAAAATACACCCTTTTAATCCTATATATTCTATATATAACCACTTGAGAAATGTATAAACATGTCTCCAATTTTCCCATTTCATGATTTTCCTTTTATGGGGTTTGGCCTTCATTCTCTCTTTTAAACTCTTTTGGATTAATGTTTCAGAATTGTATACTATGGTTAACCAAAATCATATGTGTAGCATGTTTTGTCTCTTTAAACTCCAATCTTCATCCACCATTTGTTAATTAACATTACATTTTGCTAACTTTGTGACGCATTAGTATTATAAGAATCTTGAAGATTCTTTTCTTAAACACCCAATCAAATTACATATTCAAAGGCCTGCTTGAACAAAGGGTCATAAAGAAATTCCCTCCAAAGGGAACAACTTCTTATTGGCTCACACACCTCCAGAGGGTGTGGCATCTTCATGCTTTAAAAATCACTGATCACAAGATCATGTCTCTCAGTTCCTTTCTGTGAAATTCTGATGTGAAGATTATGCTGAACTGGAAGTTTTCTAAGGACCCCCAAGCTTGTGCCAGACTTAGGTCTTGTCTTTCCATTCACCAAAGATCCTCTGACTCCCACTGGTTCTCTCTCAACAAGATAACATTAGCAAAGATCAACTGGAGCCTCATCAAATTGCATCAGGACAGTTTATTTCAAATGGGCGAGACATGCAAGTATCAAACTTAGTCTCATTATTTGATACATTAAGTATCCTTACCCCTTTTAAAAAAGGGCGTGTTAGAACTAAACTGATGGTTTGCTCAAGGCTGTTGATCTGCTGAATTTCAAACAATGCCATAAGGTCTTGCTTTCCTGTATTCTGCTTCAGCTCTCTTTCCCTTGGTAAATTGTAAGCAAGTATGTATGTGTATGTTAGAGTATTTTAAGCGTTTATTCTAGTTAATAAAGTCTTGTCACACGTAAAGTTGTCCATGTTTCATGCTCATATACTGGAGTCCCTAATCATGCAGATTTTGACTACTTGCTCTGAGTAGTACTGTACAGTAAGAAAGACATTTCCCATTCCCCAGAAATGTACATTTCTTATAATTAATAAACAATTAACACTGAGTGTTCACGGGACAAACAGGTTAATTGATTGTAATATTAATTTTACTACATTAAGTTAATTCTATTAACGGATCCAAAAATATTCATAATGAATTATAACAAGGTATGATTAATTATTAATATTTCTTTTAAGTTAATTTGCTACAGCAACTAATGAAGCGCTTGATTAGTGGCATCAGGTGTGCTTACGACAACACCTGTTTTGCAGATTTGTGCTGTTGTGAGGTGATTCTATTCAGAATCCAATCCAATAATCCAATAAACCTGATTTACAATGGGGGTTGAATAAGATAAATTCCAATAATATATATAGAGATACACTATAATCACCGGACACTTTATTAGGTACACCTTGGTAGTACTGGGTTGGACCCCCTTTTGCCTTCAGAATTGCCTTAATTCTTTGTGCCAAGGTTCTGGAAACATTCATCCATGGTCAACAAGGTTCTGGAAACATTCATCCATTTTTTTTATCCATATTGACATGATAGCATCACAGAGTTGAACATCTATGATGTAAATTTCCCATTCCAAATGGGTATCCCAGAGGTACTGTATTGGATTGAGATCTGGTGACTGTGGAGGCCATTTGAGTATATTGAACTCATTGTCATGTTCAATAAACCAGTTTGAGATGTTTTGAGCTTTGTGACATTGCACGTTATCCTGCCGGAAGTAGCCATCAGAAGATGGGTGCACTGTGGTCATAAAGGGATGGACATGGTCAGCAACAATACTCAGGTAGGCTGTGGTGTTTAAACAAAGCTCAATTGGTGCCAAGGAGCCCAAAGTGTGCCAAGAAATGATCCTCCACACCATTACACCACCACCAGCCTGAACCATTAATATATACAAGGCAGAATGAATCTATGCTTTCATGTTGTTTATGGCAAATTTTGACTCATCTGAATGTTGCAGCAGAAATCGAGACTCATCAGGCCAGGCAATGTTTTTCTAGTCTTCTATTTTCTAATTTTGGTGAGCCTGTGCAAATTGTAGCCTCCAATTGTAGTTTCCTATTCTTATGCCTAGTTCACACTACACAACTTTAAATGCCGGCAGATCGCTGTGTTGTTTAGACTACATGACTTGCTCTGGAGTCTTGAAGGCGTTGTGGTGTTCACACTATGTGGTGTTACACACTACACAAGCTGACAACAACTCTGTCACCCAACGACTCTATCCAGTCCCAAAACCACATTTTGTCACGAAAACATGCGCAAGAAGTGGAATGGGAAATGGCGCATTCCAATGGCGCATTTTCTATTTGAAAATGGAGTCCAAAATAAAAAAAATTATATATATATATATATATATATATATATATATATATATATATATATATATATATTGCGCAATGATCTGTTTAGAACCCCGAAAAAGAAAAAAAAAAAATGGGTGAAAGGATGGATATGCACACGCAGGCAGCAGGGATTGTCTGTCAGAGTTGGAAGTGAGTAAAACATTATAATGAAAAAGCAGCTGCCTGTTGTGGTTTGGCAACGATGGTTACAAAAATAAAAGGCTTTTTTATAATGTCATAACAAGCTGATCATTGGCTGTTGCTCGTCACGACACGTGACACCACAGGCTACCGATTCGGCCGACAGGTCCAGATATTTAGCATGCTAGATATTTGTCTGGCGTCGGCGATGTGTCAGCGAGCGTTTTTGATGCGATGTTAAGTATTTGACACTTAAAGATTGGAGAGCGCGGATCACCCGCAGATTTGCACGCGATTACAGCCTGACCTGTCGGCGAGCTCGTTATCTTGCAAATCGGCTTAAATCAGGCTTAAAATCCTGTAGTGTGAACTAGCTGACAAGAGTGACACCTGGGGGCTGTTTACAACTGTCCACTTCATGCGTTTTCTCAGATCGGATAGCTATCCGATCGTGAAAAGGCCAGGTGTAAATACCCTCCGAAACGCATTCGAGACGGATTTGAATCCGATCGCTCAAACCACTTCAGGAGGTGGTCTGGGCCGCATTCCTGACGAAACTGGACAAGTGTAAATGCATCTGGTTGTTGAAACCGCATATGTAAATTGTACTCCTCCCAAAAATGGTAAAAAATAAACGTGTGAGAGCGTGTTATAGACTATTATGTAATGTTATAGCCAGATATGACGGCGCTACTGGAACACGCGCGTCACCGCAGATGAGAAGCAAAGCATCTATTCATTAATCCAACGTGCAAACTATCGCAAATCAAAGTGAAAGTAAGTCGCAGATTCTTAACACACAATTATCATCATTTAAATTAAAGAAACGAAATGATCTTATCAGGGCTGTTACTGCTCTCTCTTATTGCGGTCTTTGATTTTGAAATTTTAGCTCATGATCAGAAAAATGCAGCTCATATCTGTTGCTTTCGTGACGTGCACTCCATTAAATCTGCATATAGCGCGGGAATTGAAGATGTTTCGCAAAAACACATTTATGTGACCTGGGGGCTGTTCCATAAACCAAGATTAGAGTATAAGCCAGGCTTATTTCGGTTAGTCAGGCTTATTTTTGGTAGATTCGGTTTCATAAATCAAACTTAAAAAAGTTCAAACTCAGTTACCCCGGCAACTTATGCTGGGAAACTAGCCTGGTCCAGGGCAGGCTAACTGTCAGGCTAAGCCTCAGTTGTTACACAGATCCTCTAACACTGACCAATAGGAACACAATGATATTACCACTGACACTCTCTCATACCATTATTGGACTTTATTAACCACTATTAGTCCAAAAATAAATACACAGTATACAGAAAATCAACTTAAATAAGGCTACAATGATAAATTAGTCAATATAGACCTATATATATATATATATATATATAGATAGATAGATAGATAGATAGGCCTAAATACAATATATAATATATAATATATATATATATATATATATATATATATATATATATATATATATATATATATATATATATATATATATATATATATATATATATATATATATATATATATACAGTGCTATGCATAAGTTTAGGCACCCATGCTAAAGTTGACTAAAAAGAGGAATAAAAAATCATCTTTTGGAAATTGAACTTAATGCCTTAATTTAAAAAATGAGGAAAAATCCAACCTTTAAGAACACCAATTTTCTTTGTGAATGAATAATGTATCGTAAATAAATAAATGTTCTTCCTTAAAATACAGGGTGCATAAGTTTGGACACCCCTATGTTAAATTCCCATAGAGGCAGGCAGATTTTTATTTTTAAGTATTTAAAAAAAAATTTTTTTAGGATATTATGCATCCTGATAAAGCAATGCAAATCAAACTAGCTATTAGGCTAACTGAAATAAAACCATGCCAATCTCAAGGTATGGTGAAGGCTATGTGATGATGTGGGGCTATTTTAATTCCAAAGGCCAAGGGAACTTTATCAGGATGCATAGTATCCTAAAAAAAATTTTTTTTTAAATACTTAAAAATAAAAATCTGCCTGCCTCTATGGGAATTTAACATAGGGGTGTCCAAACTTATGCACCCTGTATTTTAAGGAAGAACATTTATTTATTTACGATACATTATTCATTCACAAAGAAAATTGGTGTTCTTAAAGGTTGGATTTTTCCTATTTTTTTAAATTAAGGCATTAAGTTCAATTTCCAAAAGATGATTTTTTATTCCTCTTTTTAGTCAACTTTAGCATGGGTGCCTAAACTTATGCATAGCACTGTATATATATATACTACAGGTTTTCTTTTTTTACTGGCTGAATGTTTTGTGCCCAAGATTTAATTAGATTGTTTTAAAGATTTATGAATACATTTCTCTCTGGTTTTGTTTGGCAGCTGTAGTACATGTTTATGATTAGAAGAACATTAGAACACAATCTAAAAAAAGCTTTGTAAAGCATAAGTTAAAATCACAAAATTAAAAATAAATAATTACAAAAGCAAATTTTAAATTTTAAATTTTAACTGGTAAGATGAATCTGAGCTTAGTAATTGACAGTATATTAGCCTACATTTGATTTACCCCATTACAATAGTCCCTTTACAGTTATTGCTATCATAAAAATATACACACAGGTTTAAAATTCTAAATAAGGCACATCTAATGTCCAAATAACAAATATTTTAGTGTATATATATATATATATATATATATATATATATATATATATATATATATATATATATATATATATATATATATATATATATATATATATATATATGTACTTTATTATGTCTTTCAATTCAAACACATTTAACACAATTATACAAATTTACAGTTCCTTTAAAGACATCATATTTTCCCCCAATAAATATTCCTTATTTTTCCTTCTACTTTTTTTCTTTTGTGATAATACCCACCAACACATAGCCTAAAAACACACATGAATAGAAAAATAACCAAAAAGTTCATAGACACTTTTACATGATTTAAGGGGATAAGACAAAAAACAATAAATAAATAGTAATAAAAATTTAACATTAACATATTTATATCAAACTCTTATAATGACACATAATTCCTAATAGTTATTCAAGTAATATTATTTGAATATAAAATATGCAATATTAAATAAGTAAAATAAATAAAAGAACAAATTACTAGAAATAAAAGGGAGGGAGTGTTATATAAAAATGTAGTTAATAATATATATTCCTTTATTTTATGGAATATTCTTTGATTTTAGAGTTGCACATATCTTTTCAAAATGTATACATTTGCTCTTAATTTAATGTTATCCTCTCCATAATGTACTTTAGAAACTAAATCTACTCATTTAAAACTGGGGATTCTTGCTTTCCAAAAAAATATTGCATTAAAAGCTGTAATTCTCAGCATTCTAAATAAGTATACATCATCTTTATTAAGTAGCATAGGTCCTATACCCAAAACTATATTTTGTATATTTATATAGGCATTTAGTTTCTTAAAATAAACTTCCCTGAATTATAGGCTACTTCACTGAAGTACTTCTGTTTGCTTGAAGTTCAGTGCAACTTATCCAACATCCTAAAGATAAATTATTATAATTAGAAGATATTTCTAGTGTTATAAAATATCGCATATTAATTTTCCGAATTTTCCGATTTTAAGAATTATTGCGCTCCTATTTGGCGCGCATGCGCGCAGCAGCGCTCGTTCAATATGAAAATTAGCAGCAAAATGGATACATTTGCATGGCTTCCGAACATTTACAGATGGAGAATATAACTGTAAAATGTAAGTTTTGAACTGAGGGGGGAAAAAACATGTCACAAATGCATAAAACAGCACAAAATATGTACGCTGTTTGATGGTGGATCGATTTGATCCACGATCGACCTCTAGGGCTGCTTAAGAAACGCGTGCACACGCAATTATCTAGACTAGATAAACCTGGATCAAATTAGTGAGATTGCGTGAGCTTCAATTACCTTTTATGGAACCACTTTAGCCCCAACTCATTTGTTAGGCTCATTCAAGTCCGGTTTTGGAGTTTAATCCCCGCTTTTCTAAGCGTCTTTTATGGAACAACCCTCAGGTGTAAATGGAATCGTTTTGATAAATCAGATAGCTATCCGATCTGAGAAAACACATGAAGTGGCCAGGTGTAAATAGCCCCCTGGTGAGGTCTTCTACTGCTATAGCCCATCTCCTTCAAGGTTCGGCGTGTTGTGCGTTCAAAGATGATCTTCTGCTTTCCTCACTTGTACTGTTACTGTTGCCTTTCTATCAGCCCGAACCAGTCTGGCAATTCTCCTCTGACCTCTGGCATCAACAAGGCATTGTCACCCACAGAACTGATGCTCACTGGATATTTTCTCTTTTGGTAGATGGTTGTGCATGGAAATCTCAGTAGATCTGCAGTTTCTGAAATACTCAGACCAGCCTGTCTGCAACCAACAACCATGCCACGTTCACTTAAATTATCTTTCTTCCTCATTCTGATGCTCAGTTTGAATTTCAGCAGTAGATATTTGCGTTAATCATCAGTTGAACAGGTGTAGCTTAAACTCACCGGCCACTTTATAAGTAAATATATAAGTTAATTAATAAGTAAATAACTAAAGAAACAAACAAATACATATTTTAATAAACTGCACAGAAAACCTGACATAGCACCCCAAAGCAACTAATATGATTGTCATTAAAAACTGGCAGTTTGATCTTTTTCCTAATGACATAAAAAATGAACTGCATAACATGAATGATCCCTCCCACTTCACTCCCATCACATAAATATATCACATTCACAGTAATAATAACAAAATAATATAGAATTCATAGACAATTGTTAAAGTTTTTGGGGCAGACTTGACCTGTTGAAAAGAGATGGTATTCATCCCTCCTGGGATGGTGCTGCTCTTCTCTCTAGTAATATGGCACATATTCTTAGAGCTCAAAGATGAATTGGGGCTCAGGTCAGGAAGCAGTCAGACTGGCTAAACCGACCGTCTGCTGTCTCATGTCACTGAGGTCAGATAAATCCCATCACATACTGTAGAGACTCTTTCATCTAGATTTCATCATAGAGACTATGTCTGTTCCCCGATTTCCCTGAATTAGGAAATACAAAAAACTCCCAAACCCATTTAAGGGTAAAAATTTATAACAAATAAAAAACTGATATAGTACAGATAAAAAAATAATAAAGCTCGGTTTGCTGAATATTTGATCCCTTACTTCAAAAGCACTTATTGTTAATGATATGATTACAGATTATAAACTAGATGTGCTGTGTTTGACAGAAACCTGGTTAAAACCAGACGATTACACTACTTTAAATGAGTCCACCCCCCAAGATGACTGTTATAAACATGAGCCTCGTCTGAAAGGCAAAGAAGGAGGTGTTGCTGTAATTTATAGTAATATTTTCAGAAATACTTAGAAGTCTAGTTTCAAATATAATTGTTGGTGCTTAATGTAACAATATCTAGTGTAAATGATAAATCCTGTTTGAGATTTGTGCTGGCTACTGTATACAGGCCACCAGGGCACCATACAGACTTTATCAAAGAATTTGCTGACTTTCTATCAGAGTTAGTAGCCTACTGGCTGCAGATAAAGTCCTAATTGTTGGTGATTTTAATATACATGTAGATAACGAAAAAGATGCATTGGGATTGGCATTTAAAGACATTCTGAACTCTATTGGAGTTAGACAACATGTGTCAGGACCTACTTATTGTCGTAATCATACTCTAGATCTAATACTATCACATGGAATCAATGTTGATGCCATTGAAATTCTACAGCAGAGTGATGACATCTCAGATCATTATCTATTGTCATGTATACTCCATCTAGCCAAGGCTGCAAAGCCGAATCTGTGTTACAAATATGTTAGACCTATCATTTCTGCCACTAAAGATTGCTTTATTAATAATATCCCTGATCAGTTTCATCTCCTCAGCATCCCAGATAGCTTAGAATCACTCGATATTGCAATATTGTGAAAACTTTTGACTCTCTCTTTTACAGCACTTTAGACACAGTTGCTCTTTTGCGCTTAAAGAATATTAAAGAAAATAGTCCAACGCCATAGTACGAGCACACTCAAGCCCTTAAGAGAAAAGCCCAGCCAGAAAAATGGAGTGCAACTGGAAGAAAACAAAACCATTCGCATTTCATGGAAAGAGAGCATGCTTGTGTACAGATAGGCCTTAAAAGCTGCTAGATCTGCTTATTTTTCAACCCTATTAGAAGAAAATAAACAAAAACCCTAGGTATTTATTTGAAACAGTGGCTAAATTAACAAAAAATAAAGCTTCAACCCCAGATGTTTCCCAAGCAGCACAGCAGTAATGACTTTATGAACTTCTTTACTTACAAGATTGATAATATCAGAAAGAAAATGATATGCAACCGTCTACTACAGTATCGCATCAGGCAGTGCATTGAAGTCTCCTTGAGGAAAAAATGTATTCATTCATTGCTATAGGAGAGGAAGAATTTTCTAAACTCGATAAATCATCTAAATCGACAACATGTATGTTAGACCCTATACTGACTAAGCTATTGAAAGAGATGCTTCCAGAGGTCATAGAACCTCTTCTTTATATCATTTATATCATATATCTTTGTCTTTAGGATACGTAGCAAAAACGTTTAAGCTGACTATGATTTAACCACTTTTAAAGCTCTCATTAGAGTCACAAATGATTTGCTCTTATCATCCGATCGTGGTTGTATCTCTCTATTAGAGTTACTCGATCTTAGTGCTGCATTTGATACTATTGACCACAACATTTTTTTAAACAGATTCGAAAATTATGTTGGCATTAGTGGAATTGCATTAGCATGGTTTAAATCATACTTATCTGACCATTATCAGTTTGTAGCAGTAAATGAAGAGATATCTTATCGATCAAAAGTTCAGTATGGCGTACCACAAGGCTCAGTACTAGGACCGTTGCTGTTCACTCTGTACATGCTACCCTTGGGAGATATCACTAGGAAGCATGGAATTAGTTTTCACTGTTATGCTGATGATACTCAACTCTATATGTCTTTACGCCCTGACGAAACTTACCAATTCACAAAATTAACAGAATGCATAGTTGACTGACATTCAAACTGGATGACTAGTAATTTCCTACTACTTAAAGGACAAATCAAGTGAAAAATGAACCTGGGGTTAATTAACACATGGTTACCGAGTCGATCGTTCCCTGCGATGCGTTTTCATGAAAATCGAATGTAAAGAGTTTTATCTTTAAAAACAGATTAGCTCATAACAGTAGTATATTGGGCACAGAGTAAGTAAAAATAAATCGCTAGTTAATACCACTAACAAGGCTCAAAATAGCCTCACACTAACACGGTAACATAATGAGGGTCCTTACATACAAACCGAAGCATTGAGAACTTTGTAAGTGTACAGACAGTTTAATAAGAAGATACTTTTTAAAGACAGTACATTACCCGTTGACATGCAGGATCCATCTTGGAAAACAGTCTCGACTAATCGAGCCACGAACGCCGTCGATAGGATAGCTGGTCGATAGGAATTATGTTTGTGAAATCTAACATAGCACGGCGTTCGTGGCTCGATTAGTCGAGACTGTTTTCCAAGATGGATCCTGCCTGTAAATGCGTAATGTACTGTCTTTATAAAGTATCTTCTTATTAAACTGTCTGTACACTTACAAAGTTCTCAATGCTTCGGTTTGTATGTAAGGACCCTCATTATGTTACCGTGTTAGTGTGAGGCTATTTTGAGCCTTGTTAGTGGTATTAACTAGCGATTTATTTTTACTTACTCTGTGCCCAATATACTACTGTTATGAGCTAATCTGTTTTTAAAGATAAAACTCTTTACATTCGATTTTCATGAAAACGCATCGCAGGGAACGATCGACTCGGTAACCATGTGTTAATTAACCCCAGGTTCATTTTTCACTTGATTTGTCCTTTAATTCTGAAAAAAAAAACAGAGATTCTAATTACTGGACAAAAAACTTCCTCATGTAATAACCTAGAATACTGTCTAACACTTGATGGCTGCTCTCTCAAGTCTTTGTCGCTGGTTAGGAACATGGGTGTGCTCTCAATCTTTCATTTAAAAGTCACGTGTCTAGTATCTGTAAAACCGCATTTTTCCATCTTAAAAATATATCTAAATTACGTCATATGCTCTCAATGACAAATGGTTCATGCGTTTATGACATCAAGGCTAGACTATTGTAATGCTATTATGGTTGGTTGCCCGGCACGCTTAATAAACATACTACAGCTGGTCCAAAATGCAGCAGCAGAACCAGGAAGTATGACCATATCCGTCCGGTTCTGTTTTGCGTTTGTTTCAAGGCTTGCACCTTGGAATCTATTTCAGGGTTTGCGTTCTCGAGGCACTGTTTTGTGTGGATGAGTGGGCCGGAGCGTGTTGAGTGTTTTCTTTTAGAACGGCTTCGTGTTAGCGGCCGTAAGTTAATAACGATCTTTGCAACGTAAGTGAATCAATCAATCAAAACTAACTTTAGCTGGACAATAACTATATTCTAGAGCTGCTGTAACAAAACAATCTCTGTTACAGTAATTTACTATTATCACTGTAAAGCTGTATTGTTAAAAGCACTTTATAAATGAAGGTGACTTGACAGTGACAGAAGAAAAAGTAACTCTAGCAAAGTAACCCATACTTGATAGCAGAGATCTCCTCAATGCATACATATTACATTTCTGTTGGATAAGTGTGAAAACAGCATTTCTTTCAGTTCAAAAGAGTGTCTTTGTGTTAGATGGAGGAACAGTTCTGAAGGATCTGCATTTGCATTCTGCTTGGAGAACTTCATAAGGCGATGATGATGCAGGGTCGAGAATATTCCATCAATAAACGACATCACTTATAAAATCTGTCAGAGCTGACAGCTCACCCTGTTTTGTGTTTGAAACAAAGAAAATGAACTATTAATCTGATGCACTGATATAAAAAGAGCCTGAAGCTGCAGATCCCTCCGAAATGTTCCTTAAGACTTCATAGCCATTCCTTGCATTGCTTCATAGCTGATTCTATTACTCATGCAGGGTGGTCAGCATTCTGGTTTTGTCTCATTACACGAGCCATGGGGTTAGTTCTCTCTCTCTCTCTCTCTCTCTCTCTCTCTCTCTCTCTCTCTCTCTCTCTCTCTCTCTCTCTCTCTCTCTCTCTCTCTCTCTCTCTCTCTCTCTCTCTCTCTCTCTCTCTCTCTCTCTCTCTCTCTCTCTCTCTCTCTCTCTCTCTCTCTCTCTCTCTCTCTCTCTCTCTCTCTCTCTCTCTCTCTCTCTCTCTCTCTCTCTCTCTCTCTCTCTCTCTCTCTCTCTCTCTCTCGTCAGGAGCCACTTATTGCACATCATAAGCTATGCTTGATTAGAGCAGTGCCATGGGGTAGCCCTAGGGCAAATTATGAGCCTGTTTTTTCTGACAGGAGCTCTCATATTAACAATTAACAAGGAGAGAGCTGCTGCATCAAACTAGAAAATAAATAATAATAATAATAATAATAATAATTATATATATATACATAATTTGCATAGATGTCATGTGAGTGACAGGTTGTCCCGCCCTTTTTTCTCCACTTTGGTTTGAGAAGGTGACACCATTTTTGTCACATCCCCAGGTACAATGGCAGTTTTATTTATTCTTATTTTTTTGTGCGGTATATTAACAATATAGTCTCTTTTTTTTTCTTACCCTTCTTGCTTATGCTTATGTATAATAATTATATTATAAGAATATATTTTTCAATCACCCATAATTATATAAATGCAGAGGTTAAAATTGTGAAAAACAACCAAGGGTCGCAGTTTAAGCTCAATGTTTAATAATCTCCCTGCTGTTTCCCATCATTGCTATGAGGATAACTTTGTAGACCCCCGTTGCTTAACTATAGGTGTTGTTTGAAGCATTGCTGTGTCTGCCAAGACCCCCAGAGTTCTTGTCATGCTTGTAATGCCTCCGTCATTTGCTCTCTGTGTGTGTTGTGTTTACTCTGGGCAGTTCTCTCTGGGAATGCTCCGGAATGGCTATGCAGCCCCCAAGTTCTAAGATTGTGAAGATGTCTTATGTGAAGTGAGTACGAAACCTAAGAGAGAGAAAGAACAGTCCAACAGAGAAATCTTGACATCATCCCTCGAGTGATGAACTGCAGAGAATCCGGTTTAACCTTCCTTACTATGGGCTCCACAAGTACGCTCATCATTTGTCTCTTTCTCTCACTCTGTTTCTTATTCTTGGTTTCACTGGTTTAAGTCATTTGAAGCTTTCTAAAGGCTTCCATGTAAAAACTAAATGTGCAAATCTTAAACAGGTTATTTTTTGTCCTCTCAGTCACATTCATTTCATAATCATGAACATATTTTGGGTAAAATTCCTGAGGGTATAAGATCCTTTTGATTTAATTTTCTCCCAAAACAGCCAATAAACACCTATTTAAAGACATACACCCTAAAAACTACATTGGCAAAAGAGAAAAATGTTGAATGTTTTTTTGCAACCAATAATTATTTTTTTTTTTTATACGAGATGAGAATGAATTTGTTGAAAATTTGACCTTTAACTCTTTCCCCACCATTGACGGAATTTTCCATCATTTACTAGACAACACTTGCCCGCCATTGACGGAATTTTCCATCATTTACTAGACAACACTTGACCGCCATTGACGGAATTTACTAGCTTTCCGTGTTTTTACTGTACGGTAGGGGGTGATATTACGCAACTTCTGAAAGAGTACAGAAAGAAGAAGCAGAAAAGGATAGCATATGTATATGTAAAATAAAGGGATCATCAACATTAAAAAGCAATAAAATCAAAATTACCTAACGTTACCGAATGAAGTGTCAACCCAGGACGAGCTAGGACTGTGCAAGCTTTGGGGGGTGTTGATGGACTTGATCTACTCCATCTATTTTTTGATCATTTTTGATCAAATCTGATCCAGAAGTAGTCTTTGACAAAAACTTCATTTTATCAGCTTTCTGCTCAAAAAATGTTTTTTTTTTTTATTTATTTTTTTTATTAAACTACCCATATTTAAGTGTTGATAGAAAAAGAATACTTGAAGCTAGAGTAAAATTTTTCTATTGTCATACACTTTGAGGGAAAAACAAAACACTTTCCCCTTTTTCCCTTAATGGCCTTTAGACCATTTTACCCTGCTATTATAATTCTGTGCACACATATATATCACATTTTCTGTTTTCATCTATTATTAAGCAACAAACTTATAACACAAGGTTTGAAAAATGTATAGATTCCCAGAATTTCAAAGACATTCAAAGATCAGGAGATTGCAGGAGAATAACATAACCACACAATACACTGACGATAAGGAAACATGAAAACACAGGAGACTGAGGGCTTAATACACATAGGAAGCTAATCAACAGAAACAGAAGCAGGTGTGTAACTCAACAGTAACCATAGAAACAAACTAGTGTGGGAAAATGAGAACAAAAGTAAACACTAGAACTAGAACTAAACCAAAACAGAGCATACACGTTACATTACTAGAAGCAGGAGGAAGTCGTCTTCTCCTTCTTTCACGTATAGCGACCTTACCAACTACTGGCCTGACATGCATAACACAGCATTTTGTTTTCGCGGATCCGTGTGAATGGGAATTGATTTGACATCGTTGACATCGTACAATTTTTAGTAGGCCTACATTGGTGTTGTGTAAATGTACCCATAGTCTTGGCTCTCATTTGACTATTTATATGCTTTGTTGGCCTGACAGTTACAAATTTTTGAACATGAGAAAGTTTGTACCCAGCACTTTGTCATCACTCCACATTTCCTACTTCATTTTATAATCCCGCTTATTTCCAAAAGGCACACAGCTAGAACAAGGTTTCCACGACAACACATCTCAGTGCCACTGCAACCTACCCTGTGGGTTCCTCACGCTGTCGGATTTTCAAAACAACTCACTGGCATTCGGTCAGTGGAATTGTGACAAGCACAGGCATCTTTGATTGTTCTCACAGCTAGATTTGTCTGTGGAGAACTTTTTCAAAAGAAAAAAACAACAACTTTGTGGGCTTCAGTGCAGCTCCTCTGAAAAGAAGTTCTGGTAGGTTTTAAAATGCCAACCTTGTCTTGACTCTGTTCAGACATAACAAAATAAGACATGACTCAGCAGGATGCCCTGAAGTCCGTTTAGTTCAGTCTAAACTTAGAAATTCTGGGACACTGTCACGACAATAAATTACCTAAACTTTTAGCAAGGCGATATTTGCTAACAATGGGCATTCAGCAGGATCACACACAGCAAAGAACAGTCTATTTTTTGAACACACACAGATACCTTTTCAAGTCACACTCGACCTTGAAGTATTAATGATGCAATTTTTTTTTCAGCTTTTATACTCTTTCATAGCCCTGGAAACAAAAAATTGCCAACACATTTTAGCAGTTTTAGTAACAAATTAAATGTATTACTGATTTCATTTCTATCTATCAACTTTTTTTTTCAGAACATTCCAATAAGGCTGTCAAGCCATCCTGGAAAGCCCAACTGCGGTTCTCAAACATTCAAAGCCATACAAGCATGCATGCCATTTTACTGTTTTAGAAATTATGCATTCACCTTTACTGAAAATAAAACAATTAAACCTCTATTTATAAAGTCTCCCTAACCACCATAATAATTTGCAACTGAGACAGTCGACCTGTGTCAGTGGTGAACTATGGGGTGAGATTTCGGTCACAATTCTGCGCGCGCAAGATCACATTTTGAGCGCGCAAAAGGGCATTTCGCACGCGCGTGAACTGAGTTTTGCGGAGAAATGTTCGTCTCGCAGATAAGAAAATATTGCGAGCGAACGAAAATCAATTTTGCATTTAAAATAAGTATTTGGATGTGCGCGGACGTTCTCTTTCGCGTGTGCAAAGTTTCACTTTCTTGCTCCTTTCATACCAGCCGTGAGCGCTCTCTAAGCGCAGACAGCTCGCTTGCTCAACACAACCCAGCGTTACAATATGCCATAATTCCAGCCAATCAGAGATAAGACTGCTAAATTCTGATTGGCTGGCTTGAAAACCAATCACAAGACTCCCTGCATCACCGTCTGCGGAAGAGAACTAGTGCAGTTGAGTTTATTATTTATGAAAAATATTCAAAAACTTCAGTGTAATTCAATGTATTGTTGGCAAATTCAGTTCACACATCACTGCTGTCCTGATGGTTATACTACAAGACTTATTTTGTATAAATATCGTTTTGCGTATTTTTTACGATTATTATTTATGAAAAATATTCAAAAACTTCACTGTAATTCACTGGCAAATTCAGTTCACACATCACTGCTGTCCTGAAGGTTATACAACAACACTTATTTTGATAAAATATATATTTTAAATTGTATATAATTGTACTCTAAATGTATAATTTTTATGATTTTTGGGTCATTCCAGAATTGGAGGACATTTAGGCATCCATAATTTTGAAAAATTGGCCCTTTATTTTACTATTTTTTATTATGTATTTCATAAAAACAGGCAATATACCATTAAATAATTTGATTCGTCCAGCTCAGGTATCAAAGGCACACTTTTTATAGTACTTTTTTTTTTTTTTTTTTGGTGCTGGATGCAACCCTGTTACCAATACTCAGGAACCCGAAAAAAGTATATTTATTGATTTTTTAAAATATAATTTCCTGCCATTAGGTATAGAAAGTCACAATCACTCTATATAAATATTTAATTTTAGATATCACTTGATTTAAATTGATTTAAATTCATTTCAGTAACTTTTGAGTTCCATCTTTGCCAAATTTTTTACTTTTGACATGTTTTATTTGACTGATTTCAGCATATATTTTCAAGTATTTGCTAAAATGCATAATGCATATAATCCTTCAAACTACGGTAATGACAATAGCTCAAGCCCCTGTGAGCTAAAAAAGGTAATTTATTATTATTTTAATAAAAATAATACGGTAACAGGGTTGAAATTTAAGTAACAGGGTTGCGAAAAGTTACAGGGTAATACATTAATAACATGAAATGTATGCTAAATTATAATCAAAATTATATTAATTATTTAGCTTAATGTAATGGGTGTTATATTTGTTAATATTTGTTAATATTTCACTCAAATTCTCTCCTTTTGTTATTATCATTTGTTATATTTCTTTCATTATTTTGTATTCTGGAATTATTCTTTTAAAATTTCTAGTGCTGGGAAAAAATTAATCGCGATTAATCGCATCCAAAATAAAAGTTTGTGTTTGCATAATATATATGTGTGTACTGTGTATAATTATTTTATATATGTATATATAAATACACACATATGCATGTATATATTTAAGATTTTTATTTATTTATATATAAATTATTTATATTTATATATAATATAAATTATGTATAAATGTATATACAGTATATACATGCAAATATTTCTTAAATAAATACATGCATATGTGTGTATTTATATATACAAAATAATTATACACAGTACACATACATATATTATGCAAACACAAACTTTTATTTTGGATGCGATTAATCGCGATTAATTTTTTCCCAGCACTAAATATTTCATTAATTTATTCTTCTAATATTGATTTTTATTAATTAAGATACTAAATATTTAGTTTGTAAATTAAATGAAGACTGGTCACATGAACTATTAATAATAGATTGTCCCTTATGAGTGGACTGAAGGAGATTCAACCCTGTTACTCTAATTATGGTAACAGGGTTGTGAGTAACAGGGTTGCAAATTAATGCTAATGTTAGCTTTTTCTCATGAATAGAAACTTGCTGTTTAGCTAGCTCTAACTGTTGTCTTTAGGACAAACTTACTTATGTAAAAAAGAAGAAGAAAACCTTCAAATTAATTTGTCTTATTCTGATAATAAGTGTAACAGGGTTGCATTTGTTAGAGTGACACATTCAATCAAGGCTAAAAATTGTATAATAACATGAAAAATCAAAGAGAGAATATACCTTTGTTCTACCCATTCTGGTGGCAAACTGCTTAGTGATGTTATTTCCTGTGTATCATGTCACTCACTGTTTTTTTCTTCTTCTTCTGCCAGTCTAAATATTTCGGTAACAGGGTTGCACAATGTTGGGGACATAACTTTATTGCAACATTTCTATTATTTAAAATATTTATATCAATTAAAAAAATGCTTTAACAATTAAAAGAGGCATATATAAACAAAATCATGCAAAAAAAGGGATATTTAAAATGTATTTTAACAGTTATATTTAACATTCAATTTGGTCATTTAGAAGGTGGGACAAGAGAAAAATGGCATTTAAGTGGGTACTATAGACTTTTTTTATTTTCATTAATATTTAGGAAAAAAAAAATCTTCAAGTCTATATATATTTAGTTTCAGGACAAGTGTTTTTTACACAGTGACTCATTTTTTTGTATATTATACATAGATTATTTGAAATTTCATAGGTGGGACATGAAATGTCCTCCAATTCTGTAATGACCCTTTTATGAAAAATATTCAATAACTTTACTGTAATTCACTGTATTGTTGCCAAATTCAGTTCACACATCACTGATGTCCTGATGGTTATACTACAACACTTATTTTGAAAAAAAAAAAAAAAAAAATTAAGTTGTAAATACAATTGTAAATTTATGATTTTTTTTAATGATTTTTATGAAAATATTCAATAACTTTGGACATCAGTGATGTGTGAACTTAATTTGGCAACAATACAGTGAATTACAGTTATGTTATTGAATATTTTTCATAAAAATCATAATTATACATTTACAATTGTATATACAAATTAAAATATATATTTTTCCCTAAAATAAGTGTTGTATAACCATCAGGACAGCAGCGATGTGTGAACTGAATTTGGCAACAATACAGCGAATTACAGTGAAGTTATTGAATATGTTTCATAAAAATCATAATAATTCTACATTTACAATTGTATATACAATTTAGAATATATATTTTGCCTATAAGTGTTGTAGTATAACCATCAGGACAGCAGTGATATGTGAACTGAATTTGGCAACAATACAGTAAATTAGAATATTTTTCATAAAAATCATAAAAAATCATAAATGTACAATTGTATATACAACTTAAAATATATTTTCCCCAAAATAAGTCTTGTAGTATAACTATCAGGACAGCAGTGATGTGTGAACTGAATTTGGCAACAATACAGTGAATTACAGTTATGTTATTGAATATTTTTCATAAAAATCATAATAATTATACATTTACAATTGTATATATAATTTAAAATATATATTTTTCCCAAAATAAGTGTTGTAGTATAACCATCAGGACATCAGTGATGTGTCAACTGAATTTGCCAACAATACAGCGAATTACATTGACGTTTTTTTAAATATTTTTCATAAATAATAATCATAAAAAATACGCAAAACAATATTTATACAAAATAAGTCTTGTAGTATAACCATCAGGACAGCGGTGATGTGTGAACTGAAATTGCCAACAATACAGTGAATTACAGTGAAGTTTTTGAATATTTTTCATAAATAATAAACTCAACTGCACTAGTTGGCTGGAATTATGGCATATTGTAACGCTGGGTTGTGTTGAGCAAGCGAGCTGTCTGCGCTTAAAGAGCGCTCACGGCTGGTATGAAAGGAGCAAGAAAGTGAAACTTTGCACACGCGAAAGAGAACGTCCGCGCACATCCAAATACTTATTTTAAATGCAAAATTGATTTTCGTTCGCTCGCAATATTTTCTTATCTGCGAGACGAACATTTCTCCGCAAAACTCAGTTCACGCGCGTGCGAAATGCCATTTTGCACGCTCAAAATGTGATCGTGCGCGCGCAGAATTCTGATTGAAATCTAACCCCATAGTGAACTAGATGTGCCTAACTAGCACAATGAGGTGAATAGTAATGCTGATGGCAAAGTGTTGGGGGGTTTGCACGTTGACGTAAGTACTTGGAATTTTTTTTACAGGCAAAGAGTCTCATAAATTATTTTCCCTTAAGGAACAAATTTTAAGCTTTCTCTTATCTCAAGGTAAGATTCAGAGTTTCTCGCAGCATCTCAGGAATCAGAAATTAGGAGGCAAAATACCCATGAAGCTGCTAATGGTGTTAGATCTAAAGCGTGAGAAGTGGCTCCATGAAATCTCAGTAAATTTTGAGACACGGTGGCTGATGAGTGAAGCAAGTACGACTCCAGTCTGACTCTGGAATGGATTAATGCACCATAAGTCTGAATTATTATGTTTTGGGCCCAAGGGCTTTTTAGAGACTTCTCAGCATGCCTATTTTCAAGTTTTGACACCATGTTATTGAAACATTTTTCATTTAATTGTCTCATGGAGCCATGTATCCTGCAGATAGTGAATTCCTCAATGCAGCGGCAAACACATTGAGATTGACCGTTTAATATAGTAGTTTAAACCACTTACGATTTATTTATTTATTTATTTATTTATTTTTGGTATTGTATTGTATTTTGCAGACAGCACACAACAGATCTGTAATAAAGAGAGCAGTTTCAAATTGTTGATCACCCCTTGCTTCTAGCCAGTCCATCTGTGTTCAGTAGTTTGTCTGCCGAATCTGTAATAAACATTATGATCTCTATCTGCTTCAAAGGTCCTCAGTAGAGCTGGAACAAGCACTTAGAAGAGATAATGTAAGAGTGAGAGTGAGTAACAGTTAATGGGTCTACTCTCCATGCAGCAGTCTTATTTCAGCTTTAATCATTGCAATAAACAGCCAGATAAACAATTGCATTTATAAAGGGCCGTTAATTCGCCTCTCTAGAACATTTCAGACGTGGTCATGTGATTTCCCTTCATCACTACATTGAGGAAATTATGCATTAGAGGCACTTACTTCATGAGGCAGTTAACATTTAAATTGTGTGGTTTGTTCAAATCATGATGATGATGATGATGATGATGATGATGATGATAATAATAATAATAATAATAATAATAATAATAATAATAATAATAATAATAATAATAATAATAATAATAATAATAATAATAATAATAATAAAAGCATAGAATCAGATAAAATCATCCTCAAGTGAGGTAATGGCTTAAACATTTACTTTTTACTTTTTGGAAGCACCAACTATACAATATATACAGTGCTGTGAAAAAAAAGTATTTTCACCCTGTTCCTATATTTCCCTATATTTCTATATTTTAATAATTGCATATTGGATAACTAAATGGATTTCCACACAAAATATAATATTGCACAAAGGGAACCTGAGAAACAAGCAAAGAGCTCAAAAGGTTTTGCGAGCGAACGCAAAGTTTCTCGAGAGAACGTAAACGCATTGACTTATTATTTTCCCTCCCATCTCATTTTTTCCACCACCATGTCCCTTTAATGGGCCCCGTAGGACTGGACACCCCTGGATTATGGCATTATTTTCCTATGGCCTCACTGTGCTGATTACATCTCTCTGATGGAAAGTTTCAATATGTATGTGCAATTTACAATCAACAGGACCGGTCATGCGTTAATCTAATCTGTGCCTCCAAAATCTATCAACAACAAAAATTCGATGAAATAATAAATACAATAAAAACGATGCTTTCCCCCCTAAGGCTTCCCTTTCTCAGGTTATTAAAATTGCATTTGATTATATGAAATCATTATGTGAGGGAAACTTGCAACAGAGGAGGAAATCAGAAAATACTTTTTCACACCACAGAATAAGTGGACATCCTAAGTTTTAGGATTACTATTTTAAAGATGCAACACTCACTCAATCCAGCCATCCATATTTTTAAAGCTATTATTTTGAGCAAGTGTTTCTTAACATTGCAACATTTACTCCAGAAAACCAATGTCATCTCAAAATACAGTTTGTCCGTCACACTGTTACCATTAGCATATTTGCCCTCAAATGCATTAGTCATTGAATAAAGAATTAATTAATTTCTGAGTGTTTGGTTGCCAGTGCCATTTGCCTGGATTAAATCCCTAAGATGATTGATCGGTCTTATGTACTTAACCGCTGAAACCTTCAATGTTTTCGAAACGGGTCCACTTGCACTAGCCAATTATTTGGTTTTGTAAAGTGGAGGTTTCATTAGACAAGGTTCCTCAGAAGTACTTATGTGGTTGAGAGGGTAATTTCTGCCTCAAAACACTCCACTCATCAGCCACTCTGTTGATGAACAATCAGAATAGCTCAAAGCATTTATGCAATTGTAATAATGGAGCAATTTACTTTTGTACTTTTAATAACAACCAGGTGCTAAAGAAAACCATCTTAAGTATTTTATATATTTGGGTGGTGGAAGCAGATCAGAGGACTCAGATGCTTAGGAGTAAAAAAAAAACCTGGACTATTAATGTGTGACAGCTTTAGCCACTATCCATTTCCCCTGTCCGTCCAAAAGCCTTCACCCAGTGACAGAATTTGAAAAAGAAAAAAAAAGAAAAAAAGTAGGGTATGAAGGCAGCTGCAGGCAGTCAGAGCATCCTCAGCATCTGGATTGCACTTAAACAGGCAAAATGGAGAAGTGAAAAAAAAGAAAAAAAAAAAAAAGAGTGTCCCTCAATATCGTTATTTCCCCATGTTAAGATTCTTCTCACACTGCCAGAGCAGCATGCACGGCAGGGGTACGAATGCAGCCTGTGCAATCTGTCTGTGGAGAGTTGCTTTCTTTTCCCTGTTATCATTATACAGCTACTACTGTGCCTCTCTTTTCTCACTCTTCTCATTCCGCTATTTCCCTGTCCCCATGCAGCCCCTGAGGAGGGAAGTAATTGAAGGTTCTGATCTCTGCGGTTCCGGATTTCTTTACATGCTGAAAGCTTACGAACACATCTACTGCAATGTGTGTTTGCCTCATCTGATTCATGAAATCTGGCTCATTTGAACCTGTGAATATTATGGTGCTTTACCTGAGTGAATACAAAAATCAAATGTCTGAACTAGAGAAAAAATACTGAAAAACAATGTGCTATATATTGTGGCGGGAGGAGCAATCGACAGACACAGTGGGTGTGACGTCAAGCCTGAGAGGCGTTTATTAACAGAAAATATACATAAAATGTTCAAAAAGGTGAATAAAGTGTCCATCAGGATAAACATGTCCAAAATAAATAGGGGATCTGGTGTCCTCGTGCTTGGAAGGTACAAGGTAGTGCTCAGATGGGTTGGTCTAGGTAAAAGGGAGGCGGGGTCCCGGCAACCGCACACGCTCCCCTCTTTAAAAGACACCTTTAACAGTTCCTCCTAAACCAAAACAACAAGCTTATGCTGCATTCACGCCATAACTACAGTAATTTGGAAGAGATAGAAACCCGTGACGTTACCTTCGGAGCAGTTGGGTGGGATCTGATTTCAGAGCTCTCCGAAAATTACCTACCCTACCTTGAATTTAAAAGGAGCATGACCACTCATTTGTCTGCTCTCAAAAATAAAATAAAAAAAAGTTCCCATTTTAATCAGAGAGGAAATAAGCAATTATCTGCCTTGCACTCAGTGTTCCAGAAATTCAAATAATGGGTATTTTGATCTTGTATGGACAATTTTGTAACTGATAAAAAGATAATTTTTGCGGTTTCCTTGAATTATGTCCCTGCTGTTCAACTGCCTGAGCACTTATATAAGCTCATTTTAGAGACAATATTATAATTATTTTTAATTCCTTCGGAAACATGTACTTGTAGATGCCACAGACTACTAATTTGAAATTTAGATGTCAAGCAGTCAAACTACTGTAGATTACATACAACTTGCATGGTTACTTTATAATATGAATACCTAATATGTCTCATAAATGACTAATTGTTTTAAAATTGCAACAAAAAAAATCATGACAACACTGACACAAGAATACAAAACCTTCTCTATCAACCTTTCAACCTCTATCCTTTCAGACTTTTGAAGGGCAAGTTCACCCATAAGTGAAAATTTTATCCTAATTTACTTATGTCACCCATGTTGCCCAAAACCTGTTCTTTCTTTTGTGAAACAAAAAAAATAAATAATTTGGAAATTGTTTTTATCATTTTGTTGTCCATACAATGGACCTTAAATAGTCCTTTAAAATATCTTGTTTTGTGTTCTGCAGAGGAAGAAAAATGTTATACCGGTATGGAACAACATGAAGGTGTCACACGTTGGTTGCATCTATGAAACTGGTTCTAAGCGCAGCAGTCTTTATTTAGAAATAAACTCCAGTCTTCACAAAACAGAATCTCAGGACCAGGAACAAGAACCAGAACAGACCAACCAACTAAACACGACACAGAACTGACAATGAACAGGAAGACACACAGGGCTTAAATAGACAGCAAACAAGAGGGGCTAATTAACTAAACACACCTGAACAGAACTCAAATCAGTTACCAAGGAGACAAACAGGCAAAGGTCAGAACTAATTAACAAACTAGAAATCTAACTTAGGGTACGTTTACACAAAACCAATATCAGTCCTGTCTGTATCAGTCCCCCCCCCATAAAACTGTCTGTTTTAATACAAAATAAAATAAAAAAACACTAAACATAAACAAGCCGTATAGCCCTAGAGAGTGAAAGTTAGAACCAAATAGAAAGAAAAAAGGACAGGCTTGATGAAAGGAATTTGACATGCTTCCTATGAACCACAACATCCTGCAGTCAGTGAAGCCGAACGCAAGTGTGTAGGAGTTTCTCACGCTGATGCTCCTCTACGTCCCCTGCGGTGATTAGCCCATATACAAGCCTCATAAATCATAAACCCCACTCGGACAGAACATTCAGCGGACTCTTGCCGACAGGACTGCCATGGGCGGTTTGACACAGTGCTGATAATGTGGAAGTCTGGTGGGAATAGTCAAAAGTTCAGGGCCAGATTATTTGCCCTTGCTGTGTCTGATGCAAGAAAAGCTATAATTAATATCCTGCTAGTTAAACCTATGACAAGTATGCTACCCTCAAACTCCCTGCTATCAGTATACCTGCTATTGGAGACTGGCGAGTGAATTCAGACGAAAAACCTGCACTTCTTATTTCTGGAAATAAGAAAAGATAGATTCCAAGAAAGCAGGAAAGGGATTTCTACCTTTTCTCTCAGCTGCAGTATTGCACTGTCTCATCTTATTAGTAGGCTAATGCAACTGTCTGTTTTAATACCATCCAGCAGTTTTTGTATTTTTTTTCTTCTTTTCCCACTTCTCATTCTATGTTCTGCTCACCGCTAATCTAACCCACTCTGGCAGATGATAAGACAGGTCTCATCCGTTTCCCACCCCAACTCTCTCTTGCTAAACTTCACGCATGATCCTATAGCTATTCAACATCCTTTTTAAGAACTTTGAGAAGAGCGGTAGGGGAAGTTTAAAGTACTTTTGGGAGTGTTTTTCGTCTTTGTTGTTTAATGTGTTATTCCTGAATCTTTTCTTTTAGGTGATATTGAGGTTTTTTTTTTTGTGTGTGTGTGTGTGTGTGTGTGCCCGTCAAAAGCTTTAAGGCAGAAGTAGTAAAGCTTCTTTGTTTTACGCACAGACAGAAAGCCAGGTCTTAACGTCTTTGAAGTGCACAAAGCATCTGGGCTTATACCGCCATCCCAGTGTGGGAAGGACTGATGTCTGGGATGAATTAAAACCTGCAGAATTAGATGCTTGCATTAGGCTTTATATGTACTTCTGTTAGGCTAAGTGAAGCTAGACCTTGCATACAAATATACCGCAAATCTTCATTCTAAAGCCTTCGTATCTATGGATGGTAACACTTTCTGTTATCGAACGATTCGCTCGTGTACTTTAATTGTTGGAGGTGGTTTGACAAAGGCGGTGGCTCTTGGGGTGGTCAGTATTCCCATGTTAACGTGCTCCACTGCCCCGCTTTTCATTTTCTGTTCGCAAATTAGTTATTCATTTTAAAAACTCCAGTTGTTTAAATGACAAAACATTTCACGTATAAGAAGTTAATTGTACCGTCCATATATATACAGTGGGGAGAACAAGTATTTGATACACTGCCGATTTTGCAGGTTTTCCCACTTACAAAGCATGTAGAAGTCTGTAATTTTTATCATAGGTACTCTTCAACTGTGAGTGACGGAATCTAAAACAAAAATAAAAAAAATTACATTGTATGATTTTTAAGTAATTAATTTGCATTTTATTGCATGACATAAGTATTTGATACATCAGAAAAGCAGAACTTAATATTTGTTACAGAAACCTTTGTTTGCAATTACAGAGATCATACGTTTCCTGTAGTTCTTGACCAGGTTTGCACACACTGCAGCAGGGATTTTGGCCCACTCCTCCATACAGACCTTCTCCCATCACAATAAATCCCATCACATAGAGCCTCTTTCACCTAGCTATCATCATATAGAGACTGTGTCTGTTCCCCGAATTTGGAAATCCAAAAAAACGTTTAAACCCAACTAAGGTTAAAAATTTAATTGATGTTCAACAAATAAAAAACAGCTATATTACAGATGAGCAAATGCTAAAGCTTGGGTTGCTGAATATTCGATCGCTTACTTCAAAAGCACTCGTTGTTAATGATATGATTTCAGATAATAACCTAGATGTGCTGTGTTTGACAGAAACCTGGCTAAAACCAAACGATTACATTACTTTAAATGAATCAACCCCGCAAGATTACTGTTATAAACATGAGCCTTGTCTGAAACGCAAAGGGGGTGGTGTTGCTGTAATTTATAGTAATAGTTTCAAAACCACTAAGAAATCAAGTTTTAAATATAATTCTTTTGAAGCATTGGTGCTTAATGTAAAAATATATAGTGTAAACGATAAATCACGTTTGAGATTTGTGCTGGCTACTGTATACAGGCCACCAGGGCACCATACAGACTTTATCAAAGAATTTGCGGACTTTCTATCAGAATTAATATTGACTGCAGATAAAGTACTAATTGTTGGTGATTTTAATATACACATCGATAATGAAAAAGATGCATTGGGATTGGCATTTAAAGACATTGTAAATTCAATTGGAGTTAGACAACACGTGTCAGGACCTACTCATCGTCGTAATCATACTCTAGATCTAATATTATCACACGGAATAGATGTGGATGCCGTTGAAATTCTGCAGCAGAGCGATGACATCTCAGATCATTACCTAGTCTCGTGTAATTTGCATTTAGCCAAGGCTGCAAAGCCGACTCCGTGTTACAAATATGTGAGACCTATCACTTCTGCTACTAAAGATTGCTTTATTAATAATCTTCCTAATCAGTTTCATCATCTCAGCATCTCAGATAGCTTAGAAGAACTCGATATTACAACAGAAACGTTTAACTCTCTCTTTTCCAGCACTTTAGACACAGTTGCTCCGTTGCGCTTAAAGAAGATTAAAGAAAATAGTCCAACGCCGTGGTACAACGAGCACACTCGGGCCCTTAAGAGAGCAGCCAGAAAAATGGAGCGCAACTGGAAGAAAACAAAACTAGAGGTATTTTACATTTCATGGAAAGAGAGCTCAATTACTTACAGAGAGGCTTTAAAAGCTGCTAGATCTGCTTATTTTTCAACTCTATTAGAAGAAAATAAACATAATCCTTGGTATTTATTTGAAACGGTGGCTAAACTAACGAAAAATAAAGCTTCAAGCACCGAAGTTTCCAAGCAACACAGCAGTAATGACTTTATGAACTTCTTCACTTATAAGATTGATAATATCAGGGACAAAATTATAACTATGCAACCGTCTACTACAGTATCGCATCAGGCAGTGCATTGAAGTCTCCCTAAGGAAAAATTTTATTCATTCGTTGTTATAGGAGAGGAAGAATTTACTAAACTCATTAAATCATCTAAATCTACAACATGTATGTTAGACCCTATACCGACTAAGCTACTGAAAGAGATGCTTCCAGAGGTCATAGATCCTCTTCTTAATATCATTAATTCGTCTTTGTCTCTAGGATACGTACCAAAAAACTTTAAGCTGGCTATGATTAAACCGCTTGTTAAAAAAACGCAACTTGATCCTTCAGAATTAGTCAATTACAGGCCGATCTCGAATCTACCTTTTCTGTCAAAGATATTAGAAAAGGCAGTATCCTCACAACTGTGTTCCTTTCTTGAAAGAAATGATATCTGCGAGGATTTCCAGTCAGGATTTAGACCGTACCATAGTACCGAAACAGCTCTCGTTAGAGTCACAAATGATTTGCTCTTATCATCCGATCGTGGTTGTATCTCGCTATTAGTGTTACTCGATCTTAGTGCTGCATTTGACACCATCGACCACAACGTTCTTTTAAATAGATTAGAACATTATGTTGGCATTACGGGAAATGCACTAGCATGGTTTAAATCATACTTATCTGACCGTTATCAATTTGTAGCAGTAAATGATGAGATGTCTCATCGATCACAAGTTCAGTATGGCGTACCACAAGGCTCAGTACTAGGACCGCTGCTGTTCACTCTGTACATGCTACCCTTAGGAGATATCATTAGGAAACATGGCATTAGCTTTCACTGTTATGCCGATGATACTCAGCTCTATATTTCTTCAAAACCTAACGAAACTTATCAATTCACAAAATTAACGGAATGCATAGCGGATATAAAAAATTGGATGACTTGTAATTTCCTACTTCTAAATTCTGAAAATACAGAGTTTCTAATTATTGGACAAAAAACTTCCTCACGTAATAATCTAGAATACTGTCTAACACTCGATGGCTGCTCTGTTAAGTCTTCGTCGTCGGTTAGGAACCTGGGTGTGCTCTTTGATACCAATCTTTCATTTGAAAGTCATGTGTCTAGTATCTGTAAAACTGCATTTTTCCATCTTAAAAATATATCTAAATTACGTCATATGCTCTCATTGACAAATGCGGAACAAACAATTGGTTCATGCGTTCATGACCTCAAGGCTAGATTATTGTAATGCTCTGCTGGGTGGTTGCCCTGCACGCTTAATAAACAAACTACAGCTAGTTCAAAACGCAGCAGCTCGAGTTCTTACCAGAACCAGGAAGTATGACCATATTAGCCCAGTTCTGTCAAAACTGCATTGGCTCCCTATTAAACATCGCACCAATTTTAAAATATTGCTGATTACTTACAAAGCACTGAATGGTTTAGCTCCGCAGTACTTGAGCGAGCTCTTAACGCATTATAGTCCTTCACGTCTATTACGATCTCAAAATTCCGGCCAGTTGATAATACCTAGAATATCAAAATCGACTGCTGGCGGTAGATCCTTTTCCTATTTAGCACCAAAACTCTGGAACAGTCTTCCTACCATTGTCCGGGAAGCAGACACACTCTGTCAGTTCAAAGCCAGATTAAAGACACATCTCTTTGACCTAGCATTCACATAATACATTATAGACTTCTATAATTTAATGTTAGGCTGCATATAGTAGGTCAGCCGGAACCGGGAACACTTCCCAAAAATCCTGATGTACTCGTTACATCATGAGAAGAATGGCATCTACGCTAATTTTAGTGTCTGTGTTTATCCCGAGGTTTTCCTGCAGCCTGCCGGATCCAGGCCGTATCCAGATCTGACGAAGGACCTTCGCCTGGACCGATGACAACGCAGTGCTGAAGTGCCAACTAGTCTCTCCCTATGGAGGATCCCTCTACCACTATACAGATAAGGCGTTGTCGGGAAAATTCGTCTCGCGGTCCTACCCCAAAGCAACAAATAAAATATAATTCCTTATCAAAATTTATAAGGAAAGACAAGTATTTTGTTTAGGCTTGGCTTGTAGGGAATTCCAAACCTGCGTATATTCAAACGCACATAACTATAGAACCCATTCTAAATGCGCATGTGAACGCCATCAGCGTTTCTTACAGGTTCGCGTTTAAAGTCTGTGTAGAGAGAATGGTGTCGTCTTAGCGGCCCCTAATTTAATAACAAATGATCATTGCGACAGAAGCAAATCAATTAAAACTAACTTTAGATGGAAATAACTTAACTCTGCTATAAAGCCAAAACAATCTCTGTTACCTTAAATTATACGCTTATCTCTGTAAAGCTGCTTTGAAACAATCTACATTGTTAAAAGCGCTATATAAATGAAGATGACTTGACTTGACTTGACTCCAGATCCTTCAGGTTTCGGGGCTGTCGCTGGGCAATACGGACTTTCAGTTCCCTCCAAAGATTTTCTATTGGGTTCAGGTCTGGAAATTGGCTAGGCCACTCCAGAACCTGGAGATGTTTCTTACGGAGCCATTCCTTAGTTGCCCTGGCTGTGTGTTTCGGGTTGTTGTCATGCTGGAAGACCCAGCCACGACCCATCTTCAATGCTCTTACTGAGGGAAGGAGGATGTTGGCCAAGATCTCGCGATACATGGCCCCATTCATCCTCCCCTCAATACGGTGCAGTCGTCCTGTTCCCTTTGCAGAAAAGCATCCCCAAAGAATGACGTTTCCACCTCCATGCTTCACGGTTGGGATGGTGTTCTTGGGGTTGTACTCATTCTTCTTCTTCCTCCGAACACGGCGAGTTTAGACCAAAAAGCTCTATTTTTGTCTCATCAGACCACATGACCTTCTCCCATTCCTCCTCTGGATCATCCAGATGGTCATTGGCAAACTTCAGACGGGCCTGGACATGCGCTGGCTTGAGCAGGGTGACCTTGCGTGCGCTGCAGGATTTTGATCCATGACGGCGTAGTGTGTTCCTAATGGTTTTCTTTGAGACTGTGGTCCGAGCTCTCTTCAGGTCATTGACCAGGTCCTGCCGTGTAGTTCTGGGCTGATCCCTCCTCATGATCATTGATGCCCCACAATGTGAGATCTTGCATGGTGCCCCAGACCGAGGGAGTTTGACTGCCATCTTGAACTTCTTCCATTTTCTAATAATTGCGCCAACAGTTGTTGCCTTCTCACCAAGCTGCCTGCCTATTGTCCTGTAGCCCATCCCAGCCTTGTGCAGGTCTACAATTTTATCACTGATGTCCTTACACAGCTCTCTGGTCTTGGCCATTGTGGAGAGGTTGGAGTCTGTTTGATTGAGTGTGTGGACAGGTGTCTTTTATACAGGTAACGAGTTCAAACCGGTGCAGTTAATACAGGTAATGAGTGGAGAACAGGAGGGCTTCTTAAAGAAAAACTAACAGGTCTGCCGGAATTCTTACTGGTTGGTAGGTGATCAAATACTTATGTCATGCAATAAAATGCAAATTAATTATTTAAAAATCATACAATGTGATTTTCTGGATTTTTGTTTTAGATTCCGTCTCTCACAGTTGAAATGTACCTATGATAAAAATTACAGACCTCTACATGCTTTTTAAGTAGGAAAACCTGCAAAATCGGCAGTGTATCAAATACTTGTTCTCCCCACTGTATATATATATATATATATATATATATATATATATATATATATATATATCTGTCAGGCTTCATGCAAGTTTCATATGTAAAGACATTTATATTCTGCAAATCTGACAGAATTTAAACAATCAAACAGTTTATAGGCTGGTTACATGTGTCAAACTGTAACAGACTGAGCCCTTCTTTCAAAATAATGAATCAAACATGAGATTAAAAACATAAAACATGAACACCTGTGCTCCTATGCTGATTATACTTAATTGTTACCCACTGCTTTAAAGAATATTTAGAATACTGCTATAATATTTAGAATAATTATGTGGGGAGTGTTGTCACGGCGATTGCAAATTTACAACGCGAGTTACATGCTGACCTACAGATTTACCTCTATGTTCGCTTCAATATCCGTTTCCAATAACATTTTTTCTTCTTTTAAAAAAGGTGTTAATATTTTTGCAGTGTTATTTTTTCCTCACTATATTATTTGTCAATAGTATGCTTTAATTTAAAATGCTAAATTATCACCATGATGCATCTTTTTTTTGTCTTATCTTTGTTGACAAAATGTAAAAAAAAAAAAAATCACAATTTTTAACAAAACATTACAGAAGACTTCCAGTGTCTTACTACACTATTTGTCTCATAACAAGGTGACCCATAAGTATGTCCTAGTGTTTCTATAGGTACAGAAGTTGCAACAATACACATTCATATTAATATTATATTTTTTACTATATTCATTACTGAAAAACACTTGATTGCAAGAACATACAGTACTGCTTTGAGCTGCTGAAGCTTATTAAATAACTGTTTCTGCTAATTGAGCTCAGGATAAGTGAAGGCCATCTAACAAGTTACACAAGACCCTGCAGTGAAGCAGGCAGATAGAGGAAATGAGGAGGCATGAACGGATTGTGGATTGCATGATCCACTGTCATACTTCTGGGAGCCTTGTCACTAATGTTCCACTTGGCCATTAATCATTCAGCAAAAATTACTCAATGGAAATAAACCAGGAAAAAAGAGGGTATAGAATAATCATATAATAAAGAGTGATATCAATAATTATGAGTGCACTGAAAATCAGAGATGGGTGGTGTTATTAATTCACTTTTACAGGGACTGCTGCTCAGATTTTAATTAAACAAAATTAATATTTAATTTTAGCATGCCATTTATAAGCTATGGCTGCCCATGCTGTCATATCGCATGAGTGCAAGAAGAGTCACTGCAATGGTCAAAATAAAAGATTTGTTTCATTTCAAATAACTCAAAGTTTTTATATTCCAACTGACACCTGGTTTAAAATGGCATCATGGGATATTGTTCCGCATCCTCTTTCAGGTTGGGCTGAATGCAGATAGTTTATTTGATGTGTAAATAATTACAGAACATCCAAGTACATTTCACTCCTTGCTGATGTAGGATAACATGAGGTTAGCCACGGGGGCATTAGAAGCAAGAAAATAATAATATTTCTGTCATGACAACTCTCAGAGAGATTGGCATGGCATTTGTAATGGATAGGGCAATGTTAATGTATTTGGTCTTGGTCTTGGTGGAATAGATCTGCCACGCTGCTACTGATGCAGAGCAAGTACAGAGACTTGCTACTGCCAATACATTCACAGACATTGCTGTGAGCATGTAAGACATACATGTGCAGCAGGAGCAACATACATAAAATAACCCCCCCATAGCAGATCTATACAGGTGGAGCTGAGGAAGGTGGAGGGTTTCTAAAAGCGATCTGCAGACTGCTAACAACCAGTATTTTAATGTTGAGCCGCAGATCATTGGCCATTTATGCAACAGCAAGCAACCAATCAGCTGCACTATGTAGATGACGATGCGAATTCAGGTTAGGGACCAGCGTGCACCATCAAGAGTTTCATGCCAGAACTTGGTATTTCTAGCAGTAATAATAAAAAAGATAGATGTCCTCAAGTGTCCCCCAGAACAGGGCAGGATCGTGTTAGCTTTTAAGGCTCACTAACTTTCAGGCTCCTTAGTGCACTTTAGTGTGTTAGCCAGCAATGTTTTATAATTTGCCAAGTCAAGAGAGTGCAGCAAAACAGCAATAAATGCTCATCAAAGCCATATGGAACAAATTAGGTTTCTGTTGATTCAATTCACCTCATATAGCCGTAATGAGAGTGAATCCGCCCAAAAGCACCATGCCGCCAACACTCTGCGTAGCTAACAGAACTTTTAAGGCTGTGAGCATGTTGATGCAAGCACAGGGCAATCTTCTGATGTGGTGTTGAAAGTTTTATTTGAACAGCCAGGGCAAGGAGATCCAAATGCATCATCCGAGGCTTTCTAACTCGCAATTACAACATTCTGGCATTAAAAGTAGCAGGTTTCTGTTGCACCAAACTCCAGCGACAAGAACGTCTTACCTCCGGCTTATCAAGTTCTCTGGTGGCATGATAAACATCTATTTTTGTCATCTAATCGGGTTGACAAAAGCAGATGAGTCTGAACATCATTCATCGCCAGGGGTGAGACGTCCTTCTGTAAAAGTGATTTCAATCTAATGGTGAGTTACTGGGCCATGATTCAGAATCTGATTTCCAAATCTCTACTCTCGATATATTCTGATCCTTAAGATCTGAGTTTATAGTGAGTAAGATCTGGTAGTGAAACTTTCGAGTTTTTCGAGATTTTTAGAGATTTAACATCACATAAAATAAAATGAAAATAATACTAAAAATACATGTCAACCAAAGAGATGACAAAAATTATATGTATATTTTATATATTATATATTTTTTATTTTATTTTTTATTTTATGAAACGTCTGTGTTCAGCCCAACTTGAAAGAGAATCCTGAACAGTATAAGTTCAGTTCAGTTCAGTTCAGTTCAAGTTTAATTTCATATGCATATTAGAGTACCACAGCAATGAAATACAATGTGCCTTGGCACTCTCTCAGCACCAGTCAATAAATAACAATTATAATAACATTAAAATATCCAAGCACAGTAAACATAGTAACTACGCTCAAACCTCAACCCTCCTTCCTGTTATACTATCAGTAGCCTTATTACCTGAGGGTAATATCTCATAATACCAATGTGAACCAGGAATCAGCTGGGATTATATATATATATATATATATATATATATATATATATATATATATATATATATATATATATATATATATATATATATATATATATATATCACACACTGACACACACACACACACACACAACATAAAATAACAAATAAAAAAATCTACACAAAATATGTATTTTTTAGTTATTTCGTAATTTGATTAATTTACATTTCAGTGATGTCTCTAAAAATGGAGCTGTAATGTATGTAAATTTAAAGATGACATATACATTTTTTTAATTCCAAAGGTTCACCAGGTGCATAGAAAAAAAGACTGTTAAATCGATTCCATAAAGAATGTTGCCGTCTTCTGCAGATTGCCCTGGGGAGGAAGTGGAATTCTCAACTCCATGTCAAGTTGATGCAACAACCATCACTTTAAAGGCTTCTCAGCAAGATTAACATTACACAGCAGTAAGAGGTTAAAAGTGAGAGCTTATACCTTCAGAATAACTTGAAAACATTCAAAAATACCCTGACCTGAAGAGCATAATTCCCTTTCTCACCGACAGATGCATGACTGTGCTATCTGTGATCTGATCTGTGTGCTAGCTCTCAACAACAAAGAACAACAACAAAAACGATCTAAAATTATTTTAAAAGCGTCTAAAAAGGTGCAGTGTGACACTGGAAAGTTGGGAAAGACAGATAAATAGTACTTTATTTAAACACTACTTTAAACCACTTAAATTAACTTTACACACACATAGCTTTAAAGACAATCACTACTGTATATCTAAAAGATAAATCTTTAAAGGTCCCGTTCTTCGTGGTCCCATGTTTCAAACTTTAGTTAGTGTGTAATGTTGTTGTTAGAGTATAAATAATATCTGTAAGCGAAATATTTTATTTAACAGAAGTTGACTACATCGAACGGCCCGTTTGGACTACATCCCTCTACTTCCTTCTTTAATGACGTCATTAAAACCGTTTTTTTGACTAACCTCTGCCCACAGGAATGCTCCCTCAAATGTACTTGCGCACTTCTAATAACTTCCTGTGTTTACTCAGCTCTTACGGTGATTTTCTGAAGTAAAACTGACACTTCATCTTTTGTGTGATGTACAATAAACTTTATTAAACTCATCAGTATATATGTTCGATCATCATTCAGACAGCAGACTTGTAGGCTATTAATAAATAATGGATGCATACAAGCAGATGACAAATACGTTATTATAACCGTAATTAAACTACTAAACTATACCTGTTTCATCTCTATACAGCACTCTGACTCTGTAGGCATTATTGTCCGACTCGCACTGAACACCGTTACTGAGAGTTTCTGATATTATCATCATTCCGTGAGATGAAATTGTCCTGAGAGACTGTGCGCGAGCTCATGAAGCTCCGCCCCCTGTGTCGTCCAGCAGCAGCTTATTTGCATTTAAAGGGCACACACTAAAACAGCGCGTTTTTCTGAGCCCCCAAAAATGACAATTTAAACATGCTGTAAAAAATGATCTGTTGGGTATTTTGAGCTGAAACTTCACATACACACTCTGGGGACATCAGAGACTTATTTTACATCTTGGGAAAAGGGGCATAATACGGGACCTTTAAATGTGTCCATACTGTACTTTAAATAGATTTGATACCCACTCAGGCGAAGACATGGAAGCTAACTGATAGATCGGGTTGGGTAGCTATTGATCTCTCCCCCGTCCTTCGGATGAGACGTTAAACCGAGGTGCTGACTCTCTGTGGTCATTAAAAATCCCATGGCACTTCTCGTAAAGAGTTGGGGTGTAACGCCGGTGTCCTGGACAAATTCCCTCCAATGGCCCTTGCCAATCTGGCCTCCTAATAATCCCCATCCTTTAAGTTGGCTCTAACACTCTCTCTCCTCTCCACTTGTAGCTGGTGTGTGGTGAGCACACTGGCGCCGTTGTACTGTGGCTGCCGTCGCATTAACCAAGTGGATGCTGTACACTGGTGGTGGTTGAGGAGAGACCCCAACATGATTGTAAAGCGCTTTGGGTGTACAGTAGTACATATGAAAAGTGCTATATAAATGCCTCATTCATTCATTCATTCTTTCACTGTTTGCAGGTTCAGCCAAGCAGCAATGGTTTCTTTTATTGACTATACTAAGTATCAAACATAGTATACATGGGGAAAATGTCCATCTTCTTTAGTTAGAGGTATTGATGCTTTTTTTGTTTTTTTCAGGATATGCAGAGCCTTAAAAATGAATCCATCTTACAATAATACATGACAGTCTCCAGTCATGCATATAGTTTAATCCTTCCTGACCATACGACAAACTCTAACAGCTAACAGTTGATCTGTTCAAGACATTTTAGTCAATCAATTACAAGGCAGCTCAATTTGACTAATTATCTGAGCAAGCCATGGAAGATGAAAGACAAAACAACAAAACATTATTCATAAACGTCAGCCTTTTAAAAAGTTTCAGTCCTAAATTGGTAGAGGTTGCTGCTGCAGATATGAGTGGATAAATCTCTAAACAAATAAAGCCTTGACGCTGCTGGAAAAAAAACTACATAAAACAAGAAATGATTTGACAAGATCTATGTTATTATAATAAATAATATCAAAACTGTAAAATTCACAGTGTCAGCCTGTGAGCAGTCAACAAAAACAGATCCAAACAAAGCCACTGCTAAAATGTTGCAGCACAGAAGGTGTTTCATTCCTGAATGTATCAGCATTTCTGGACGTAACATTTAAATGAATGATTCAGTGACTCACTTTGTTCCTGAAGAAATCAGTGGCTGCATCCGAAAACATAGTCAGCTGACTTGTTGCCTCGCTGCCCTATCAGGCAATGACTTTGCAGGCAGTGGTTGTTCACGAAGGTACCTCACGAAACTGATTTCGGACATCTTCTGATGCAGTGTTACAGTTTAATGATCTACAGAAAAATAGAGCAAGCTTTGGTGAAAACTAAGTGAATATTTAATGACTACAATAGCAATTTCTCACATGACATCATAAGTGGAAAACATTGATCAAAAATGTACATTTACACACAAACTGATGTCCAGCCTCAACTTTCAGACGCCATCTTTATTTTTATAGCTCAACTGTCACAAAATGGAAAGCAGAGGATTGTGGGATATCAAAGGCAGCGAAAGATAGGCCTACATCTATGCTGCCTTCAAAAATTGACCAGGTATCTCAGGAGAGAGGAAGTGAAACTAACATTGCATTCAGACGTGCCTTGATTCCTTCCGACCTTGGAATGCGTCCTCCGAAGGCAGCATTTATCAGTTTTCGGACGCAGCCATTGTTATCGAACAAATTGGTTGTATAAATGATTCACTGACTCTCTTATAAAGATAGCCACTTGTTTAGTTCCTGTAGGAGTCAACGTTTTTGTACGATTCATTTGAACGAATGCATGCACAGACTGACCTAAAATATACACTTATGACATATTTTCTTAAAAAAGACAAAAACAACAAACTGTGACAGAATTAACACTGTAAGTTATGCAACGCTATTTAAATTTTACAAGTACCATTCCCTAACTCGGGTGGTCTCCATTAATGTTTCAAGGTTTCTGCACAGAGTTACTTTCATCCATTGCATCTCTTGCTGCCCATTGAGTCGTGAACCTGTGTGTATTCTCCCTGCTTACTCTCTCTCTCCTTCACTCGCTCCAGTTCAAAGCACACAGGTAAAAGCACAATCAGTACCCTGGCAACCAGGGGGCACTCTGTCATCCACCTCAGCGAATGCTGTCTGTGTGATGTCCAGCTTTTAGCTCTGCTGGGTTAATAGTTGGAGACCTCAATAGGCAGACAGGGGTTTCTCATAGAATAACAGCACCTTTCCCCTTTCCATTGCTAAAATGGACCCATATCAGCCAACACCTTGGTCTCATGTCTCCCCTTCAGAGACAGGAAAAGCATTCATGCAGAATGCCTGAGTCCAGCAGCAAATCATTCCAATTTTTTTCAAAAAGGAAACAAAAAGAGGACAAGCTTGTCTGTTTGCATTTATGGAGCTCAGCAAAGAGAACATGGCATCTTGTTAAGATAGAGGATGGAGTGAAAATATATAGAATATATATTCACATGTATGAGACGGAATGTCGATAAATTTTGCATTGTTGCAGAAAGAAAGTCATACGGGTTTGAAACTAGATTAGGGTGAGTAAATAATGCAGCATAAATAAAGATCATTCACTTGTTCCTATAACTTTAACATCTCCCATCACAAGTTTATTCCTCTTACAGCTATGGGAAATTGAGGGAGACACAAGCAGTGGACAAAGATGTTAAAATCAATTTGCATCAGAAATGAAATCAGGGTTGTTCCGAAGCAGATAGAGATAAAGATCCAAAGAGGATATAACCACATTTCTTATCCAACAAATCAAATTTTAATGGCATAAGAACAATTACATTGGCCTCCACCGCTATGAGGGGTGGCCTTACATATATACAATATGCCCACTGAAGAACCCCTGGAGCTAAATATTGGCAAGAAACACATTAGATGGCCATTAGGGAGCTCTGGTCTGACAGCACTCATCATTCACTTTCTTTCATCTTCAGTGGCCTCGTGAATGGTGAGAGTGTGTATGGATCATTATACACAGAAGACAGTGTATTTCTTAGCGGTGGGTGGGGTGTGTTGGGGTGCAGTTTCGAATAAAGATCTTTAAATGTGATCTCTCTAGAGAGATTTAGAAACCCTATGTAAACTGGCAAGTGTTTGCTGCTTATAATGTCAAATAGGAATTATGACGTTTTTCAAGCATTCTATCTAGTTTGAGACATCCATATAAATACTTGTAGCTCATGTAATTCATGCGTAAAGCGAATCTCTGTGTGCGATTGAATGGAGAGGCTTTCTGACCAAAAGAACATGAAAAAGCATGTGTGTGTGTTCATTTCAAGCTGTAATTTCCCTCTGAAAACCATCTCTGCTTTACTAGTCACATGATAGAAAGTAATGGATTTTGCCTGAATGGGTGCTGGACAGACATATTGATTGAAATTCGCCTGAAACTTCCCAAAGAAGTCTGTTATGCCAATATAAATATTTATTTATAATAAAATGATAATTAGGTGTGAAATGACTGGTTCTGAAAATAATAATTGGCTGCAACAGGCACACAAACAAGAGCACATTTCAAAAGACATTTAAAAAAACCTGCTTGAATCTGCTATGAGTTAAATGGTAAATTGTGCAATCTCAGAAAGTGTGGAAGAAACACTGTGTGCCTTGACTGATTTTGTAAGAGCAAGAGGGAAAAAAGAGGTATAATGGCAAAAAAGACACCATTAAGCACGCTTAAGTTCCAATTTTATCCATCTTAGATATTTAGAACAGCTGAAGATGAGACATATACAAACAACTCATTTTGTCCAGCTAGTTTTGTGCTTTCTAAAATCAACATTAAATGACTGTTTTTGGCAAATGTTTAGGAATTGTTGGCAAAAATAACTAGCTAAACTCAACACAGGAGAACACAACAAAGTAAATACAATTTGACAGCACAGAACCATTAGCAAACAATATAATGAAACCATAATGCAATTATATTAACCTACATATCTGTAACAATAACAATTAAATATTGTCAAAATAATACCTTTAAAGTAGTCACAACAGTTCCAATGTTGGGTCTAATGCTGCCTTCACGTGCTATCGGAATTATCATACTGGAAATTTCCTACTTCCCACTTCTGAAGTCGTGATTATGAGCTCATGGCATTCAAATTGTGGCTTAAGAGAGCATTCATGTCCATTTTTTTATTCTTAAGCCACAATTTGAATGCCATGAGCTCATAATCACGACTTCAGAAGTGGGAAGTAGGAAATTTCCATAGACAGTAAAAGAAATGGACACAGTGACCCCATTGGATTCAACGGAGAAAAGTGAAGTCAATTAGAAGCACTCACTTCCTGATGGATGTGACGTGAGCAACCTGTCTGTCTTCTAGTAGCTGTGCCAAGAGAAATCTGAAGCATTTCCTTTCGAATCTTGCAGAGACGGAGAGCGTGAGTAGGAGCTGTCCATGAGCTAGGAGCAGGAGCAACTTTTGCCAAGTATTCTGATTAATTATTTTGTCATTTTGCCTCCACGTCCCCCCGATTGCCTGTGAGCTTCTCCTCCTGTCCATACGGTAATTTCTCTACTGTGCGACAGAGAGTCGCGTGGTTATGACGCAATCGTTAGCCTATTTTTACAAAAACTGCTTCTACGGGGCAATAACGTAAGATACAAGGTAATGGAGCCTTTTATACATTTTCATGTTTCTTTAGAAATAAATAATGGACAAATGGAGTCTTTAAACGCCTCAGATGTAAAGTTATTCACTGTCAAAGTGACGCTAAAATGAATGGGAGTCAGTGGAATGCTAACAGCGGGTGGGGGTCTGCTAATCAATGGCGGCGCCCGGGGAAGCTTCAGTTTTTTCCGAAACATTGGCCCCCTGGAAATTTCTACTAGCACTTGCCACAGCTGTGCCTGGAAAATCACATGGCCTATACTCACCCAAAATAGTTACATTTGTGTTTTAATTGTATTTTTTTAAACATATTTATATTTATAGGAAAAAAAATGTAAACTCACACAACTTATATCAAAATATCAACAAAACAAAAAATCACAGACTGTCACTGCTGCACTTTACCTTTAATATAGGAAGTAGTTTGCCATGATTTAGTCCAGTGTTGCCAGACGTACAATGTACAATCAATAATGAAAATCCCATAATGTACGATAATTTCAGAATTTTGTGATGCTTCAAATGATGGTCGTTGTAATCATAGGGCTTCTATACTTTAACTGTGGATCCTACATCTACCGTCATGATTGTGAGGAGAACGTGAACGCGGTGTAATGCATGTCTTCCATCTCATCTCACATTACATCTTCTCGGCCAATCATCGTGGAGAATGACTCTCTCACGAGCACAAGTTACTGCCGCAGCGCTTAGGTCAGTTGTTTTCAAGCTGAAGTTGATAGTTTAGAAATAAATTTGCAGGTCGTGTCAAAAAAGTTGTTAGTCTACTCTAGATTATAGCTATATTCTGTACATTTGACTCGTGTAGGCTACTATAATTTTCTTCCAAATACGATAATTTTGAGCTTCTGGTACAATACTTGGACATTTCCAATCTGGCAACACTGATTTAACGTTAGCCAATTAGCATTTGATCTGAAACATTCTGGGTTGAATGGAATTCATTGAAGATTCAATTGACCATAGCAAAAGCCACGCCCCCTAGTTATTGTTACTATGCCCGTCAAACAATTGAGAACCAGACACATAGCCATGGCTGGGTTGAGCTCCATACCTATTGGTATAAGTGATTGGGTTTTGGAGTAATGCAGCAGACATATCCTCCAGGGCACGACAGAAAGGGCTGCAATCTAGTTTAGGTTACAAAGATTCAGTTTCTACCTGTTCTATCAGAGGTATGAGTAAGCAGCCTAAACAAGTAACGTTAGCCTAGTTTCCCCACCTCTCAAGTTTAACCTTTCATCATCGCATGTTCTACATGTCTTTAAACATTTCATACTGCACTTGCTCGTTCCCGTCCTATTCGCTTTGGACGCGCAAATGGATTCAAAATGTTCAAGCGTCGAAATAGACGCGATACACGCGAATTTGACGCTTTATTCGCGTTTGGTGTGAACCAGTCTATGGTGTGAATGCAGCATAATGAACAGGCTCCGATGTCAAGATTGCAATGCTGTAGTGTGTGTGTGTGTGTGTGTGTGTGTGTGTGTCAGAGAGAGAGAGAGAGAGAGAGAGAGAGAGAGAGAGAGAGAGAGAGAGAGAGAGAGAGAGAGAGAGAGAGAGAGAGAGAGAGAGAGAGAGAGAGAGAGAGAGAGAGAGAGAGAGAGAGAGAGAGAGAGAGAGAGAGAGAGAGAGAGAGAGAGCGATGAACAGTGGAAACATAAAAATAAATACTCCGTCATTTTATTCATACAGGACATCAGTAAAACTGCAAAGTGTTTTAAGAGTAAGAGTACTTAAACTACTTATTGATAATTGATATGCTAAGTTAGCTCGCTAGCTTTACTTACCTTAGAGCAGACATATGTATGCTTATTAATTTTTCGAGGCATTTAGCTGTGAGTGAGGTCTCCCACACTGCTTAATCCATTGTCGGCATCTTTCCCCTTGGGTCTTGGGTTTTGGAAAGACAAAAAAAAAAAAAAAAAAAAAAACCCTCCCTCTAAACTTTTGTGATACCTGGTGTCAGACTTGCAGGTGCCATAGGCGCATCGTTTCACCTTGTTGCTGAAATCGCAATGTTTGACGAGCTAGGATTGGACGAGGACCATTCGAGGGCGGGGTTTTGCGAACGGTCAATTGCCAACATGGATGTATATTCAGCTTTACAGAGAAAGTAAGGTGACTGACAGGTGAGTAACTAAGTTTTTAATGTATATCTCTCTTTTGCTGTGTTATGCCTGCTGTGCTGTTTATAATGTCTGCTTTGACAGTTGACATTGTTCAGTTTGTAAGTAACTTGTTAAGCAATATGGTACGAGAGGCTGTGCTGTATCGTGAAGTCATGGCTGAAGGCCGTTGTTAGGCACGACGCGAGGCGAAGTATATGAAGAGTTCAGATGCAAAAGCCTCTAAATAAGTGCCATCTGAAATTTTCTTCTTGAATGATCATTTTGATCAAGCTCGAATATTTAAGTTCAGTAATTTCACTTAAATAGGAATGAAAATGACCTATTAATTGTCATTTATGTGAAACTACTGAACTTAAATATACGAGCTTGATAAAAATGATCATTCAAGAAGAAAATTTCAGATGGCACTTAGAGGCTTTTGCATCTGAACTCTTCATTTATAAAACAAATATTAAGGGCAAAACATATATCAATGCAAGTTTCATGAAGTAAAATCACTAAAAGCCTTCCTTCCGCTGGAAAAAAAAGTCCCTGACCGTGAACAGCAACAGAAGTGACAATATTTCGCCATTAGATGGCGGCAAACACTGTCTTTATGAGTGAGTCAGTCAGTAGCGAAGACTTTTATATTGAGGAGTGAAACTTGTTGTGATTGTGAACACTGATAAGCAAATGATTTGACTGTCAGGGCACGGAAAACCCCAACTGTTAAGGACAAGATATTGCAGCAGACATTCAAATGAATTTTTTATTACGAATAGGACTGACCTGCAGGAAAATGGTATAACTTATCTACTGTAAACGCAGGTACACTCGTTTACTCTATCTCTCACAATACTCTACTCTTTAAGGTTCAATGAACAATATCAACGAGAACATGTGTTTAAGTTACTAAGAGTTGCTTGGGGGTGTTGTGTTGTACATAGATCCGTTTGGTGAAGTGACCATAGTTTTATCTTGAATAAAACACAGCTATTGACCAATCAGAATCAAGGACTGGAACTAACCGTTTTATTAAAGGAGAACTCCGGTCAATTTTAACATTGAGCTCATTTTTTTGTACATTTGGAGTGCTGTCAATACAGAGAACAACGACAAAAATCGGTGTTGCCTACACCGAGTTATCCTCTTTTTAAAATTTGCACCCTGTTGACTTCAATGGGGCAAGTTTTAAACCTGCTTTTAGCCTCTTAACATCCTTGATGTGTCATTACAAGTGCACAGGTCATGTGAGTGATTCCTTCGGAGTGAACGCGGGTCAATCTGACTGCAGTAGATGTGAAAGATATGGATAAAAATGATATTTATTTAGCCAGTGCTCATACCTGTATTTACATCCTGTTTTCGGTCAAAGTCCATAGTAATCGATTGTCGAGTTCACGCGCATGATCATAGGTACTAAACCAATGCGCGTGAACTCGACAATCGATTACTATGGACTTTGACTGAAAACAGGATGTAACAGGTATGTGCGCTGGCTGAAATAACATCACTTTTATTAATATCTTTCACATCTACTGCAGTCAGACTCACCCGTGTTCACTCTGAAGGAATCACTCACATTTTCTGTGCACTTGTAATGACACATCAAGGATGCATATCGAGTAAAACTTCTCAAAGAGGAAAAAATGTAGGACGGGACTTGATTTTGTCCATGGGAGTTGATTGGATCATTGTAGTTGTGGATGTGAGTGACTGGTTGTCCTGCCCTCACATCATCCCCTTACGAAAATTAACCACGGTTTTACTACAAATATAAAAAAAAAAAAAACAATGGTTATCAGATCATGCTAACCATAGTTTAACCATGGTATAGTCAAATTGGTTTTACAAATAGTAGCCTAATCAATCTGCCAAAACACGAGGGCACATGAAAAAAAAAAAAAAGATGTGCATGGATAAACCATAATATACTGCAGTATTCAATAAAAATAAATATAAGCTTACTACTACTAATAATACTAATTTTATAATGCTTCATTATTATTATTATTTATAAACCACCTTATTGTTTGCAAAACAACTAACTTTAAAGTTTGTGAAACACAGAGGCTTTTTTTCCAGGAACATTGTAAAGGAAGTTAATTTCTCGAAACATTTCAACATGTGTGCAAAAGGATGAATAGCTATCTACCAAATGTTTTATCTATCTATAAACAGCATCTATTATGTAAAATTACGTTTATAGAAAGACGATCATCATAAGTAACAAATTTAATGCATTTTTATTTATGTATAGTGTGTGTGTGTGTGTGTGTGTGTGTGTGTGTGTGTGTGTGTGTGTGTGTGTGTGTGTGTGTGTGTACTGGAAAACCATGAATTAACCTCCGATTCTGCAGCCAGTCAGTTACACTACACATTTTAAGCTGAAGTACAGACGTGGCTCCTGAGCTGATAAGGTAGGGGCAGCGAAATCGCAGCAAAGCTAATTAGCCAACAAAAATTGGGCGGTAGTCCATATCGCTCGGCTCCAGAGAAGCCAATCTCTCTGGGCCCCTGGGGTGCAAACTTGCTGCCTGACATGGCTTGCCATTGATAGCTAAAAGGGTTCAAGTGATTTCCAAGCAAAATAAAAAGGCAGAGAAAGAGAAAGAGAGGGAAATGTCTGGAAGTCCTTTACCAGGCAGCCAGCTAGCTTGATGTGTAATGCAAAACAGTTTCTGATTCTTGCAATGCTTTTCATTTTCTGTGGAGTATGAAATCAAATTCAAAGTTTATGGAAAATAAGCACTTGCAACCCAAAATGACCTTGAAAATCATGTAAGCTACACAATCAATGCACAGGCAGCAGGCTCTCACATCCTCCACACTTTTGCCGACCAGAGAACTAAGGTCAGTGGGTCTAGGTTGTCAACTACTGTGATCTTGACCTTTCACCCTCAAACACAGACTTTAAAGAGTAGAACCTTATTGGCCCTATGATGGATAGAGTTAAATGTTACCAACAGACATGAGGTATTTACAAGAGTTACATGATGCTGATTATGATTTCAGATGTAAACTCTGCCCATGTCAGTGCCATTTGCGATAACCTTCTGTCACCCTGTGCGTTCATGTTGTAGATAGCACGAATGTAATTTCATGCATATTTATTATCCAGTAATGCCAGCTAAGCGCTTCATTTTACTTCTCAGTATAGCTCATCAGTGACACGTTAACTAGGTCCACTGTCTGATTTTTAGCTGTGCGTTCCAATTAAATGAAAGTCACATTGGAAATATACAGACAAAACATAATCTTAGTTTAGCTGGTGTAGATGAACCGGAACCGAGAGAGTTGGGATTTGAGAAATGGTGAACTAGAACCAGAATAATTGGATTGTGACAGGTTCACAGGCATAACGCCAATCATTTCAAAGGCTGTTCCTTTTAGGTCTTCATACTTTTTCCAGATTCAGACTTACTTTTCATTTGCCAATGGGGGGGCTTTGAGATAATAATCAAAGGGTTGGGCCAAAAATCAATGGTCACCTTTCTGAAGATGGCATAAAAAAATAATATAAAAAAACACGTATAAACTCTACTGGCAGGAGAACAGCATTTAGGATTGGCCCAGTGGTGAAACATGGCTTATGTTTGAAGCCATTTATGATGCAGACATAGTGACTATTCTAGTATATTTGAAATAGAGAGGCAACAGATGGGCCAATTTTTTTCAATTGATTTTTTTCTTTTACGTTTTATCCAGTTGTGATCTAAAAAGGGACAGAATGCTGAAGCATACCTATTGTTTCTCGTCATAAGAGCGACTTTGCCAATTACATCGTTCAGCGTAATTACAGGGCCATTAACACCGTCTCCTTCGTTTGTGAGCAACAGTGGAATTCCTGCCGCTGTTTTGACTCCTTCACACATTTTATAAACTCTTCAGGCGTTCTCAGCTGGTCAAAAAACCATCATATCTACGCACATAGCCTACAACTAGCGCATTTAGCCCAGCACACACATTGTTTTGGATGTTCGTTAAGGTCTGCTGTTTTTGTATCTTTAGGTTTGGTCTTAAAAATGACAGTGGATGCTAAGCGAACCAGGACTAAATGTATCATTATTAGGGGTGTAACAATATGTCATGTCAAGATTCGATACATATCACGGTACTGAACTCACGATAAGATATTATTGCGATACTCCAAGACATGGTAAAAAGTTAAAAAAATGTACTGTTGATTATAATGCTATATTTGGTGTATCATTGTGGGTGTAAATTAATAGGCTTGGACTTAGTGCTGATTACCCAATGCACAGGGTTAGTGACACCAGAATAAAAATATATTAATGATTCTGAAGCTGAAAATACAGAATTATTTTAGACGAATATGCCTTGCACTCTGTCACCGACTAGATAAAAATAATGTAGGCCACTTTTTACTGGTAATATAAGACTAAAGATAATTTGACCCACAAATATTCCCCCATTGCATTATTATACATTATATTCAACATTATAGCAGTTTAATGTAGTACTGACACTAAAACTCTGAAAACTTTTTTCTCTTAGATCAATTGTGTGAATTTTCTCCTCACACAGAAATTTTATTTTGGGTGAACTATACACACTACACATTGTCACTATCAACGTTACATATTGTCACATTTTTGTATTGCAATATATTGCGATACGTTACAGCCCTAATCATTATTATTATTATTATTATTATTATTTCTCTTTATTTGGTCTGGACCAAAAGAACCAAGAGAACCGAACTTAGTGTGAACACAAAAACTGTCAGAAAGGGGCACATTGCAGCAGTAACACACAGAGACAGCCACACACATCAACTAGTCGGCCATGTATATTTCAACAATGCAGGGCAATACAAAAGAGAATTTAAAGTGGCAGAAGTGAACGCAGTTAGTTCCAATTCACCTGGGTGCAGTTACACCAGGACACGCGTAACTCTGCAGCTGGTGTTAACTCTCGTGTCAGGGGAGGGACTCTTTGTGTACACACTTGGGAGACGTAGATCGCAACACGAGAGACATAAAAGGCAGGGCTTCATTTCTGCTTCATTTCCTACCATCTCCACAGGAATATACTTTAAACTTAGACGGAGTGGAAAGTATCCTGTCTCAACCGCACTCTCTTTGTTTCTTGTATTCCCTTTATGAAATTTTAAACTAGCTTGACAATGCCTGAAAAACTCAGCCTACCATGAAAGCAGAAAAAAAACATGCTTGAGGATGATGAGAGATACCTTATAAAGGGATTGAAAGAGTATAATTGAATATCCCTTTTTTGCTTTTAATATTTTGTCTTTTCAGGCAGTATGACTAGTAAGTACTTGTTTGTTTAAATAAATTAGGAATAAATCAAATACAAAATACACTCTTAATATTGCACAAAGTGGAACAATTTTATTCAGGAAGTTCAATAGGAGAAATTTCTAACGCTATTTTTAATTTAGTCATTTCATCTGAATATAAACATTTGTGAGATTTACTAAACAGTTTTGAGGGTTAAAGGCACACTATGCAGCTTTCCGTTTTTGTCAAACAGCGACCCCTAGAGTCGCTGTGGAGTACTTGTATTTAACATTACTGTCGTAAATACCACTCGCGCAGAGCTGTCTCTGCACTCACGGCCTGACGGGGACGACCACCATTCAACACGAAAAGAGTCATATAACTATTCCAATGACTCCGAAGCTGTTCGGTTAAGGTAAAAAAGTTACTTAGTTCACCAAATAGTTTCAGGAAAATAGTGATCAATGACATTGCCTTATGCTAAATATAGACATTTTGTATCTGTTTGTTTATTGTTTATTGTTTATCAAAAATTTAATCATTGTTATAATTAATGGGGTTATTATTCAGTATTTCAATTATTTAAATGTACATTTCAGACATCTTTGCTTTCATTAAAACCTGTTAGTTGAGTGAAATCATTAACTTTGCATTCATAGTGTTGATAATATGACATATCTTCAATTAAAATATGGCCAATTAGCCTACATAAGTAAATATTCATATACCTGTATATAATTCATAGAATAATTGTACCTTTCAGATGAATCTCCTTTACTGGGATTCTGCTTTGTCTGCCATCGGTTATTCAATTATTATAAACTAAATTATCAAAATACAGGGCTCGACATTAAGGCTTTTCTTTTAAATCTGTCATTCTCTTGTCTGGGTAAAAAAGTTTTTTTGTGTGTGTGTTGTAAATATAATTTATTCTGAAGCAATATTCTCATCAGTGTTCAACCATCTTATATATAAAGGACACCCCCTCCCCCAATCTTATTACATGTATGCTTCATCTTTCATTTTAAATTCCTAAATTTGATCAATAAATTCAATTATTTAGAATAAGACGACACTATAGGGTTGTTACCCTACACTGTTAATTATTTGACTGTAAATTTACAGTAAATTGCAGGTTACCAGTTGCATGACTTTCACAGTAAGTTACTGTATCATTACATATGTGAAATGACAGCTGTGAAATTATGCCTTCGTATTACTGTGATTTAGCAGTAAGCTGCTGTAGAATTACTGTATTTAACTGAAATTACAGTTAGTGTCTATCCTATTGCTGTAATTTAGCAGTGAATGTCTATATACATTACTGTGATTTAGCATAAATGATGGACCAAACAAAACTGATAAAAACAGTGGGTTAACTTATTTTTTAGAAGAAAAATACAATTTAATAATAGGAATAAACACTGGGTAACATGAATGAACACTGGGTATGTAGGGCCCTATAAAATCCGTTTTATTTTTTCCCAAATTCCGTTTTATTTTTTCCCAAATTCCGTTTTTTCCGTTTTAATTTTTGCAAATTCCGTTTTTTCCGTTTTAATTTTTGGGAATTCAGTTTTTTTTTACCCTTTACTGTTATTTTAGTCGTAAAAAAGAGTGTTTTTAATGTTAATGATTAAAATGTACACAAATAAAATAGGAATGACCCTAAATTTATTGAGGTAACAAACAAAATTCTCATTTTAAGAGGTGTTAAATGTGGTTTGGTTTGTTTACATTAGTGAATTTATTAGGCTAACTAACATGAACCAGGAGCAATACATTTGTTACTGTATTTATTAATCTTAGTTAACCCTAACCCTGTATTTTTATTATGTTACTTCACACAGTGCATTAAGCTAACTAATGTTAACAAATACAACTTTTCATTTAAATAATGTAGGCTACTAAATGGTGAAATTAACGTTAATAAAGATTAATAAATGCTGTAGAAGTGCAGTTTATTAATAGTTAATGTTAACTGATAGAGTTTAATAAATGGAACCTTATTGTAAAGTGTTACCGATTTTGTTATAGGCCTACACCGAACCGATTCAGTGTTGGACAGATCAGTTGTTTTAACCATTCATTAAAGTGAATCGGTTCAAAGGAGTCATTAGTTCGCGAATCGGACGTATCATTAGCAGACTTGTACGCGTTGTGTGATTATCCCGGCAGTTAGGACATCGCGCAAGATTTGTCAACACAGAAAACATTTCATCATTGGATAGGTTTTGTTTAGTTTATTGTAAGTGTTTTTTATGTCAGCTGAATGGGCGGAACGCTTTTCAGAGAAGAAGGCAAGGTTAAATAGTTTTTTTTTTGCACAATTCACACACAGCGGTAGCCTAATTCAGGAAAAAAAATATCCGAATGCTCCACGTGAAACTTCGTTCTTCCGATCTTTTACCATTGTGTCAATTCTCAATTGATTTAGATAAATAAGCGCGAGGGAGTGAGAGAGAGCAAGACAGTTTGAAGACGCGCGCGCGACGGAGTGAGAGAGAGCAAGAAGACGCGCGCGCGACCGGGCCGCTCTCGTTCTTTCAGTAATATGCGATTTTCCTCAGACATACGTTTTTCTCCCACACTAAAACAGAATTTTATTCCAAATATGTAAAATTCCACGAAATTCCGCGTTGACACTAGATTCCGCGTTAATTTGCCAATTCCGCGATTCCGTCCGCGATTCCGTGATCGCGGAAATTATAGGGCCCTAGGTATGAATGTGTGTCAATATGTGTGTGCATGTGTTTACTATGTGATAATGGTACTTTAAAAATACAATTTAATAACAGGAATAAAAGCTGGGTAACAGGAATGAACAGTGGGTAACCATATAGTATGGGTTCTGTCCACTATCTACAAAAGATAAGAAAGACAAAAAGTGTGTTACTCTGTGGTGGACTGGCTACCTGTAAGTATGGTACTCGCATACTCCTAAATTGTCTGCGATTTTAAGTCATTTCAATTGTAAAACTCATAAATCATGTGAATAGTACTATATCAATTAATATTAAATCAACAAACCAGAGGACTCTACTCACTCCTTTTACTTTTACTCAGTCCCGTTTTTTTTTTTTTTTTCATATGAGTAACAGGACTGAAAGTAACATGATTAAGGTTAAGCAAAAAATTCATGACATGCGTACATAGTAATTCAACTCAGTAGCCGGTTATGTGATGTAAATTTACACTTAAAACTATTGTAAAGTACTGTAAATTTGACATTTTTTTTCTAAACCATCAATAACCTATAACATTGAAAAGGCATGTTTAATTCAAATAAACCTAAGAACAATGAATTTTACACATTTTGCAGTCTGTCTAAACTCTCCATTGAACCAGGAGACACTATAGAACACATTAAATATGGGTACTTAAATACGGTGGGTTGTGCACAAAAAGTATTCTCGTTGCATCATAGCAACATCGTGTGGATGTCAGTGTCTGTGCATGCTTGCGTTTGTTTGTATTCCTGCATGTGTGTGTGTGACAGTATCATCCTAAACCAGCTTCCCTTCGCTCAACACCACCATCTACAGGTCGATGAGTGTACAGTCACTAAATGTGCACATAAATGAATTTATTTTAGACCCCCCCCCCCCCCACCATGGATGAAATTCTACGAAACTTAGCATACCCCCAGAGGATGTCAAGTAAATCATACACATACAATATGGTGCAGTTCTGAACATCTCAACTGAAGATGGGGCGATTAAAGCAGAATAATATTGCATTTTCATTTTTTATGGGAGGGGCGCAAATCACAAATGAGTGATTATGGGCTAGCTTGATGTGGGCCCTTAAGACCAACATACCATAAAAATTTCTTCATCCTCTGTGCCACGGTTCAGGTAGTTATTTAGGAAAAACTGCAATTTTTGGGGTTTCGGGGGGCCCAGCGCGGGGGGGGAGTGGCCTCCGGGGACCAAACTAAATTTTTCCGTAAAAGTCTAGTGGGGCTACATGCCCACCAAATTTCATGTTCCCCGGTGTTTCGGTGTCCCTGGTATTGTTGACGAAAAATTCACGGGGGTCCCAGCGCGGGGGGGGGAGTGGCCCCCGGGAACCAAACCAAATTTTTCCGTAAAAGTCTAGTGGGGCTACATGCCCACCAAATGTTCCCCGGTGTTTCGGTGTCCCTGGTATTGTTGACGAACAATTCACGGGGGGCCCAGCACGGGGGGGGGGGGGGGGGGGGGGGGGGGGGGGTGGCCCCCGGGGACCAAACGATATTTTTCCGTAAAAGTCTAGTGGGGCTACATGCTCACCAAATGTCATGTTCCCTGGTGTTTCGGTGTCCCTGGTATCGTTGACGAAAAAATTCAGTAGATGACGAAAAAAAAAAAAAAAAACTTTGACAATCCCTATATGACTGCTTTCGCTAGCTATGCTAGCGGCGGTCATAATTAATGACAGAATTAACATTTTTGGGTGAAGTAACCCTTTAATAGCTTCAGTAAACATCTTACTGCATAACTACATCTAGCTTAACACAGAGACAGTGTTTCGTTAGTCTGTTCTGAAGTTGGAACACAGCTTTCATTAGATTACCATCCATTCAAAGTCAATGAGCTTCCTTACAATGAGTGTACAGACTTGCTGGTTTATGTGTCCTCTCTGCCTCTTTGATTTTGTACCTGTCTCTGGGTTGATGCCCAAGAAGCACCTACCTGTATAAACAAAAAGATAGAGAAGAAAGCTGTTAGTTCAATTCAAGTGGGATGAAAAAGGTGTCAGTTCCCAGTCACCACCTTCGGTGGGTCACTGCTGTTGCAGTACTGAGCAAAACAAAAGTTAGCTCAGTTTTAACAAGGTGACATTACACTGTAAAAAATAATTCCGTAAAAAAAACGGATAATGTACTGGCAGAAAATTACCAGGACATTTTCATTTTCATTTTCAGTTAAATTACGGACAGTTCCTTCACCTCTAAAACGGAAGATTCTGTATATTAACAGTACATTTTCTGTACTATTAACGGATAATCCTTATACAGAAATTTCCATATTTATAGAAATTTTATACCATATATTTTGGTGGCAAATAATTCAAAGCGATATATACAAAATGAACATGGTTTATTTTTGTACAAATTTTCATACATTCTTAAATACATTCAATGGGTATATATATAAGTATAACAGCAGTCATGTTAAATGTAAATTAATCTTTCAAGGTCATTATTTGGGGTTTAAAGTCAAATAATATGTGTAGTGTGTGTATAATGTCTGTGTGTTGTCTAAAACAAAGACAAGACAATAAGAAGTCTAACGTAAACATAACATGAACGTACCTCATTTGGCAGAAAATGTTGCGTTATCCTTGATCCAGCTGTAACGTTACTGCATCTTCACACACAATCTCTTTACGTTATTTCTTCATGCCTTTTAAATCAAGCAAGTCTTAAATGGCCTTTCCTTTTCTTGACGATTCATCTGGTAGCTTTTGTTTGAAGCCATTAAACTTAAACTGCTCCAAAAACACGAGTAACGTTAACATTACTGCACTTTATACTGGTTAACGGGTGCGCTCGGCACAAAATAAACCGCATCACCTACAAAATAAAGGCTATAAAACTATAACACTAACGTTACAATCAGGGGAACTTCCACGAGTGTGAACTAAATCTTTCAATGTGTGACGACGATATGCATAAAACGATAAACGCGGCGGCTCCGACATTGCCTAACAAGTCGGGTGCCAACTAAATAACGTTACGTAAACAGTTTATTTGACATTTAGCCAAATATAATTTTCGGTTTTTACCACAGAAGTGTCAGAATGGCTTCCACACATCCGAAATTTGACTAAAAAGCAACTTTAGCCGCATCATCTGTGTTTGTGTAATGGCGCTTGCGTCTCAAACTTTTCGCGCCGACCAGATTCTAGTTCCCACAATGCAACGCGTAATTCAAAATACGGGTAAAAGTCCTGTAAAAGACAAATACGGAAAATTCCTTCAAATTAATATGGTACATTGTACCGTATTTTTATGAATTTTTTTTTACAGTGTACTGTGATTCAGTTAAACAGCAACCATTTAAATAACAGCAACTAAAAAACATTTACATCACAAACACAAAGTCAAGAATAGTCCTGCAACAAAGTAGAGGTGTGGGATTTACCCAGGCAAAGCATTTGCACACAACAATTTACATCATTTACACGTACTGTTTGCAGAGGATGGAGTAAGAGCCTGTTGCCAGTCCATCTCCCTATGGCTGTTTCTGCTTGTGCTCTTCCTCCTAGAATTATTACCCGTTCACAGACAAAATGGCTCCTAATATCCAGATGTCGACCTGTTTTCACTTTAGAATAGCACAGCTAATGAAGCTCTACTAATTCAGTGATAAACACATTTATTTTCCTATATATTTTTCACAATAAAATCCACTTGTTTTGTAACACACTTTATTTTTTCTGTTGCGGAGACAGACAATGGCTATTCCATTTCACACACACAGCAGGGGAGAAAATTATGACTAGGCTCAGCTAACTACTAATTTGAAATGAATTTATTCCACCTTTGCCCAAATCCACAACACTATAATTTATCTAGTTGACAATAACTGTTATAATACCCACATTAAGGCCACAGCTTACCTTATAACTTTATTTCCCGGTGGTCACCGTAGAAAAATGCTGTGGGAAAAGAGAGAACGCTGTTAGAGTAACTAAGAAAAGCATTAATCATTTTCGACGGTGTAGCTAACGTGACCTCTCACAATTACTAACTAAATACCATAGACAGTATAAGAAGCTTAATTCGGTACAATTATTTACACTACAGCCAAGGTCTGTTCATTCAAATTTGCGCGCTCAAACCTAGACGCGGGTCTGCTCCAGTTCCAAAGTTCCAAGTTCCAAAAACATGAAAACAGAACCTACAACTAACGCTAATTTGGTTAATACTTTTAAATAACATGCACTATCATATAAAAAACAGTCATCAAATTGACAAGTTTGAAATGTAAACACTTACCGCTGAATTCATCGAATGACCACGGAGATCAGAGAGCTCAGGTGACGCAGTTGCAGCGCGAAAAAGATGGAATTCACAGTAGTTCTCTTACGAGAGGTTATCTCGTACTGCGTAATAGCTTACGCTATGGGGAAACACTCTTTTCCTCGAGATACTGAAGCCAAAAAATTATCCTTAATTTTGTAATAATGTAAAACGCGTTGCGGCAGCACGCTGACATGGGCGAGACAGCTCGCGCGCCCATTGGCTGCTCTGCGGCAACTGCAGCAGCCTATCGAGAGAGGCCCCTCGTGACGACTGATCCAATGAGGGCGCTTCGCGCCCAGTACGTCAAGTCCCGCCGAAACGGTTTGGGGCCTTGGGCTATAAATATAGTATTCGGGAGGCTGGTTAGCTGATTTTTCATCTCTTCAGCGAAGCTCACGCATCGCTGGATCCCGAGAGGAAGAAGCCGCGCGCCGTTTGAGAAAGCCTTCTGCGGGACGAGCCCTCACCTGAAGCTGCTGGTCGACATCTCGCCGCCTTCAGTCGCCATTCCTGCTCACGCTATCCGGCGTATATATCCTTTTACTGCTGTGTGTGTTCACCGCCGTGACACACACTATCTTCCTAAAAGAGCCGAGCGTCTTTTTCAAGATGCCTCGTGCATCCTGTGGCTCATGCCGAGCTTCACTCAGCGACGGGGACCACCACGTCATCTGTGTTTCCTGCCTGGGTGAGGATCACGCAGCTCTCGGAATCGCTGATGGCGGCTGCCCTCACTGCGAGCTAATGCCCATGGTGACTCTGCGGACTCGCATGGCATTCTTCAACGAGACTGCACCTTCGCCCGCTGCGGTGCCGCGCCGTAAAAAGCGCCGTGCCCAACGGGTCCCGGATCCTCTTCCAACCCGCGAAAGCTCGCCGGTGCGCCCGCCAGCTTCGCCTGCTTCCGTCGAATCCCTCACTGCCGGACAGCGCCCGCCATCTGCCACCGCTTCCGCCGTGGGAGACTTCGAGGAAGCTGCGTCTGTGGAGGATGACAGCTGTTCTCTCCTGGCGTCATGCAGCAAGGACTGGTCGAGCTCTGCGGATCTCGCACCCTCCTCTCACCGGCCATCGGGGAAAAGGGCTAGCATTGTGCATCATGTAAGGCCGCGTCTTAGAGGCCATGAAAGGCGCCCCATTCGAGCCTATTCAGTCGATAGACCTGAAACATTTGTCTTTCAAAACAGTATTTCTTCTGGCTCTCGCTTCAGTGAAGCGCATAGGGGACTTGCAGGCGCTCTCAGTGAGTGCGACGTGTATGGAGTTTGGGCCTAACGACTCTAGAGTCATACTCAAACCGAGGCACAGGTACGTTCCTAAATCCCTCAACACCCCGTTTAGGGCGCAGATCATTTCCCTGTCAGCTCGACCGGTCTCTGACGAGGAGGGAGACGCAAGCTTCCTTTGCCCAGTCAGGGCATTAAGAGCTTATGTGTCTCGCTCAGCTGTCTTTAGACAGACGGAACAGCTCTTTGTTTTGTTCAGCGGACGTTCTAAGGGACTGGCTGCGTCGAAACAGAGCCTATCCAGGTGGATAGTTGATGCTATAGCGATGGCTTATACATCAAAGGGCTTACAATGCCCGTTAGGTGTCAAAGCGCACTCCACGAGAGGCATGGCCTCGTCATGGGCTTGGTCTAGTGAGATTGCTTTACAAGATATCTGTATGGTGGCAGGCTGGGCCTCCCCGTCTACATTTATAAGCTCTCGGTCTAATAAACCAGTATTATCTGCCCGTCACTAGCGGCTCAGAATACTGACACTGTTACAGCGTTGTTCACTGAGCGACTATATTTTCTGTGGGCAGTGTGTAAGTCCCCCTGATATTATATCAGCCCAGGCTGAGTTCACCCTGGCTGTATGGAACACTTGATATAACCTGCTCTTATAGATCACTATATTCTAGGGAATGATGCTAATCAGCCTCTCTTTTCCGGACTCTCTGTGAGTCCCTGATGATTATGCACTGTATGAGCCCCGGGCACCTACCCGTGGGACTTTAGTGTGGGATCTCAGCACGCACGGCGTTTTACATTGTGTTCCCCATAGCGTAAGCTATTACGCAGTACGAGAGAACCTCTCGTAAGAGAACGTACTCGGTTACTAACGTAACCTCGGTTCTTTCTAGAAGAGGGAACGAGTACTGCGTATCCTGCGGTGCATGCATCAAACTCTGATTCGCTTCGGCGATGTAAAACCAGCTAACCAGCCTCCCGAATGCTATATTTATAGCCCAAGGCCCCACCCGTTTCGGCGGGACGTGACGTAGTGGATCAGTCGTCACGAGGTGCCTCTCTCGATAGGCTGCTGCAGTTGCCGCAGAGCAGCCAGTGGGCGCGCGAGCTGTCTCGCCCATGTCTGCGTGCTGCCGCAACGCGTTTTACATTAATACAAAATTAAGGATAATTTTTTGGCTTCAGTATCTCAAGGGAAAGAGTGTTTCCCCATAGCGTAAGCTGTTACGTAATAGTCCCGCGCCTGCATTATTTTCACATTATTTTCACAAATATATTGTGAAATATCACAGTTAAAGCCTGTTAAGTGGTAATAATGTAATTAACTGTGAAATATTACAGTTATATCTTGTGAAATCCTGGAAATATTTTAGTGTAGGTAAGGCTGATCAAATTAAATCATTTACACTGAAAAATTACAATTGCATTAAATAATGTTATGAAATTGTTTTAAATACACAAATAAGAAACTTTGGAAAGAAAGAAAGACGGTCAGGCGACCGTCTTAATGAGCGAGTCATTGATTCATTCATTCAAACGATTAATTCAAACGGCTGATTCATTCAAGAAGGAGACAGATTCGTTCAAAATGCTGAATCATTCAGCAATGAAAGTGTTGCTGTAAAATGAGTTATAATTCTCTTGTGATCTTTGTTTGGAACTATTTTCGCTGCTAAAACAACAAAAACAGCCAATTTTGCATCTAAAATGTAAGTGACTTCTTTTTAACTGTTTATTGAACTATTGTAGGAAATCAGTGTCACATTTTCAATCGTAATGGTATTCAGGAAAGCACCGCTTGTCGTGTGAGGTTGCTTAACATGTTAAAAATATAAAAACTCCACATTTAGATTTTTTTATAGGCAGTATGTTGTTAATTGAGTTTGTGTGTGCCGCACTCATTTGTTTAGATTTCTCCTCGAGAGAGACTGCGCGAGCCTTAACAGCGCAACCTTGTTGCCGTCAGTAATAGGACAATAAAAACTAAAAATGGAAGCAAATTTTTATTTATTTATTTTCTATAATAACACATTAGCTGATGCATCATCATGCTCAGTCTAAACTTATATAGAAATATGATACAGTTAAAAGTAAATCCACATTGTTCTTAAAGGGATAGTTCACCCTCAAAGGAATTTCTTTTTCCATATTATGGAAGTCAGTGGGGTCAACTGTTTGGTTCATGTTTCATGAGCACCAAATCAGAATATTACAATTATTTCTGAAGGACACTGAAGACTGGAGTAATGGCTGCTGAAAATTCAGCTTTATCAATAAATTACGTTTTAAAATGTATTTAAATATATATATATATATATATATATATATATATATATATATTAAACTGTAATATATCACAGTGAGCATAAGAGACTTCTTTCAGAAACATAAAAAAAAACCTTACCAACTGGCATAAAACAACATCTCAAACATCATCTCTTTATGACTTATTTTGTTAGAAACGCAGGAAACATGCATTTATAGCGTTGGATAGCAACCTCCAGCCATCCAACAAACATAGTCACATCAGAGGCAAACATCTTCAGAAATTCATGCCAATGCCTTTGTGAATCTCACAGCTGCGTTGAGTCAGGTGGGAGTTTTGTGATGCAATATACTGATGTTGAGTGGAGAATGTCCTCTCTCGCATAAGTCTTGGGTGCAATTTTATCAGCTGTGTAGCATTAAGGAGACCGTCGTGAAAACTAAAGCAGAGGATTCTGAATAATTCATTTGCATATTCTGACATTTCAGGAGCGGCTACATCATACAGAATTTCGAGAAGAGAATATTAAATATGCCAATTAAGACATCAATGTGCATCTAAATTTTGCTCAATACTTGGAAAGGAAAAAAAAAACATCAAAAAACTTTTTAGAGTGGGAGGGGAAAAGTCCTCCAGTTGTTCTGAAGATGTTAATATCAGCACTACTCTCCTTACAATTCACAACAACTGGCTTGTTCTCTGGTGCTTTACCCCCTCATGTCACTTCCCTTACAGACGTCCTGTGTTCCTGCTCTAATTACTCCTGTGGTTCACACTTTGATCGAAAAGTACATTGACTGAATAATCAATCGGCCCTCAATCCTCCTGCTTCTTCTAACATCAACTATTTCAGCCTGCCGGTCCACATGATTAAGGAAGTGATGTGCACTCACGCTGTATCGATAGGGTTGTTGAGCTTTCCCCTACTTCTGCCCACTTGTTCAATCACAGGGGTGGTCAAGGAAGACGGTATTGTAGATTATATAAAGCCCACAAAAAAAAGCTTGATGGATAGTTACCAGTTAATCATTTAGGGGCTTGTTCCAGTCCAAAGGAAATTAAGCATTGTCGGCCTGCCTATTCTTCATTTAGGTCCTAATTACTATCTAATGGGTCCTCGTTATGTTAATAGAACACATATCCTTGAATGGCATTCCCTCCCTTTAAATGATAATAAAGCAGGAAGCCATTTTATAGAGTTTTGAGCAAATGCATTAATTTGCTAATTATTGTGCTGTTATGGCCCAAGTAGACTCATTTGGATAAATATTAGGTAGGCCTACACAAGATGGGCGTTAATTTTTCTCAAGAAAAAAAAAAAAACTCACCTAATGCTGCAAACATACAGAGAGCCCTATCAGCTGGTTGTATTATTTAAGGCTAAAAATAATAATTCAATATAATGCGTTTTTATTATAATAACAACTTGTTATAAATTTAATGATATAAGTAAAAATATAATAAATATGTAATATAGTACACATTTAGCAAAATACTCTCTATAGCTCTTTTTTCTAGCCAACTAACGTGCTATATATATTATGGTCATTAAATGGCTTTCCTGAGGTAAATGTTATGTGACATATTGTTCTCCAACTGTTTAATTGACCTCTTTGCGTGGTTGAAAAACACTGATTGATCGATAATATGTATGAGGAATATACATTTCGGTAAGTTGTACTGTATCTTTCAACATTGTTCATTCGTGTTCATTTACTATTAGCTAGAGATGATCGGTTCACGTGCTGGCCGCTAGGGATCTGTCACGTCACATTACAAATGGCAAAACGGTATTTAGTGTTTGAATTTAAGTGTTTCAAAAAGTGTTTGTAATAAAATTTACAGAATCTGAGAGCTGAGAATGAGATTATTATTTTTTTAATATCATAAGTAACCTGCTCTGTCTTGTCTGTCGGTCTCTGTGGCCTCTTTGCTTCGTGATTTTTCTGTGCGTGAGAAAATGGATGTGTGGCGTGAGAGCGTGTGAAAAGTGTCAATTGTGTGAGTCTCACGCTCAGTGCGTGAGAGTTGCCAGCCCTGCTTCTGAAATCATTTTAATATGCTGAGTTGGTGCTCAAGAAACATGGTAAATGGTAGGCTAATAATTGTATAGGTTAATTGCCTTTATATAATTGTATTTATATAAAGGCAGTTAGGCTAATAATTTTGTGCAAACTGTGATACATTTTCCCCCAAGATTTTTTTTGTTGAATAGAAAGTTCAAAAGAACAGTATATTTGAAATGGAAATCTTTTGTAACATTATAAATGTCTTTACTGTCACTATCACACTGCTGAGTAAAAAAAAAAGAAAAAGAAAAAAAAAGGAGTCTTACTGACTCCAAACTGTACGCTATGAATGGTAGTGTATAATTATTATTATTTTTAAAGTAATTGACAGCCCTAATTTGTATGTCATAGCTATGTTTATTACCCAGTCTTGGTTGGTTTTGAGTGCAGAATAGTAAGGCTACAGAAGTGTGATGATTGACATGCTGTTGATGTGTCGTCTGTGTTGCCCAGTCATGTCTGTCTCTCCTTTTTGCACAATTCATACAGGGAACATCTGTGGCTCGCTCATGCTTTGGAATCCAAAATGACAACCCAGCATCCTCATGCACACCCAGCAACACTGTACTGGCACTGCAGACAGCATATGGGCTCTGGAGTCTTGAAAGTATTTCATGCGTTCTGTTTATTAAATGTAATTTCAGCACAGCATTGCTTGACGCCATTCATTTTTGTTGTGTCCTCTAGACATATTAGATTTGATTAATTAGCCTTATTGTGCAATGATTATGGTGCCGTGTTGTAGCATTATTTAGAAATTAGAGTAATGGTTGATTGTATATATGTTACATGAATTGGGTCATGTGTTGCTACAAGGCCAGCAGCTCTGATGGCACCTGCCCTGGTTTGCAATGAAGCACAGCTTGTGACCTCATTGGAAGTTAAGAAGTGAGTGAGATCCATTTTCTGTATAACCTCATAAACCTGCAGCCAATTCTCTGTGTTTATGACCAGAAGTGACAGACCAATTCTGCTTGCCCACATTAAAAAAAGCATAGGCCTAGTCTGTCTTGTGAAAAAGAAATCAATAATTTCATCTGCTTTTCATTTCATGTGGACCGGGATTGAGGTCATATCCCTCCAAATAGCAATATGTTGGAGATTTATTAGTCTTTTTCTTTTAGTGACAGTGACAGTGAGCGAAAATATTAAATGGAGTGGGCATTACCAGTATTTCTGTGACAGTGACGTTGCACAAATATCAAGATGGTGAAATACATGACACTTTGAAATGGTTGCATATGTAAATCTTTTAAAAGAAAAGGGAGAAAAGAATTATTAAAATGAAAAGATTTGCTCTAGCTCGATTCAATGTTACCTTGAGAATATGCATGTTGGCTTGGCACTGCCAGGAATGCTAATTTATGCTGACACAGGCTGTCTTTGTATTGCGCCAATGAAATTCTATTTTATTTTCCAACACAGCTTAGCAGTACCAGATAAAAAATGATTATTTCATTACATGCAAAAGTGAAAAATATGCTAAAGAAGTAGCTTTAACTCGATACAGTTGATGCATACTGTGTAGAGAGGAGATGCAGCTGGTAGAAATACTAGTGGTCAGAGAGCATCCTATTTATTTACAGAAGAGTTAAGCTGCATAAGTGCATAAGATCTTTGGTCAGATTTTCTTGCACAATTTGAAAACATTTTGCTGTGTTGGTACCGGTGAGTACACTTTCACTTGGAACACTGGCTGAATGTTTAAAGATGCCTAATTAATTACTAATTAGGCATTTTAGCTGATGCTTTTAAATTGACTTCAAGTAGGTTACTTGAAGCAATACACTTAATTTCACAGTCCTGGGGTTAAGTGTCTCATTTAAGGACACTGTGATGGTACTTCATGGTTCATTCAGTCATGCAGCATTGGAACTTTTAACCTTTCAATAACCAGCCTATACCCTTAAATAGGGCACTCTTTGAGTGAACAGCCATTTGTAGTGGTGTCCGAAACCTTAGTGGACATTGAGTGCACTTAATCAATCCCAGTGTATAACCACGTTGCGTCCGAAATCGCGTACTGTCTGAGTAGGTACTACATTTGAATTTAAACTTTGTGACCATTAAAAAAGTATGTTCTATATATGAATGTAATCCGGACGTACATTCGCCATGTTGTCATTATCATGTGACCTACTGGCACTTCACTTCTAATCATAAATCCTCTCACTAGGCCTCATGGGATAGTAAAGTGTCCATCGACTTTTTGCCCACTGTTTTTCGAATGCTATGTATTCGAACATACTACTCTGTTGGTGTACTGTTTTCGCATACTATATAGGACGCAGCACCAATGTACTCTCAATGGGTAGAGAATACCCATAATATACTGTGACAGTCATATGGCTGAAGTTGGCACCCACAGCTGAATCATCCATTCATCTATTTTCCAAAACACTGGTCCAATGTGGCTACAGCATAATATCATAAATTCCCTTTTAATTCCTGTTTAATTAAGGTTTGTTTTCCTTGACAGAGTTCAATATAAATCTTTTCATCTTACTACTGGAGCTACCAGTTTGCTAAGTTTTAAATAATTATTAAACAAAGCACAAACTATGCAAAAACGGTAGCCCTGCCGGCGCGCTGTCTTCGCTCACTTGTTTTCATTCCTTCAAGTGAACTATGTTAGTGGACTAATGTAGGGAAAAGTGAATGAGAGTATACGTGGCGATTTCGGACACTGCCAGACAGAGTGTCATGGTTTGGCTACAGTAGTTAGCATGCTACAGTTAGCCCCTTCTGGTAGATTTCATAACTACACAATCGGGTTTCAAAAAGTTTATTTCTCTATTGGTGGCCATTTTAAAATAGTAGTTCATTATGATTATTAGTATTATTATTATTATGGGTTTTTTATGTAAAACAAATTTCTTATAATTATTTATTGATTGCTTGAGTGATTGATTGTAATCTGGAAAGCATATAAACTAGAAACAATATGAAACCTGCACACTACCCAAGTTTGCATCATCACAAATATGTTTTAATAAGCAGCATTTCAGTCAATCGACCTTCCCCAGGCTTACAAAAACATGCAAATTGCAAGCACGTTGAAGAACACATAGAGTATAATCAGCTATTGGCAATAATGATCACATCTCTATAATCTGGAAAGCATGAAATATTGAAATATAGTCACATGGTGATTTACAGCTGGGTTTATTTATTTAAAATGACAAACAAACAAAACAAGACTGTATGAGTACCCATAAGCAAGCCTTTTAAATTTGACCCTTTTGCTTACCATCAATCACTGTTGTGATCTCTCACTGGTTCTCAATACATCTGCCAAGCATTAGAACAATATCTTATAATTACTCTTTTCGTTTAACAAGGCTCATTGCTCATCAAGTAGTTTGTTAGGGACTCCTTTGTGTTACTTAATGACAAGCCTGCAGCACCTTCATTGTTTTAATGTACGGTTTAATCTACCTAAAAATCTCAATGTTTTGAGGCATGCTAACCTTACATTATTATCCCTTTATTTCGAACTTTCATATCTTTTGTGAGGTACTGTTCCAGATGTGCAGAATTGACAGATTTACATTTACATTTATTCATTTAGCTGACGCTTTTATCCAAAGCAACTTAAAATTGCCTCTGGAGCAACTAGGGGTTAAGTGTCTTGCTCAGGGACACATTGGTGTCTCACAGTGGATTCGAACCCGGGTCTCTCACACCAAAGGCATGTGTCTTATCCACTGCGCCATCACCACCCCTGAGATAAATCACCTCAGATAAAGGAGGGGTAGAGATGCACCTGCCATCCAAGCAATGCTGCCATCCAAGCGATCCATCAAAGGAGAGACACTAATGAAAGTCGTCCCAGGGATAAAAAAAAAGAGTCTCCCTTATGTGTCCTCTTTTCACATAAGCATTTATTCTCTTAACTATGTCATCTCATGTGTGATTTCTGCTTGTGTACCACAATGCTTCACCAGACTCAATGTGAGAGAAAATGCGACAGGCCAAATGACAGACGTGCATGGCATGTCAAACGCTGAGGTTATGTGCCTTGTTCTAATAGAGGCTTGAGATTTTAAAGACCTGTTGAACATCTCATTGCAAGGCTGGTTTCCTTCGTATACCGCGGGATCTTAAAATAGCAACAGTATCAGTTTCAATACCGTCATTACCGACACTTGTATATAATATATAAATATAATTTATTTAATGCCTAAAATGCTTATGTGTGGTTGTCATCAAGTGACAGTGTGGAGGAGAAAGAGAGAGAGAGAGAAGGGAGAGAGGTAAATACTGACTAGGCAATTTGTAAATTTTGCAATAAAAAGGTGACCGCGAGAGATGGAAACACCTCTAATGTCGCATCTCCGAAACAACCACCCACTCACTGCTGTGAGGATGCATTTTGCCCCGAGGTCATTAAATAAGCGCATTAGTTCATATTTGTTAAAATATTATAATGTTATTTTTTTTCATCTATGTTTGATAATGAAAAGTGAACAGCATGATGGGTTGCATCGGGAGTCAGACATTTTGACTACTTAATTAAGTTTCGTTTTGTAAAAGGCCTTTCTTTAAAGTGAATTTCGTTTTGTATAAATTTTATCTTAATTTTAATAAATTTTTCATCAACCAATTGCTTGGATTTAATAAATAAGAATAAAATATAGCAGACAATAATCATGACATGATTGTGCGCTGGCGCGCCACGGTCACTTGCATTGAAATCTTATCATAAATTAACCGAAACTCAGTGTATGCCTCACAGACATGACAGATAGGCCAAAGTCTAAATAAAGCTTGAAATTTCATTAAACGAAACAATTCAGAACGAAAAGTAATAGGCCACTCGCTGATTATTTAATCCATGATGTGCATTTCTCTCTACGCACGTTCATACGGTGATAATCAAATTCATTAAACGAAACTTCAAAACAAAAAGAAATAGGCTAGCCTACTCTCTGATTATGTAATCCATGATGTGCATTTCTCTCTATCATTCACTATGGTGATAGCGATCGTTAATTTCTTTAAACGAAACAATACAAAACGAAAAGAAATATAGGCAGCATACTCTCTGATTAATCCATGATGTGCATTTCTCTTTATAGACGCGCGCGCTTTCACTATGGAGATGCCGATCGTCAATTTCTCTAAACGAAACAATTCAAAACGAAAAGAAAAAGGCTAGCCTATAGCCTACCTTCTGATTATGTAATCCATGATTTGCATTTCTCTATATTTATGCGCGTTCACTAGGAGATGGCGATCGTCAACTTAATCTTTGCAGCAGACGCTGACAGAAAAGTTGTATTAATAAAAATCAATGGACACGTGTCACCGGATTTACAAATGCACTTCTTGCTTGTTGCACGCACACATTTCAAAACATTTCAAAATAATGTTGAAAAAAATTATTAATAATAATAAATCTTTAATAATATTTAATTGAATGTTGAATGTTGTGCTTGTTTAATTTAATAAAATTAATACTTTAATTGTGATAATTAAAATAATTAAATATTATATATTAAAGGTCCCGTTCTTCGTGATCACGTGTCAAACTTTAGTTAGTGTGTAATGTTGTTGTTAGAGTATAAATAATATCTGTAAAATTATAAAGCTCAAAGTTCAATGCCAAGCGAGATATTTTATTTAACAGAAGTTGACTACATCGAACGGCCCGTTTGGACTACATCCCTCTACTTCCTTCTTTAATGACGTCATTAAAACCGTTTTCTGACTAACCTCCGCCCTCAGGAATGCTCCCTCAACTCTACCGAAATTCGTTTATGTACTTGCGCACTTCTAATAACTTACTGTGTTTACTCAGCTCTTACAGTGATTTTCTGAAGTAAAACTGACACTTCATCTTTTGTGTGATGTACAATAAACTTTATTAAACTCATCAGTATATGTTTGATCATCATTCAGACAGCAGACTTGTAGGCTATTAATAAATAATGACTACAAGCAGATGACAAATACGTTATAATAACCGTAATTAAACTACTAAACTATACCTGTTTCATCTCTATACAGCACTCTGACTCTGAAGGCATTATTGTCCGACTCGAACTGAACACCGTTACTGAGAGTTTCTGATATTATCATCATTCCGTGAGATGAAATTGTCCTGAGAGACTGTGCACGTTTTTCTAAGCCCCAAAAAAATGACAATTTAAACATGCTGTAAAAAATGATTTGTTGGGTATTTTGAGCTGAAACTTCACATACACACTCTGGGGACATCAGAGACTTATTTTACATCTTGTGAAAAGGGGCATAATACGGGTTCTTTAAGTGTCCCAATTTTGCTCATTTATTAATAGTATTTATATCTAGCACCCCCTCAGCACCTGCGTTAAAAAAAAAATATATATATTATAACGGCCCACGTATTAAAAATAGTCAAGTCTAAATCGGGCTGGGCTCATAATTACTTTATGCCGTCAGCCGGGCTCGGACACAACCTGCACAGGTTGGGCCTGATTTATTTATTTTTTTGCCCGATCTGGTATTCAGTTTCTGAACGGTGTAGGCACAAGCCAACAGTTTGGTGATGCTGTATGAGCCTTATGTCATAATTTTTAATTAGTCACGGTAATACCGTATACCCCGGTAAAATAGGGAGGGGGTTTGACGATATCAAAATTTGGATACCGTCCAAGCCTATTTCCTTCCCATCGCGTACTAAGAATACTTGATTTTGTGTTAAACCTGATTTTGACCTGATGCTCATTCTTGTGTAATGTGGTGATTTCAAGGGTCATTAATTAGCTTATTGTTTCATTAATATTAGATGGATATAATAATCAGGATTTATACTATATTTTGTATCTATGTAATAAATGGTTTGGCCAATTAATAATTCATGAGTGTGGATTTGTCCACAACCCTCAGGTTGATGAGGGATATGAAGAGGAAATTGTTTTATTGAAATCCAAAGAAATTCAAAAAGCCCACACACCAGAATTTTAGATCCTAATACATTCTGCAAGAAAACGGTTCATATATTTTAATTTAGTCTAATTATGCCTATATACTGTAAACATAGGCTACATCTAGAGAAGTCTAATTGGTTGATATTGTGTTCCGATAAACAAATCTTTTTTTCTAATACAATGTTTGATATGGATGGATGGATGGATGGATGGATGGATGGATAGATAGATAGATCTAATGCATGAATATAGATGACATTTCAAACATTGATTATTAATATCATCTAAATCTAATATGTCTGAAAATGCTCCATTTGGATGTTTGTCGGTATAGAGCAGAAGTGGCCACATCCAGGGGATATTTGATATTTGCTTTTGCTTGATATTAAATGCTTTTTTTTTTCCAGATCAGTGTCCTAATTGTAATTCACAAGGAAATTCATCCCAAATGGGTTAAAAACCTTTCTAGCCACTGTTTTCTTTGATGCACAACACAAAGTCCAAATAAGGATTCAGTTGTTTTTGGTTCAGAAAAAAAAGTCTGGTCTTGTAAAATACTTAAATTTGACACATGTCACTTTAATCACATCAAAAGAAAATCCTGGCCAGCCCAAATGGTCTGTCATCACTGTGTAGTTTCATCTCTGACATGTGCTGAAAATGGCGTTTTTATTCCTTAATAAAAAAATAATAATAATACCACAATTTGGCATCACTCATCATGACGGTCCCAAAATTGCCTTCAGTGAATGGCACATTAATACTGCTGAGGGAACGGGTTTAAACGTCAGAGACTGGGATCTTCTTTCGAGCAAAAGTGATATAAGATGACTACAGAAAATGTCACACAGTCTAACTCCCTTCATAACAGGAAGAGTTCAAACACATTCAGTGTATTTTCATGGAGAAAACAGGATCTGCTTGAAGAGAGTATTACCATACTGGGCAAGATGATGCATGTACAATAGAGCAATAACAAGATTCTTCCTTTGATAAAATACTTTGAATTCATATGCCCCTGTGAAGGACATTTCCAATGCATAATAATGAGAGGATCTGTATAAGTTGCTTTTGCATTCTCGTGGTACACATCACTTTCACATTAGAAAATAAAAGGAAAGAAAAGAAATCAGGACAAAGAAACTGCTAGTGAAATGCAAATCCCAAAGAACAGATTCTGTGTATTTGTGCATATCTGAAAACTCTTGACATCAAATTAAGTAATTTATAAATGTACAAAGCAGACTTTTCAACTATAAATATCAGCATAGTTTAAAATTTTCAAACATTTTTTGGTAATTTTTTTTTTTACGGGAGGCTATGTTGACCAAGTCGCAAGGCCTCGGTGTTGCATGTGGCTGTTTTTATTTGGCTTGGTCCCCACGTGAATCATGTTTTCCTCCTCTACCCCTGTGGACAGGGGTGATGATTTGCATTGGATTAGCATCTGCTGGTTAATCAGCGAGGGCTGCGCATTTCCAGTTGAGCGGTCTCCAAGTGACAGTCATTTATCACAACCGCATTTAGATGTGTCTTGGATGAGAGGTGATTTCTGTACTGTCCCCAGACTACTGGACTCCATGTATCTATGCCCAGAACAAATATTTGTGTCACTTAACTGTCCATGACTAGTATGGGAATGCTAGGAAGTGGAGTAGGGAAGGGAGGAGGGAGGCCAGGGAGTAAAGGATTAGTGCTTTGATTCTCTGAGCCCTTAAACGAGAGCTCTAAATCCACCCCGGCATCATTACTCCAAGTTTTATTTAATGAGCAGAGTTGTCCATTTTAGAGCCATCAATGAGGCCAATCAACACGTTTGTGATTATGATGAAAAGTAATTAGGAACAATTCATCTCACACTTTTGTTGGATCCAGGTTAAGCTGTAATGGCTCGTTTCCACTGAGCGGTATGGTACGGAACGGTACGCATTTATTTGCGTTTCCACTATCAAAAGTTGTGAATGGTACCAAAATGCCGAACCGTACCGTACCACTTTTTAGGTACCCTTCCATTGGGGTACCTAGCACAGTGGTACGGTACTAAAAGGTGGAGCTAGACTCACTGCAGGACGTTGATTAGTTGACAGAGAATTGTCACTTGCGCGTGCTACAAGGGGAATGACAACATAAGAAGCCCATATACAGTTATATATAATACTACTGTTACTGTGTCACAAAATGGAATTTTAAGAGTTTTTCAGGCGAGAATGTAGTTGTTTAAAGCTCAAATCTGTGGTTTATTTATAAAGATGATTTTTTTTTTTTCCCGGTTGTGAGATCCATGCGGTCAGCGGGCGCTCGGCGCTCATGTTTCCCGGCTGGATGAGCCTTTCCTCGGCTAGTTCTTCTGACGTTCACCGCTGACTCCGACGGTAGTGTTAAACATGAGATATAATTCGTCTTGTGTAGACCTAACAGGCGGTCTTTGGTCTCGTGAATATATAATTCGTTCCCTGTCAATCGTTTTGGCTGAGGGCTAAGTTTAGTTTCATATTATAGGCTATTTGTATTTAATTTTACTGTTGTAATGTTAGACTAGAGCGCTGCATTTGGATATTTGACTGAATTGTTTGCTTTATTTCTTATTGTATAGCTTCTTGCACCTTTTACTTAAACTTTTATATTGGCTATTATTGATAAAACAGAAAACAAGTCATTTTTTTATTACAAGATTTATTTCAACATTTGTACAAATGCATATATTGCCTGGAATATGTGTATTTTTATTTTTATTTTAAAAGAGGTAAAGTTAGGGTTGTGTTTTAAATTTCGTTTTGTTATAAATAGAATAACTTATAACGTGCAGTGAATAATCAATATGCGTTGCGCATGAACCACATTTGTGTCCCTATAATGTTTTATTTATTTAAATGAAAACGAAAAGAGGCAGAGTGGTGTTTTGCAACATATTTCGTTTTATTATTGCTTAAAATGTACATACAGAGTAACAGAGATAACCGGAGTAGCAGAGCGAGCTGAGTGACGCTTTTAAGAACGCGCTGTACCATTTGCATGTAGGAGTCGCACATGGAACTTTGCGTACTTGATATTGAGAAAAGCCTAATGTCGGTGCTTGTCTTCTTGTGACAAACATGTCGAGGTGCAAGAACAAGATCTGCTGTAGGCTATGTCATCCATTGTAGTTTACTATGTTCTTCTTCGCGCAAAAATGACTTAAATCGAAAAAGGGTACTGTTGGCAGTGGAAACGCTAGCCAGATCATGGTTAACAGACCCGAACCGTACCGTACTGTACCGTACCGTACTGCTCAGTGGAAACGAGCCATAATTGTTTCCTTCATTTTATTCCCTCTTTAAATTCATTAGAGACTGTACACTCAAATCAGCGGCTAGTGTAATGAAACTATTGTTAGCTAGAATGCTAAAGTTCTCACTTGCAATGCTAAAGTTGCTAAATGCTAAAGTTCTCTCTTGATACTGTAGTCTTGAGAGATGTAAATGTTTAGTTCATCTTGTTTCTCTTTGCGTTAGTGTTGTGCACTTGGAATAAAACTATATCTTCAATCGATTAAACGTTTCAAAAGAATTGTATAAATTTAATGACAGTTAATTGCATAGCCTATGTATTTTTTGCAGAGGAAAAATATCATAATGTAGATAATTCAAAGACATCACAATATTGTGTGGCTTTAGAAGTCTGTTATTAGTTAGGCTAGTTGGTTAAATTCATGTTGGGTTGATTTTGGTTTAGCTTTAGACGGCAACAGGCGGCCTGCGGGCCAAAACTGGTGATTTGTGTTGCAAGTTGGTGAATGAAGATACTTGCCAGGTTACGTATCACTACTGCTTTATTAATTTATTCAGTGAAAAATGCTTTTTGTTAATGACTGTCCAGGATTTATTACAGAGTAACAGCTCACTATCAGTCTGACACAGGCAATTCTAGTTGCATTTTTCATCAATTCATTTCTTAAATTATCCTTGACTAGGTTCTGAGAAAAATGTTTTGGCCTGATGCCAAACTTACTTGCCGACCCCTGCTTTAGACCGTAATTTCTATATTTAATTATAATCTAGATATGAATCATTATAAACACGGACAGATGCTGACTTTTAAATGATTTTAAAAGCCTTTTAAATACAGCCTTTAATTACTCAGATTGGATTCTAATAAAAATAAATAATTATTGTAAACAAATCATAAACAAAGACACAGCCAGATGCAGTCAGTCAGATCAGATGAGAAAAATACAAGAATTAATAGGGTTTGGCATTGAAAGTGCACTTTCCCAGTGCTAAAAGTGAATTGTGTTCAAGAGTTTGAGTGAACATTCAACGAGCGATAACAGGTGAACATGTTTCCTCACACTTATTTTCCCATCAGCCTTACTTTCTCTAGACACAAATGAAACCTTTTCTGCAAAATTTGACATGAAATCTGCATTGATTGCATCTACTTTCAGTCAAAGCGGATGTCATTCAACCTTTTTCACAGCCGAAGTGGTTAAGATTGACTCTCAAGATCATATACTTAGCCTTTGTCCTTTAACAGACTGGTTTTGACATTTACAGAGTGGAAATGTGATTTTCAAAGGCACTTTGAGTACCCTGTGGCCTCGGCTCCTTGCTAAGTTATTCACAGGAACGTATTTTTGACTTGTACGCAGATTTGTCTTTATTTTAGCATCGCCTTTTGTTGAAACTATATACCGCTGGAGCATTGCAGTGAATCAGGTGATTGAGACATACTGAATAAAACCCACTTGAAAAATGTCACAGCTAGTACTGTAGGTGTGTGATCAAACATCCTTAACATCGCAAAGGTTTGGAAGAGATAAAAGAATTTCAGTCTCTGTCGGTTTGGTTATTTGTTATTTAGTAGACTCCAAAGCAAATTATTGCATGAACAATCCCCATGTTGGTTATGCCGTGTTATAGAGTATAATCATCAAACTCATGCTTTTCATTACCATCCCCAAAACACTGTGCACACATTACAAGACCATATTGCAAAGGCTGAGGGAGTTGGATGCCTTTGACTCACACAAAGCAACTATTAACATCCAATAGTTCCAGCTAACAGAAAGCATTTTTTTTTGCACCAAAAGCATGTCCACGTTTGGCAGGCAGCCATCGGTCTTTCTCCACTCTCATCTGATTTTTATCAGCCTCTTCTGTGGCCACTACCAGCTTTCGTCTACAAAAGGTCAATTATTAAACTGTATCTGCTGGATGGAGATGGTGATGATGCTTGTTCATTGGAAACATCAATTCAGAGTGTCGAAATATAATCGAAGGTTCTCGAAACACTCTGCGGGCCAGGTTTTGTTTTGTCTTCTGAATGAGGGTTGCCAGATCTCCCACAGAGATTCTGATGGTCTAGATCAAAGTGTGACCTGGCACACTAAATGCCCATCCAAGAGAGGGAGAGGGAGGGTGGAAGGAGAGAGACCCGCTGCTTTGTAGGAATTTGGATGTATTTAAATAGCTGGAGAAGAACAAAGTTCGACTAAAAGAGAATACTTCTTTTTAAAACCTAAAATAAAATAACCCAGCACTTTGAACTGTCAGAGAAAAGGAACGTTTAAAGACATAAGAGAAAAGTGTTAAAATTATGTTGAAGGGAAACTAAAGCACAGCACTTTTATCTATTGTTATATTGGTTGAACCTGACAAAAGCTTAACGTAAGTGTTTAATCTTTGTCATTAAATACAGTATTAATACAAGGCCTTCCCGTTAGCAAACACTATCCGTGAAGCTGCCGTCACACTACATTTTTAGATATTTGTCTCTAATATAAACATGTTACCAGGGTGAGAAATGTTGTAGATTGCACATTACATTTGTTTCGGATGGTAACTGGATCAGTCTGACACAAAGAAATTTCATTTTCACTCCTTTCCTTTTGGATGAGATCCTTCAGCTCTGCTCATTACACGTACAAACCATTTGTGCTACATATATTTGATTATGTTTGAATTCATCAATTTGCAAATGAAAAATAAATAACTTTTTAGTTATATTAAACTGAAATTGGAAAATGTCAGTTTGAAATTAATGACTGGATCATCTCAGGCTTAGTACTGACAAATGAGAGCGGTGGTGAACAGTCTGTCAATCCCTGTTCCAATAAAGTTAAAATGGATGCTCACTGCGGCAAATAGACAAAGTGAATGTCGGCTCCAGAACAGAGGTGTGTCATTTTTAATATGCTGTGTTTTTGGATTTGTGTATTTTTATTTTTTATTGTTTGCTTTTGTTGAAACATTCTTTTGTTGTAATGTATATTAAAGTGTATTTTAGACTTTCAGAAATACTGTATTCACTAATCAAGCTCAGACACAAAAATATTACTAATTATTGCATATTTCTTGCCATTGTGTATATAAATAGGATGCCTAACAGGATAGAAATAAAGAGTAGTAGTAGTAGTAGTAGTAGTAGACTTTAAGGTCAGCTTGTTAACATGATTAACATGAACTATGAACTATTTTCAGACAATAAAAATAGCTAAATGCTATTAGATGACAATTTATTTTATTTATTTTTTATTTAGCAAGCTCAATAGAAGCCATCTCAGAATGACAGCAAGGGAAAACATGAGTTAAACTGGGAGTCTGTCTTCGTTTTCCTCAGACAACGATGACCAATGTCGGTGACCCTGAGGACTAACCCAGCTGTCTGTTTTTTTGAAGGGCCAAACATCTTCATTCTGTCCACACGCATATGAAAGGAGTAAGGCAAGAATACGAGAGGAGGAAAATGTCATGTGGCGTTGAAAGAAATGAGTTCAGCATGCAGTATGCTCAGTCTTAACTCTGATCTAATATGCTCTTTCTATCTGCTCAAACTTCCACCCTTACTGGTTGTTTTCTCCATGCGTTCTCGCAAACCTTGTCTCTCATCTCACTACCGCAACCTGATATCCATTACAGCTTCCTATCACATTCCCACCTTGTTGAGCAGACAATCTAATGCCCTGGGCCGCGAATGCCAGGCGCCAGGAAGGATTCCTCTTCACGTCGCTTCCCATAACGCACCTGTTTTGATGATTTTTCCACTGACACTGGCCGAGTTATAGGCCGTTTTGTTTCTTCCATTGTGTTTGTATTGTGATGTGACATTGTAAGTGTAGATTTTCCTTCTTTTTTTCACTGTGGTATCTGAAGTGCTGTTTGGTAACATTTGAGTAATGATTAGGACTTGACTGTCTGGATGTGGACATATGAAAGGTCATATTGTAAATATGTATATAATTAAAGGAAATAATTAAGTTAAGGATCTTGTCTAACTACAGTGTCTAATCTGAGCATCCTTGTTTAGACAATATTTTGATTTAATTTAATTCATCATAGCATAAATTAAGATATTATGCCAGTATCTTGAACTTTTTTAAATGTTGTTTTCCCCAGAAAGTGAACTAAATCTATGTGGTGGACCAGAAAGCACAACAACAAATATAGCCTAGCTTTTGCAATGGCAAAGATCAAAATCCATCAAAACAATTGGAAAAAAATAACGCACAAGTATTTCGGATGAGATGATATTTTTCTGAACACCCCCAACACATAATTTGCTCCTGACGTTTCACCAAGAAAAACACGTTTGATCCGGTCTAGGTTAACATCACAAAGTACATTTAGCTATGCATTGTTACTTCATCCAGGGAAAATCTGGATCACAAGAGTTTTCTATGAACACAAGTGTGCTCATGAACTAAGGGTTAACTTTACAGGAGGCAGAGAAAGACCCAGATTCATAGGCTAAATTTGTCACCAACAGTTTTTATTTATTAATCTGTTTATAAGAGTGTCAAATACAGCTTTCAAATACTTGTGAATGATTCAGTTTCCGGGTGCTGTACTTCTAGTTTCTGCACATACTCTGGTTTGAACAGTAGTTTTTGGTCTGAGCATCATTCACATCTTCATTTACTGTTTGAGAGTTGGCAGAAAAGTGTATTTTTAAACCCTATTTATATTTGAGTATGATGCTGATATTTGAAGGTAAAATAATATTTACCACATTAAAACTAATTTACTCGGCTCCCTGATACGATCATGGACGATTTGAATATGTACAGTATATGCAGGGCCGGCTCTGTATATCTGGGGGCCCTAAGCAGGATGATTTTGAGGCCCTGCCTTGTAGTGAATAATGGAGTATTGCCACCGCAAACCAGCAACTGTACAATCTAACCCTTACACATTTCATCTGTACCTCTTTAACATGATTGCCCACAATTATTTTACTGCTTATTAAAGTACACTCACTGAAACAGTAAAAGTAAAGATTACAGATTTGCCAAATTTCTACATCTACTTTATTACTGTCTGAATGGTTTGTAAATTTTAAAACAGCAACTGTTTTTGTCCACTAGGCAGCCTAAAACCTTTAGTATTGAAAAAATCTTCAATAAAGTTGTTGCATATAGGCCTACTACAGGTGATGCTGGAGTCTCGATCTTTGAACTTCTTTTCCCTTTTCCACACTTTAAAAAGAGGGAGAAGTTGGACCAGTAATTTCTTTGCTTCCTTCTAAAGTGATTTAAACATATTCTTATATATTGATGTAGGCCTATCAAAGAGATTAAAAATTCTACAAAAGATTCTAGTTTGTGTTGGTACTTATTTTTTTATATATTCAAACTACAAATACACTACTTCAGTGAACAATCATTAGCCAAATGTGTATATAAAATGTTTAGTTATAAAATATATAAATAATTCTAGGCTAATAAAAACTCTAGGTAACACTTTTTACATTTTACAGTGTCATTGTTACATGTTACATGTAGTTCATACAAAAATAATTCTACAGTAAAAACTGCTTAAAATGTGGATTTCGTTGGAGTACTGCCTCTACTATAATGGGATAATTTCCACCTTAACGCACCCTCTGAGGTTGCCGAGAAACAGCGCCGCGAATTGTGCAGAAAACGCAATAGGCTGCTCTTTGTGCATTGTGTAATGTCAAGTTCAAAAATTCATAACAAAAATAATTCTACAGTAAAAACTTCTTAAAATTTGGATTTAATTGGTGAAGCAGCTCTACTATAATGGGCTTGTGTCCACTTTAACGCACCCTCCGAGGCTGCTGTTAAATAGCACCGCAAATTGTGCAGCAAATGCAATAGGCGGCTCTTTGTGCAGTGTAATGTCAAGTTCAAAAATTCATAACAAAATAATTCTACAGTGAAAACTGCTTAAAATTTGGATTTCATTAGAGTAGGCTAGTAGCTCTACTATAATGGGATTTTTATTTTTATTTTTTCATTTTTTCTGCACCCGATGGATAGACTCGTTTCATTTTTGCGGTCAAATTTCCAAGTCCAGGGAAGACAACGATTTTACACGGTTGGTTGACTGTTAAACCGCGGCGACACCGGCGAGTACCATCTGTAGTTAGGGGGCCCCCTAGTGGCGGCGGGGCCCTAAGCAGCAGCTTAGTTCGCTTATAGGGAGAGCCGGCTCTGTAGCCTAGAAATCTAGAAGCACCCTAGCGGCAGCAAAATGTATTTCGCAGCCAGGTGGGTCTAGCAACTCTCAATAAACCTTCTCGCTGCAAAAACCCAGATTGGGTCAGGCCAATCACGTTGTGTATAGAGTAGGCGGGGGCGGGCTTAACATACACGACAGAGTTGCGACGGTTACCTGGCTGCTGCTACTTGAAAACAAAGAATGGCGGCTGCTGATGGAGAACAACGGTCTTTCGAATCGGCTTTGGCCGCGACTCTGGAGGACTTGGAGTTAAGTTTTTCTTTGAGAAAAGAGCAAAGAACGGCACTTAAGTCATTCTTAAAAAAAGGAAGATGTGTTCGTCGTTTTGCCGGCCAGATATGGCAAAAGAGTTGAATCTATCAACTAAGCTCCGCTGTTGGGAAAACGCTCTGGTTGGTTGAAGCGCTGTCCTATTGCGTGCAGAGGGAATTTGAAAGACAGCCGTTTATCCCGCCCCTCGGATTGAGCCGTGACTATGGTGAGTTTCCAGACCTAACATCTTGATGTTAGGCTTGCCAGGCTACCGGCTTGCCAGGCTACCGGCTCTGAGTATATGTTGCTTTTCTAATAACAGGTGGACTTTATTATTGTCGGCTGGAATTCATAATAATCATTTCATCTTCCAAAAACTCATTTATACCATTTCTAGTGCACATAAAAGCACATTTAAATCTTATTTTAATGTGGTTATATAATGTGATGTAAGTGCAACAACTGCTAAAGATGTAGTGCAAGACTTATCTAATATGAATACTTGGAATGCTGACTTGCTTCTATATAATTGGTTGTTGGAGAGGTGGGGTTGGAAAATAACAGAGCTTGATGTCACATTGAAAGAAAAAAATATATTTCAGAGGCGAATGAGTTATTACATTTTGATGATCCATTATACAGGCAAGCAAATGTGAAGAGAAATTAATGAGGCTGATTTTTGAATTTCTAAATGAGCAAATAAACAAAGAAAGAATACATGGAAAATATTCAGAATATTATGTTGTTAATACCTGCAGACACAGAATAGGTCATTTTCTGGACATGGAAGACCAAGAACACTTCTTGTCGCAGTACTTTATGTACTAACAGCATTTGGTTCATACCGAGTGCTGTAGATTAAAATCCACCACCAAAGGAGGCAGAAAATGATTTTTCACCACATGCTACCGGGGGCACAATTTTCATTAATGGACTTTATCATCAAATGAACAACCATTAGAAGTCCTGTCCATGAAGGAACAGCACTGTGAAATAAGAGGATGTTTACAGGGGTTGATTTGAAGCTGATGAAGAGAGAGAGAAAAATACTTTCTTCATAAACCCAGTCAGGCTTAAGGGATGTTAATTTATTAACTGGTATTTGGGTGGCAACATGCTGTTCCAGACTACTAAACTCCATATGATGAGATGTGGTTTAATCAGTTAGAGCAAAGCCGTGAATCTTTACCTATTAGGAAGGTCCAGTTATTTGTAATAAATGACAATGCTTCAATTGAATTTGCAGCTTTAGAGGACGGATCTAGATGAAGTCCCCCTAAATATGTGCTACTATTACATGTTAGTCTTGGCTAAAATGTAAATATTTATTTGCCTTTTTATGTAGACATTTCTAGACATTTCAAGTGATGAAAGAAAAGGCAATGTCTGTATGTGACTGCTCTATACGTTGACATGAGCGAATCTGAAGCTCTACGTTTACAGATATGCATATGCTGTCTACATGTTTATATATAGAGTTAAGGTAAATCCGGCATGAAAGACTCCCCTCCGGCTGTGCAGCATACGGGGAGCTACAATGTTCACAAATCGTCCAATAATTCTCAAGAGAGCTGTATCTACTCTGAATATTGCTATTCAAAAAATATCTCTCATTTAAACGGATAAGGTGAAGCATGTTGAATACAGAGGTTACCATGTTCCAAGTTACATTTTAAGACTAACAAACATTGTTCCATATAATGTAAATGAACGCATGCCATTATTAATTATTCTTTTATAATAATAATTAGGGATGCACGATAGGCTATATTGGCCACCATATTGGTATAGGCTAAAATATGTTAATTTTTAAGGTTATCATTAAGAAAATGTGTCTGATATATTAAAGCAGATAAATAATGGATTATTTCCTTCAGCTAGGACACTTCAGATGTGCACGGATCGCCATGATGGTTTTGAATGGCTTGAAATATGATTGGAATCACTTAAAGGAAAATATAAAGTGTGTGCAACATGTGCAGCGCATGTCTGTCATATACATAAAATTATAATTAGAACATTATTATTGTGTGCTTGGGACATGGCTTTTAATGGTGCGACTTTTGTTTTTGTAATCAGGCTCTCAAAAATTATATAAAAATTTGGATTTAGATTTATCGGTCAATATATATCGGTTATCGGCTTTCAATAAAGAGTTATCGGTATTGCCCAAAATTTACATATTGGTGCATCCCTTATAATAATACACCTGGAATGCTGAGTGAAGTAAAATTATTTGGCTGTAGTATCTACAGAGTCAAGAATCAGACTGTTAAGTACTCTTATTAGGCTCAATAGGCACACTAGACATTGATTTCCTCAAACAAGGGTTTTGCAGTATTGGTGAAATATTGGATATGTAGACCACTCTACTGTTTTCTCAGGTCTGATTTTACTATGCAAAAGGTTTACGTTCCTATATTAGATTAGACACCAGTTTTTAGATGTTTCATAAGATGGAAATATGGTATCTGTCTTTGGAGAAAAATTGCTGAAAACAGTGAACATAAAAGTGAAGTGATTGATTTTTACATCCGAAATGCATATTGCCAGTGTTCATCAAATCAATACGTGATTTTTTTTTTTGTATGTATATTTTTAAGAGATAAGTGTTACCATTTATACCTGCTGTGTAAAATATGCTTCATTTGAGCAGTGTGCTTCCTGGTCTTTTGAAACAGTCTTTTATAAGATGAAGGAAGAGTTCAACAGTCAGATTGGTGAGTCAGGCTTGATTACCCTTTCTGAAAATAAATGGAAAAATAGGTGTGTTTATTGAAGATTACCTTTTAAGACCCAAACAGCACCCAAAAAAAAAAAAAAAAGTGCCTTTACTATAAACAAACCTATAGGCCAGGATTTATTTATTTTGCAATGTCTTCTAGATTTCTTCAGAAATTTTGGATTTGCTCTATTTTCAGTTTCTTTGTCTGAGATTATTCAAGGACAACAGTAACAATGTACTGAGGAAGAACAAGACTTTAATTCAATGCCTGTTTCTCAGTTCAGCCGCACCTCAGCTTTAATCTTCCTCACAAAATCCGTAACTAACGTCATTGTGGGAGAGAAAGAGAAGCAAAATTGCCTCTGGATCTAGGGAACAACAAACATATTTCCCTCGATGTCTAAACATGTTACAGAGATGGTGTTTGTTCAACTTTGTGTAGCTGGAACAATTTGGCCTTTGTCTGAGTGAGGATGGTTAGCTATTACCAGTCAACATAAATTATAAAACCCTATCACAATAAAAAATTCTGTCATTTAATCGTCCATTTTGCCATTCCAAAACTGTATGATTGTCTTTCTCAAGAGGAACATAAAAGGAAATATTTAGAAGAATGTTGATATTGTTTGTAGAATTTTGAAGAATGTATCATACATTGAAAGTATGGTGACCAGGGGCTGTCAAACAAGAAGAAAAAATGAAAAGCTGCAGTAGTGTTGAGTTGAATGTACTTATTTATTATTTTATATTCTATTAATATTTTGGTTTCCTAGTTCTTCTCTATCATGTGTCATTTTTGGTTAAGATCCCATCACAGACACAAGGGCTCTGTTGAATGTGAAGGATTCATTAAAACCACTGCTCCGAGAGCCACTCAGAGAGAAAATAGACAACTGGTCAGTTGAACTATGGGTCTCTTTTGGCAGTAGCTCTCCGTCCAGGAGAACATGACTGACATGGTATGATTGCAGAAGTACACTTTAATCTGCACTGCTCTGGGCATCTCCGGGGCTTCCTGGTTTTTTCTCTCCCCTTACCCCTGGCTACATTGTAACATGGCATTTCATACCCTCAGGCCCTATTGGTCCTAATAGGATGGGGACCAGCAAGGTTTGGATTTTTAATGGAAATATAAAGATTTTGTGTCTGGTTGACAGAATCCAACTGACAGATTTAAGGAAATGCTGGTGTCTAATCTCAGAGCCACCGAAAGCATCCATGTATGATATACCCACACAAGAAGTGAATAATGGGTACCTTGCCAATGTAGCATTCCTTGTGTTGGCTAATGAACAGAATGAAGTGAATATATTGTGAGGTTGAATTTGGGGAGGCTTTGATTAAAGTACACAAGGAGGTTTAATTAAAGTACGTCTCTCACCTTGTTTAAATTTTAATTACCTGATAAGTAAGTACTTCCTGCGTTCATATGAAACTGCCAGCAGGCTAGATGCATGTTTCTAGAAAGTGTTTGAAATGCAAAATCTCAATTAACAATGCAGCAGAGAGAGAAGAAGAAGAAAAAAAAAGAAAGAAAGAAAAGAAAACTACCCATTTAGTTTTTTTGGTGCAATGCCATATATTCCCAGTAGTTGGGTTGTAGTACCGTGCTGATATGAAGCTGGGCAATTTTTTGTATTTGGTCTGTTTATGCTGGCCTTCTACATTACAGTGTAAAACTCATACAAAAGACGGCAGCTTGATCAATCAGGGCATCATGATTGGCTTTTGGCTTTTCCGTGCATATCCTCATTATCTTCAGCACTTCGGCTTGTAGGATTGTAAAATGTTTCGATGTGGTTGATCATTTTGTGAAATTACTTATTTAATAATCGAATATAACGACTAACACAATGTGTCACCAACGCCGCCTCAGATGCATGCTTGTCAGAATGTGTACGCTCTTCAACAATACGTTGAAGACAGCAACTAAACCCAATGATTTCACAATGATTTAATAAAATAGTGTTCTCATGTTACAGTATGTAATATGACAGTCCCAATCATAGTTTATTATTAGTCGTGCATTGTGCTGTTTGAGCTGCATGCTGAATGAACACCGGCAGAGCCGATCCTGAAATTCTGTTAAGGGGCTGTCCTACCTGACCCATGAGCCATGGAAAACATTTGCCATTGCCACACAGGCACACCTGACACCCCAGTGCTCCCACTACAATCCTCCCTCCTTTAACTAGTACTAATGAAAATGTATCAGAAACAGACATGGTTACTATAAAAAATACATTCTTATTATCAAGAATTCACATTTTAAATTAGTACAAATTTAATTATTGATATCAAAAATCCATCATGCGAATGAATAAAAGCTAAAATGGCTTGCCATAGCATGTCACTGTGTTTTAAATGATAAAAGCAATACTTGATACTTGATGGTTATTATTTACTGAGCGATGTGCATCCATTTATTGCAGAGTTGTAACTAAACTGACTTGGAGAGTAGATAATCATTGTTTTAAAAGTATGTGCGCCTAATGAGTGCCTTCACGCCTATATTGTACTGGTCCCCACAGATGTTTTGCTGGAAAGTGCACGCGCATATGTTAACGCGCGATGCGGTTATCTTTTCCAAGCTGCAGTTATAAACAAACACCTTTGCCCATTGTCGTTTATCAAACGTAATAAATAGTTGTATTTCACTCTCACTTTTTTTTGTCAGGCACAAAGTCACAGAACACAGCCCTGGAAGTGGCCGGCATTAGCAAGCAAGACGACCAAAAGATGCACTGCTGCTAGGTTAGACAGGCAGACAGACTAGAGAGAGATGCACATCAACTTAACTTTACTGTTCTTTGCTGACAGCAAACTTAGAGAGGAGAGAACTCAAGTCGACCTGATTGCTGTTCCCCCAATTCACTCTCATGGTGTGTTTTTAGGGCCCAAGCCCTGAAAGGGCGAAGGCCCTATTGTTTCCGTAAGGATTATTTTTTTTTTTTTCTTCATTATTTTTTTTTTTTGCCTTTTTGCCACTTTTGGGGCCCTTAACATGCTCAAAAACTCTTGAAATTTTGCACACACGTCAGAACCTGCGGCCATCAGGGCCGGGCTGAAGCTGGTACTGGGGCGTGGCAGGGGGGCTCGACAGCGCCCCCTGGAATGGGGTCCGAAAACTTGGTCCATAAATCAAACACGCTTGCATGTAATTATATGAAACTCAGTACACATATAGATCTCATCGGGCCGAACAACTTTCGTGCTCTAAGTTTTACAAAAGCCCAACAGGAAGTCGGTTATTATACGTTGTTTGGAAAACGCATACAATGGAATGTGAAATACTCCTCCTAGGGATTTCATCCGATCGCCACCAAACTCGGTGAGAATAAAGTCAAGACATTGAGGATGAATTCTTGCGAACGGATTTTTGATATCTCGAACGGTTTGGCCGTGGCGAGGAAACGAATTTATGGCGAATAATGGGACACAGGAAGTGTGTTATAACTTCTGCATACATTAACTGATCTTGATGAAACTTCGGCAGTGTGTTCGTTGTAAGAGGCCGATCACATGGATGTGACTATTGTGAGTCAAAGTTATAGCGCCACCAACTGGCAGCAGGAAGTGTGTCACTTTCAAAATGCTTTGAAGTCACCCTCTTAATTTTACCCGATTTGCTTCAAACTTTCTGTGTATAATGTAAACACAGGGCAGATGTAGACCTGTGAAAGGATTATTGATATCTTAGATACTGTTGCCGTGGCAACGCATCAAGTTTTAATATTCTTTTCGGATGCGTTTGAGACTCTTAACATGCTTGAAATTGGATGAAACTCGACAGACACATAACACTTATTAGCCAGTAGACATGTGAAAAGTTTCAGAAACGGGCGTGGCAGGGGGGCTCAACAGCGCCCTCTTGAACAGGGTCTGAAAACTTGGTCCATATATCAAATACGCTTGCATGAATTAATATGAAACTCGGTACACATATAGATCTCGTCGGGCCGAACAACTTTCCCTCTGTCAAGTTTCACGCCAGCCCAACAGGAAGTCAGCTATTATGGGTTGTTTGGAAAACGCTTGCTGTGGAATGTGATGTACTCCTCCTAGAGAATTCATTCAATCACCTCCAAACTCAGTCAGCATGAAGTAAAGACATTGAGGATGCTAAATTGCGGACGGATTTTTGATATCTTGAATGGTTTGGCCGTGGTGAGGAAACGAATTTATGGCGAGAAAAGAGAGACACGAAGTGTTATAACTTCTGCATACATCAACTGATCTTGATGAAACTTCAGCAGTGTGTTCGTGGTAAGAGGCCGATCAGATGGATGTGACTATTGTGAGTCAAAGTTATAGCGCCACCAACTGGCAGCAGGAAGTGTGTCACTTTCAACATACTTTTGACAAAAGTGGGGGGGTTAGTTTTAAATACAGTAAAAAAAAATGTTTTTATATTGTTCTCATCAAGCCGGACAACTTTCTAATTTACATTCATTAGCTCAGAGCAAAAGGAAGTCAGATATTTTGGTCTGAATGTGGATTTTTTTGCAAAATCAGCCTATGAATTTTTAGCCACTCCTCTTAAACTATTTATTTTATTCCCACCAAACTTTTTCAACATGATGAAAATACATTAAATATGCTAAATTGTGAACGGATAATAAATATCTCAAACGGTTTTGCTATGGCGAGGGATTAAAGTAATGTCCAAAAAGGAAAAACTAAAAGCCTCAAATTTTCTAAAAATGTAATTATATACCATTTATTTCTATATAAAAGTATACAAACATCACAACTAAACATTTTATTATTTTTTTTTCAATTTAAGAATGAATTTTAAGTTTAAAAACTGCCAGAATGGTTGTTTAGTCTAAACAATACATAAATAAAGTCAAACATAGTGCTATACTGCCCTCTTGTGTTCAAAATCAGGTAGGCCTATTATATCTATATAAAAATATACTAGGTATGTGACGGTGAGAATATTTTACCACCGGTTAACTGACGTGTGACACCGCTGGGGGCTTTTTAATCGCTAACTTAAAAACGAAAGTAAAATATGTTCGTCCGCACTGACATTTATATTGGTTGAGCGAGCGTTTCAAATGAATTCCTATGGAAGTAGGAATTAACTGAAAAACGTTCACTCCGTTCTGCTCGTTCCTCGCCGTGGACGCGCACCATTATGAATGCCCGTGCAGCCATGAGCATTTTAGTTTCATTTTAAAATTAGCGCCTTTCGGGGGGTGGATTGCTTGAAATTATTTTACAAAAGCACCATTTTGTGTTTTATTGCAACTGTACACAAATATAAGTTAACACTTTGCAGTTTGAATGTCGTCCTGTATAATGACGGAGTATGTTTTTATGTGTCTACTGTTCAATCGCGCCCACGCCACACACACACACACACACACACACACACGGTTTACTATCTTTGTGGGTACTCTCCATGGACTTAATGGTTTTTATACTGAACAAACTGTATATTCTATCTCCTCACACTAACCCTACCCCTAAACCTACCTATCCCATAAAACTTTCTGCATTTTTACATTTCCAAAAAAACTCATTCTGTATGATTTATAATCTTGTTTACCCATGGGGACTTCTATTTAGGTCCCCACTGTGACACGAGTCCCCATGAGTCTGTGTGCATTCAGGTTAAAGTCCCCACCGGGATAGAAAAACATGAACACACACACACACACACACTCCAGCATTACAATCTTGACATCACAGCCTGTTCATTATAGCCTTAATAAAATATAATAATAAAATAGTCAACCTAACATATAAAAATTACACTGCTCTAAATAGTCAGTAGTACAATTCGTACATTCACAGTAAGCACCGCTCGCTCCACTGTGATGTTTCCAAGCAAATTTTTGCGCATGTGAAGAGGATGATTTTTTCCATCAATATTGGAACACGAGTGAAGAACAAAGCCTATAATAAAGAACAGTTTAGCATCCAAATACATCGCAAATGTTGAAACATTTTGATTCTGATGAGAGGGTTACGTGAGCCCAACACTTCTTACTTTCATTTTTACTTTTACATTAAATTTAAAGGATTTGTTGTGGAATATTTTGAGTGTATCATAAAATCTGAATAATAAAAAAAAAAATAATAATAATAATAAAAAAAAAAATGAATGAATGAATGAATAAATAAATATATATATGTATGTATATATATATATATATATATATATATATATATTTATATATATATATATATAGCTGCGAGCAGCGATGAAGGGCCAAAGCCGGCGGCACCGCCACCCTAAAGGCACCGGGGTTGCGGTGCCACCGGCTTGGGCCCGTAATCGCTGCTCGCAGCTATATTTTTTTTTCTTTTTTCTCTCTATTCGTGACCAGAAGGATAGTTCAGCTTAATTTTCTCATTGATGTTCTAAACTTTGATTGACGCGCTTTGACATGGGGGGGAGGCGGGGTGTCAAATTTGCTTGAGTAATTTGCAGGCCCTATGCAACTTGCGTAGTGTGCGTATAGGGCTGATCGGTTCTGAACACCGGTAAACTGAAGCACTTTGCTAGCGTTATTTAACTCAAAGAAACACATCCTATATGAGATTAATAAGATGTATACAAAATAAACATAATATTGCGATACAGCAAGTATTGCGAATCGATTCTGCGATAAAGCCTATTGCGATTCATGTCCCCCATATTATTCAAAGGCATTACAAAAAATGAGGAAAATAAGACAACTCACTTCAAAAGTCACATTTAATTCTGTGAACATTATCTTCTACACATTAACTGAAGTGCAAAAACTTAGGAGGGTAGTGCAAACACTTTGTCCTTGAACATTCAGGATACAGGACCTCATTACAGGACAGGACGTAATTATTCTCTGAATAGGAGACCTCTCACATGAATGGTGAGCTCCCAGCACATAACTTAAAATGATTTAAATACAATAGAGTAACATAAAGCAGACATAATAGAGTAACATACCTGAGAATAATCATATAAATAAGAGTAACTCAAAGCTTCAATCAAATTGAAAAAAATAAACACAAATGTATAGCCTACTGCTAGAGTCCAGTCCTGTTGGCTGCAAGGTCATCAACCAAAATTCATTTGGGAATATACTATATGCTTTTTGAGAAAACCAATGGAGAAAACCCTAAAGTAAAACAGATAATATTATAAAATTAATATTACAATACCTTGCGCTACTGTATCGATATAATTGCGTCGCGATACTGAACAGAATCGATGTTTTCCCCCACCACTACCATCCAGAATGACTCATGTTGTGGACGCGCTCCTCCTGGAGCAACGCAATGAAACATGGCAACTAAACCCAAATAATTCACAATGTTTTATTACAATATTGTTCTTTTTATAATGTTATGTAATATGACTGTCCCAATCATAGTTAGTAGTCGTGCATTGCCGTTTGAGCTGTGCGCGCTGAAGCTGATCACCGGCAAGCTTTACTACAGCGTTAATTCTTAATCAAATGCATCCTATATGAGATTAAACAGATATGGATAGGCCTACACAAAATAAACACAATGTTACAACTTACATTTGGACAAAACAAAAGGCTGCGAATGCACACGCAAACTTAGTCATGATGAAGGTGTAAAATGGTCCCAAAGATAACTGCGATGCGCTCGCTAGACGTTCACGGTTGAGCAACACGCACGCGCGTGCATGAACCTGCTTAATCGACGATCGATAAGTTTTATCGATTAAATTATCGACAATTAATCAATTGTCGATTAAATATTAACATCCCTAGTCCTGATAATTGCTATATATTACACATTACTGATCTAACATCTCATTTTACAGTAATCCTTCATGTAGGCTAATGTTTTTTATATTATTTTAAATCGAACACAATGATGTGATTCATTATGCACAAAAGTGTGTAATAACATTCTATCAATTCCATGGTGTTATGAGAATATTCCAGAACTGTGATGTATTACCTGAATTCATAAACTTGGTCAAAAATCTTTCCATTCTAATACATGTCGACTCCCATTTGTACTTATTGTTATGGCAGTGGCAGTAATAACAAATGGTTGCAATCTAAGCAAATTTCCAATGCTTCATATTTGGTGTGGGCAGAGACTGTGGAACAGTATTTTTTTTCACCTGATAAACCAGAATAAATGTGCTCTGTGAAGATGACAAGCAATTTCAAAAACAACATCTTTCTGTGGCATATCTTTCTGTGGCATATCTTTCAGTGTCTGAAAAATAGAGTAATATAAATGAACTGTCAAGAATGTTGATGTGACTAGTTAGGGGGGAAAAGCACCAGCTTATTCTTAAGTTGAAGACCATTTCTATAGTCTTATTTGCTGCTTACTTAAAATAGTTATAAAACAAGCCTATTTTAAGTAGGGACTAATCTTTAAATCAATTAAATAAAAAGTTAGCAATTAGAAACTACACCCCCAGTTGTAGTTCACTCCACATCTAATCATAAATTATTACTTATACTGTAAATTATACTTTTGAAAATATACTTGCTACTGTAAACTTTAGTGGTGATTTCTATAAGTATCCATTTTAACTCCTCAATAAGGAAATGCGGCATTAAACTGAAGTGATGCAGCTGTGCCTGAAAACAGTTTTATAGGCAATATATTAAATAAGATAAGTATTGACACAACTGAAATATTTATAAGTCTCTCGTTGATGTTCTAAATCACCTAATGCTCAATTACTCTTACCTAACCTTGTACGTATAATAGATTGATGCTTAGAAAATGGGCCATTTATAAACATTATTCATAGGACCATTGCTTTCTTCTGTTGGGCTCATAAAATTCTCAAGGACACAGACAACTAGAGCTGGTTGAAAGTACAGTAAAAAGAATATGACCACGGGGAGCTTGAATATACTGTTTTATCTGTTTCTCAGTAATTTCTGTTTAATCGCCTCAGAAAGCTCTTTTAGTTTTTATCACGTATACGGCTAAATGTGTGTGAAGTGCAGTCCCACATTCAGCTGCTCCGGATACATAAACATTCCAGGTTTATGGTTTATAAAATATAGTTTGAACAGTTAATAGATCATATAATTCACTGATATATATATATGCTTCAGTTTATGGTGTTTCTGACATATTCTACAATCAGAATATCAGTTTGATTACTTTAGCTTTTACAACCATATGGACAATGCATTGTTCCGTATATGCTTGAGCAATAGATCCACAATGTTTCAAAGCCCTCACACAGTTTAATGTGATGTATAATTTCTGATTTGGAGAATAAATCTTGATTGCTGGGGAGCACAGTCATGTTGTGAACCTTGCAGGTTAAGCCCACAGCAATATGAAGGATTTACATGAAACTACAAAGAGTTTGTCTCTTTTAAATTGATCTTTGATGTCATTTGACTGACATCTTTTTTATGTGAATAAACGAATGCAGGTGCTTTTGGATACAAACCCTAACGCTCAAAATACTTAATTAGTTTGAGTAGGACAAACTTAAATTACCGGTAAACTAATTAGTTCAGTCAAATTAACTTTTATGAGTATTTAGCACTTTCTTTTTCTTTCAAGTTCACAGAACTGATATATTTTAAGTAAACTGAACTGTTTCATTGTTTTGAGTTTTATGAAATGATTTATTTTAATTTAAACAAACTTAAGTTTAACTGAAACGGCTGGGATGTCTATTTCCCAGCATGCTTTGCCGATGGCACTTGAATGGGCGAGTAAATGCTAAAATTAAGCGTAATATGTTTTTTTTTTGTGCAAGAGTAATGTTAAGTGGGAGATTGAGTATTGATTAATGTTTTGTTATTCTAATTTAGAAGAATTTCTGTTAATGTTGGTTTTAGGATAGTTACCATCATGGTGACAAGTGGTGCATGCAGCTTGATTTGAGAGCAAATAAAATCTTTATATTGTTGCACTCATGCAGCGTGCTATAACATACTATTGTTAGCATGATAACATAATAGTATGTTAGCAAACTAGCTTGTTAATACTAATGAAAGTGTTCACATTGAGATTACATGAAGGTTTTAAGTTAAATGTATGAAATAGTGTACTCTGATTTTAATTGTTCTTAACTTGCAATTAAAATTAATATTCATTAACACAACGTTTCGGTCACACAACCTTCATCAGTTCCTTATCTGCTGAAACGACCTACCTAATTGGTCTTGTTATCCTACACACCTATCACCTGCAGGTGTGCGATGGAGTTTGTTCACTAATTGTTCTTAACTTGAAATGTTTAATTGTTCTTAACTTGAAATGTTTAATTGTTCTTAACTTGAAATGTTTAAGTACAAACTTAAAATCTGCCAGTTCTGCTTACTTAATCTTTGAATTTCAAAACTTAAAAAATTGAGGCAATCGATTGCCTTAAATTTTTTGAGTTCTGCTAACTTATTCGGGTTTACAGTGTAGATTCTCTTGTGGTTTATGACCTTCTCTATCCAACCTGTTTTTTTTATGATCGCTTAACAATCAGGCTATGCTCTGATGATGACGATGATGATCAAGAGCATTTCACCATTACTTTTCTTTTAAATAATCTGCATTATGAAATTCATGTATTATGATGAATCAACTTTTGTTAAAGTTGGTCAGATTGGTGAAGACTGCACTGTTACTGATTTTTGCAGCCTGCACGTCAATTCATGTGTGTGAATATACAATGGATCTTAACCTTTCCGATATGGTGGACATGCATTATGGTAATACAGTTGTTAATGCTGCATCTAGATATCGATATGTTGGTGGGAAACTCTTTGACTTGAGATTGGCAGTGGCTTGTAAAGTGCTAATAGTTACATTTGGCATTTGTTTATTTATATGCTGAACTGAGAACTTGTCATACATTATGTATAACATCACTGTACATATGTCCTCTGTATAACAAACAGCTGTGCTTGATTTATAATGTGAGCTCGATAGGTTCTATTGATTCCCGCCACGTTCAGCTGCCAAATCCACCACAGTTCAGTGGAGTGTGAAGCAATGTCCTTTTCAGTTTTTCCAAACACCCGGCAAACTTTCATATAATTCTCCACAGACACATTAGCATATTAAAGGAAGCGATTTGGAGCACCACAGGTGTATAGTGCTTTGAGATGCAATTTTTTTTCCCTGAAGGTTTATTCTGCAGATCAACAATATAGTCATGCGTGGAACGGGGTGAAGGGCAAATCTGGCAATTTTATGAAACAGTCACAGTAGATTGTAATATCACAATCGTAAGAATTTGGCCGGGAGCACTTTGCCTCAAATAAATAGATGCATCTGCTTTGAATATTTCAGAAAATTACACCTCTTTGTAGGTGTAATTTATTCCTTAATTGTTTTTGATATCCATTTGTTCTCAACCCATCTTTCTGTTATTCTCAGTAGGCTATAGTAATGACAAATCTCAATTTGATGATTATCAGAGTTACATTTGCAATCCTTTTCATGTGATACAGAATCCAAAACACAATCTTTTTTACCACAGAGTTGTCTAATAGTGCACCTACACATGCCACTAATGCACACATTCACTCAAACTTCACTGAGAGTGCAGTTATGTCTGCTAGGTGCATAATAATAAAATCCACTATTGTTTTGTTCACGGTCGAATAGTTCCAATACAGTCCCCCTCGATGATGTTTTTGTAATTGAAAGTGAAGCTAACCATTTGATATGGTTTTGTCTTGGTCTCAAGCTGTGAACAAGAGAGAAGTTAAAAAGAGAAGAGACATCATGGGAGTGTTAGACTAATTAGAATACGAGGATGACATCTTTAATATCTTCTGTAGCACTAAATCAACATTCAAAATCTCTCATGCTTTACTTCTGTTGTCTTTTTCATAACTGTTAAGTGCCTTGTTTCTGTAAATAAAGCATTGTAAGTGCACTATTTTTTTTTTTTGAATGAACAAATCCAGAACTAGTTATTATATTAACATTTTTGTTGTTAAATGTTCTTTCATGCAAAACTATCTTGGGTAGGGAATGGATGGGAACAGTGAGTAGAATCTCTAAAAAGAACCTGGTCGATTTCAGTATAGTGCCATCTGTTTTGGAATCAGTTTTACGGTCTGTTTTTGATTCCCTGCAATGAACCATCTCACAAGAGTCATTCCAACGTGATCTCATGAGAATACGTGTGTATTTCTACGTAAAGTGTAATTCTACCATACGTACATTTACTTACGTTTTATCATAGACAGTAAAAGAAATGGACACAGCGACCCCATTGGATCTCAATTGAGACAAGTGAAGCCCATTTCTAGCAATTTCTTAGCACTTCCTTTCCTGACGCGCAGACTCAAACCGAGCAAAGCGTTACATGGACCACGTGAGCAACCCGTCTGTCTTCTAGTAGCTGTGCCAAGAGAAATCTGAATCATTCCCTTCCGAATCTCGCAGAGACGGAGAGTGTGAGTAGGAATTGTCCATGAGCTTGGAGCAGGAGCAACTTTTGCTAGGTATTCTGATTAATTATATTGTCATTTTGCCTCTACGTCCCCCCGATTGCCCGCAAGCTTCTCCTCCCGCCCATACGGTAATCTCTCTACTGTGCGACAGAGAGTCGCGTGGTTATGACGCAATCGTTAGCTTACTTTTACAAAAACTGCTTCTACGGGGCCATAACATAAGCTACAAGGTAATGGAGCATTTTATACATTGTCGTGTTTCTTTAGAAATAAATAATGGACAAATGGAGTCTTCAAACGCCTCAGATGTAAAGTTATTCGCTGTCAAAGTGACGCCAAAATGAATGGGAGTCAATGGGATGCTAACTGCAGGTGAAGTTCTGCTACAAGATGGTGGCACCCGGCCGGCTTCAACTTCCGGTCGACTTCCTTCCCGCCTGCGTTTTATACACACAGAAACGTATAATACTGACGTATTTACAGCACTAAAACATAAAATATTTACGTATTAACGACACAAAAACGTAAATTATTTACGTATGAACAACTCTACCGACGTACATATTTGTACGTATTCTTATTTATGCATATTAAAATCGTGGCATTAATGTTTTGACTCTATTGCATTCAAATGTCTTATCAATTACGTTTTCAGTCGCATTTATTATTATTAAATGCAGTTTACTCAAGAAATAGGCTAATAACCATTCGCTCTGTTCGTGCCTTCTGCTGCAAACTCGTTTCGGAGGATTAGCCTACATGCAGTTAAACAAGAATACACTTTAAAACCTTAAAAATACCTTATTTAATCGTTTAACCATTTTGTAATATTTAGTTTATTTACAGTGAGACACAAAATGCGTTTTCTCCAATAGAACAATAATACACCAAAACCCAACATAAATTCACAAAAGACATCAATTTTATTAGCTTGATATAATCCAAATCTTTAGAATCCATACGTTTGCAAGAAAGAGATCCAAATTCAGCCCTTTATCCAGTGAGTGACCTTCATCTCCATTTCACAGGCTATCACAGCACTGACAGCAGCGCAGTCGTAACTGTCAAATCCCGCGCCCGTGATGAATTTAAATTAAAAAATTGCGCCCTCAAGAAGCGTTACGACATGTTTCACGGCAGTGATATCAAACGCTCATTGGCTCTCGCCACAGATTGCGACATGCCGTATTTCAGTCGGTAAACATTTGAAATGGAGAAGCGCGCGTGCATTCACACAGAGCGAAGCCGGATTAACATTTCCATGGATTAACAACTTAAATTCTGCTCTGTACCTCATTCAAAACTATTATATACTGAAAGAGAGGACTGTGACTGCAACACATCGTCATGTGCAGTACGACAACGTGTACCGGTTTTGACATTTTCGCAATAAATAAATTATTGTGATTACATGTTGTTTTTCTTCATAATTATTGTAGCCTGTGTAGTTTTAAGAAATTGTTATTGGTAGGTTTAGGGGTAGGAGTAGGATTAGCTGCTAAAAAATATTTTAATGCTATATTGTTAATAAAATTGCCATTTCCCTACACTCTGTACGTTTTATCATTTTTATATTCAGTATAAAATGGGTAACGTTATGTTTAGGTTGGGAGTAGGGTTAAGGGATCTTCCATTTATCTATAAAACGGTAAATGGTAAATTATACAGATATCTTAATGATATGAAAGATTCGTAAATATTTTACGTTTTGTAGCTGTAAAAACGTATTAATGTTACGTTTAATTGTTGCAGATACGTCCATATCATACGTTTCAGCATCTATCCAAACGTACAAACCGTATGTTTTCTATCTTTGAAAATTACGTATTAATACTACGTATTAACAATGAGACCAGACATTTAGAAATCGAAATACACTGGTTGCGTTGTATGCGTCACGCTGTTGATTCTAGTGGTGTTGCTGCTAATAGTAGTGGAGGAAACCCTGTCAGAGTATTTAGTATGTCCTGTAGTGCACTGGCAAAAGACCAGTATCAAAATAAACGCTTGATTCCCCCCAAAAGAATGAGATCTGTTTGGTGTGTAGGTTGAGGTTTGGTGAACAACACAATCTGATTGCACTTTTATTTTCATTTTGGATTTCATTTAAAGTTTGTTTTCTTTTAGTGCCTTTTTTATTATTACTCTATCACCCAAGACAAGGGTTGATAAGATATACTTTCTCCAGTGTAAAAACTCCTCCTTATACTGTACAAATACTATCTTTGGATTTGGGGACACACTTAACAGCTTTCAAATTTAACCAATCTCACATTTCTCCTGAATCAGTTCACTCCAGTGCCAGTCATTTTCAATTGCATTTTCTTAGTTTTCCAGTAGCAGAAAATATTAGCCTATAAATCACATGCTTGGAACATTAAAGAAAGAAAGTCAAGAAACCTTGATGAGAAATTGATATGAAAACCTACAAAATAAAGAACAGAAATCATGACTGTGTTTGGTGGCAAATAAATGTTGTTTACTAAGTCGACGATGAAAGACATTTAATGTCCTTTAAGCTCATATAGATATCCAATTTATATTCACTGAAAAACCAGGAGTGCCGTAGTGAACGATTATGCATGGCTGCTGTAAAGGTTTTTTTTTTTTTTTTTTTTTTATAGAGTTACAACAGGGCTAAAGGTACAACATTAGAAGCATTTGCTTTTCACTACTTCCATAGTGTATGACTGCAGAAAAAAAAAAAAAAAAAGTTTGTATTGAACAGGGAAGGAAAAACAGATTGTGTGCATAAAAATCTTATAAATGTATCACCAGTATGGGGCAAAATACGCATATTATTTATACAAATATATTATTAAAAACATTTTAGCTAAATTATATACTTGTTCAAAACAATAATTTTAGCATAATGATATTGTACTATTTTCTGTTTGTTTTGATAAATAAAATTCATTTTTGTTCAATAAATATACTGTCATTAATGTTAATATAAAAATATATTTAAAAAATACAGAAACAAAATAATTTTAAAAAGTGAAGATTCTGAAAGCATTGGAGGAGATCCCATAATAACTTAATATAGATTTACAGTAGTAACAATATATGTTTTATTATATGAAATGATTAATATCATATTTATAAATATGATGGTTTCATTATAAATATGGTGAGTATCTCCAAGGTGGAAACACCAAACTTAATATATGATATTTACCATCTGAATCTAACCATGTCAATAAATGGAAAAGTCAGCCAGCTATTTGTTATGTTAATTATTGTGCCTTTCGCCCCAGCAGCAGGGGAGCATTTTACCCCAAATAGCATACTTTTACAAATTCTTCCAGTATTGAAAAACTGTTGCTTTAATTACCTTGAACAAAACTGAAAATCATTAAGAAGACCTTTGTCTCAAAATATAATCAATGATTTTAGTGCTTCTCATTTTCTACTTAAATCTACAACATTTTAAAAAACATCAAATATTAGATAAAATTAGCACACAACTTAGCGCTGCTGTCCGTGTTCGCTCAAGGATCAGCCTAATTTCCACATGTATCTTGAAAAGCAGATGTTTTGGAAAGTGCTGCGGCAAGTTTTTGTGCCATCTAGTGGTTTAGAGGAAAATAAAATCAAATGAGCCTTTTACCCCGGTGTGCCTTTAGCCCTGTTGTACCCTATTTGAGTTGTGCTGTTAATTAACCAATTTAGCATATGAAAGTAAGAAACAAAATTATTGACAGAATTTTACAAAAATGTGTCTTTGCTTTAAGTTTGTAGATCATGCTGAATGGCAATATACATCACAAGCACCATTATTTCCTCTTTTTTTTTATCTTATTTTATATGTCCTAAAGAAATAGGATGATTTTTCCATTCACACCAAGCTCCTCAACGTATCCAAAGTAAAATTAACTGAATGAACAAGTATGACATATGTGATTAATTATGTGTGCAAACAAACCCTCCTTTAGCTGAGATCCACTCTTGCCATAAGTCAAACCCTTTAATTGATTAATATGCTTTTAATTATAATTAGTTGTCAGTTTGAATCAAATGATGTAATTCAATATGGTGTCATAAAAAAAAAACTATACTGATCACTAGAAAAGTCAGGACATGTACATCTAATGTAACATTTTCTTCTTATGACTTTTACATTTGCATGCATAAATTCCCCACAGCTTAAACGAGATTGATATTCTTGTTTTCGTGTGTGTCCACAGAAACAGGCACTTGAGATTTGTTCCTGCATTTTGAGGAAACCAAACAGGACCCGGGTTCAATCAGAAAGAAAGCCCATGATATGTGTCAAGCACCTGTTGATACAAAATGCAATCTTAGAATACAATTTTCCTATGTCACTTCAAACAGCAATGGAGGGACTCATGGAAATTGAACCAAGGATTGCATTTATGCCGGCTCATATTATAAAAATAAACACATAATGTATGTCTTTTGCGTCACATAAAAAAAATCCACAAAATAATTTGCTTCTGTTCTCTTGAGCTCAAGGCTCAACTGAAGTTGTGTGCCACAAAAACCCCTGTGAAATAACTGAAAATAACTGTCTCGTAAAAATACAGTAAATTTCCATAATCAAAGAATTCCATATGTAACTTTTATAAAAGATCTTCTGTATGTCCTTTAGCTTTTTAATGTTTAATGAAGGATAGCCTATTTACTTCTGTAAAAACAATGAAATTACCTAAGGTTGAACACTGCTATAATCAGCCTCATAATACTTTTTTTTTTTTTATTAGTTTTTATTTTCCAAAATGTCCCTTTTAAAAGAAATGTAACAAAAAAAAACTGTTTTCAAACTGGTAATGGTTTTAAAACATAAACCGTATACTTAAAGGAGAACTCCGGTGAATTTTAACATTGAGCTCATTTTTTTGTACATTTGGAGTGCTGTCAATACAGAGAACAACGACAAAAATCGTGTTGCCTACACCGTGTTATCCTGTTTTTAAACCTGCTTTTAGCCTCTTAACATCCTTGATGTGTCATTACAAGTGCACAGGTCATGTGAGTGATTCCTTCGGGGTGAACGTGGGTTAATCTGACTGCAGTAGATGTGAAAGATATGAATAAAAAGGATGTTATTTCAGCCAGCGCACATACCTGTATTTACATCCTGTTTTCGTTCGAAGTCCATAGTAATCGATTGTCGAGTTCACGCGCATAGGTTTAGTACCTATGATCACGCGCGTGAACTCGACAATCGACTACTGTGGCCTTTTTGTATTAATTGTATTAATCAGAATGTAAATTAAACGAGAATAATCACTGAAAATATAGCCATTTACTTTAACAAGTTATTAAATGTGTGTGTGCTCTCATATGATGAGTGGCCATAAAGAGAAGACAGGAGATGATCTTGTGCTCAGCCATAAATCTGTCATGAGACGAACTGAATACTCTTTGTGATAGCATCATATGTGAAGTCATGGAGAAAACAGAGATCTTTTGTTTTAATGTGTGATATACAATAGTGGCATAGGCCTATATGAAATTCATTAACTCCACCTTGATGGGATTACCTATATGAAAAACTGTGTTGAAGGCTGTCAGAGACAACAAATTGCAGACTCTGCAGTGCAGACCAACTCTCTTTATTTGACTGAAGTAAAGCCTATCTTCTGGTGTCAAAATCTGAGAGTGATTTTTCACAGAGGCAATAGAAGCAACAACAAAAGAAACTACTTTGCCTACCCCCTTCCTTCCTTTCTTCCTTCCTTCCTTCCTTCCTACTTACTTACTCTATGCAGTTAAAGTGAAGTAAGTGATTTTAAGCCTAAAAAAAGAGTGCATGCCAAAATGTTCAGTTAATAACAAACAAAATATCAGTTTATTTTTCACACTAAGCTATTGTATGGCTTCAGAAGACTTGAAATATAGGGTTTTGACCATGTTTAAGATACTTTGAAGGTGCTTTTGCACCTTTGCAAATTTGCACTCCGCAGTCATACAGGTTTGGAATGACTTAAGGGTGAGAAAATAATGTGAAAGACAAAGGATATAGGGAGAAAAAGGCAAAGGATCTCATTTTTACACTCGATACTTCATTCGCAAGCACCCATGTCTTAAGGGCATCACCATGTAAGAGGTGGTATTTTATGATGTGTTGCTCATTTATCATTATCGTGGCTTTGTTGGGGATAAACCAGAGGCGTTTGATCGAGAAGATGAGATTTAAGTGAGTTGAGGGGATGTTTTCAAGGTCTATATCTGTCCTGCTCTTGAAAGTAGGGTATATTTTACTCTCGGTCACAATTAAATTGCATCTGTCAGCAGTTTGGTGATAAAACAAGAGTGCATGGCTCTCTTTACTCTGACCTTGGACAAGGAGAGGATAAGGCAGAGAGGAGGATAAGGAGAGAAGAACGTTAATTTATTTTAATACATTCAAATTTTTTATCATACAAAGCAAAGTGTATTTACACTATTCATTATACCTGAAATGAGTGCTAGTCCACATTTTTACACTACAAAAAGTCTGCTCTGCTCCATAACCAAAACTACTGGCTACATTTTTAGTTGGCAAACAAAAGGGCAAACCCCAAGGCAGTGCAAGAAACGGAGAGAAATTATGCCAGTGACACAGGTTTCATTTCACAAGCACACAAATATACACAGACAGCTCACACATGCCAACAGCTGTGAAATAGAACACACTGCAGCAAATACAAGGACAAGGCCCAGGTGTCAACACACACTGGCACATTAGTACAATATCACCATCCTTTTTCAACCCAGGTGTAGACCAATAATAAATCTTTGGGGCCAATAAAAGGGTGTGTCATACACATTACAAGTCCATAAAGTGTCAGGAGACAAAACAGATCTATCAGTCAGAAAATAAGACCTGTTAAGCAACAGCACTGCCAGAAGTGAAAAAGCACAACAAAATCCTTCATTTCTGTTGGTCTACTGTTTCCTCTGTTGCCCAACGGTTGAATATTTGGTTAGTGAGGTCGACTATTTATTATAATGTTCAAAAGATTTGGGTCTGTAAGATTTTTTGTATGCTTTTGATAGAAGATTCTTATGTTCACCAAGGCTGCATTTATTTGATCAAAACTACAGTAAAAACTAATAATGTGAGATATTACAATTATTTTAAAAACTGTTTTCTATTTTTAAATATTTTAAAAGCTGAATTTACAGCAGCCATTAGTCCTTGATGCTTGAAGAAACATTTATTATTATTATCAGTGTTGAAAACAGTTGTCCTGTTTAAAGTGCCTCTATTATGCTATTTTAAAGGTAGCTCATTCTTTTTGGAGGTCTGCTACAACAGGTCTACATGCATCAAAGGTCAAAAAACACTTAATTTTCTCATAATATACATTGCACATCACCACATTTTTCTATGATTCTCAAATGACTCGGTTGAATCACTCTCTCTAAATCCCTCCTTTCCTCGAGCCCTGCTCTGATTGGCCTGACAGCCCAGTCTTTTGTGATTGGTCTACTGCTTGCAACACTTAGGTTAGGGTTATCCAATAACTGAACTTCAGCTCCGGAGGCTTCCTCAGTCCTCATCAATTATACACACTGTAGAGACAGCAACGATGACGTGGGTTTTACCATATCAATCCGAGCGTGAGCCCGATGAAGAAACATCGGAAAAACTAATTATTTAAGCTGAGCCTCCATCCAAGGACAACTCAAGCAGGACGTTTCTCAATGATATAGTTCTCATTTTGAGGTAGCAACTGTAATTCCTTACCATCAGGATTACCAAGTGTATGTCCGTCAACAATCCTTTGTACATATTTCTTATTTATTGCGGTGCACATGTGAGAACTGGATCAATAATAGGGATGCAACGGTACACGGTAAAATCCCGGACCGTTCGGTCAGCCCTTCACGGGACAATCTACCCTCGTGTCCCGCGGGACTTCGGTTTTGCCATTGAGTTCGCGCTGATCCTTTTAGTTTTTGCTTTAGGCGCCGTTCACATATCGCGCCTAAAAACGCGTAGGAAACGCTAGGCGCGCCGCGTTCTCCTTTTTCCAAAGCGCTAGGGCGGTTGCGCTCCGGAGGCGTCTGTCGTTGCTAAAGCAACCATCAGCTGCGCTCTGGTGGGTTCTTGTCACGTGACCTACGGTGCGCTTGCGGCATTCTGAAAAGTTGAAAATTTTCTGCTGGGGACATCGTTAGTGCCAACCGGTCTCGCCTTGCACCAGACAGTGTTGATAGACTCATCTTTTTGCACAAGAATCTCTCAATAGTGGATGAGTAAATAACATTGCACTTTGTATCCTGAATGCAGTATTTTTTTATTATATTATTTTGCTCTGCTTTTTTTTATTCAAAGCACAGCTAATTTATGTTTGTTAAAGGTAAAAGTGCACTTTTTCTTTCACATTGATCACTTCATATACCAGTTATCAAGATTTGGAATTGGGATCCACTTGAATATTTTGAAGTGTGTTTGTTTACATTTTGTATTTCATATAAGTGATAGTTGAAGAGGTTGTATTACTTAGTGTTGTTCAGTACAGACTAGAGTGTTAATTTATTCCATACATTGATGTTCTTCCTACTGTGACATTCTGTTTATGCTCATAAGAAAAATAAAACATATTTTTGGGATGAAATAGCAGTCTCTTTCTGCACAAAACATGTACCGAAACCGAACCGAGACCGTGGCCCAAAAACCGAGGTACGGACCGTACCGTGGGCTATCTGTACCGTTGCACCCCTAATCAATAATGGTGCAATCTTGCTCCATCCTTTATTTTTACTTAAAGTAGTAAGAATGACAGACAATCTGCATTATTAGACAAAGTTTATGGTAATAGTGGCCCACAGCTGATTGGCAAAACTAATTCAGTAAGACAGTAATAACGTGACTTGGCCGGTTAGCCAGAGACCTACACAATATAAAACACAAAATTATTTTGAATGTATTTTTCAATGTATTTTGTACACCCTGTATAAAATATATACATCAATAATTATTCATACTTACAGGTTGTGATTCTGAGGACCAAGCTGATCCACATAAACCGGGTAGTACTACTGTACTGACCCATCTTTCAAGAGCAAGCGTTTTGCGAATCCCGCTTTGAACGCTGAGATTTGAGAAGCAGTCGTCAGTAAAATGACTTGTTTTAGGGCGGGTCAATTTGTTTGTGGGCGGACAATGTACATCATAGGCGGGCATTATGCAAATGTGTTTTCTAGTGACGTAGAACCTTAACGACTTTATTTGAAATCGACATCTTCTGTAAACTTGTGTATTTAATTATAACTTTTGATCAATTGAATCAGTCCTTGCTGAATTAAAATATTTGTTTAAAAAAAAGTTTGAGGTCATCGGAGCCCCTCAGAGGGACATAGTGGAGGAAAAAAATTAGATGAAGAAAAAATTATTTGTCAAATGTTTTGCGTACCCCCGAGAAACTTTGTTTTTGCTCGCAAAGAGCTCAAAAGGTTTTGTGAGTGAAGGCAAAGTTTCTCGAGGAATGCAAAGGTTTGGAGGAAAGCAAAAAATTTGTGAGAGAACGCAAAAGCATTGACTTTTGCATTGAAGCATTGAAATTTTTCCTCCCATCTCATATTTTTTTCAACCACCATGTCCCTTTAGGCCGGGGCTCCGTAGACCTCAAACTTTTAAAAAAAAAAAATTAAAAAAGTTTTTTTAAAGTATTTTTTTTTGTCAGTGATGATTTAATTAGCATGGTGATAACATGATGTTTGCATCTTACAGTTTCATTATAAAGCCCTCTAGGAAAAGTTAGTCAAAATTGTAATCCAAATGAAATTGTGAAACATTTTACAAATCTACTAAATGTGACTCTCCCAATCCTGCGTATCTCTATATTGTCTCGATCAGGAGTTGTGCTGTGTGATTTGTATTCAACACAGATTTTGCGGATGCATTTGCATTGCTATGTTATGAATTTGCATAATTCCTTTAGTAAATTGGATGGAGGATTGTAAATAGGAATACAGATGCATGCAGATAAATGCCGCTATCAGAGTGTGCAATTTTGTTCTAAGTGAACTCTGTGCTTAATTTATTTGTAAAATGTAAACTTTCAAAGGTGGTCTTACTTACGGTTCACTGTTGAATTGTACAAGTTTTTAAAGCCAAGTCACTTATTGGCAGCAATAGATTTTTGCAATAACAACTCTTCTTTCCAACTTCACAATCACTTATGAAACAGTTTCCTCTTTTTTTTTCTTTTTTTTTTTACTTTTTTTTTCAGGCAATGAGCCACTCTTGAATTGACAGAGAATTGACATAACAAATTAACATATTAATCTGACTAAAAAAGTACCACCTGGATACAGAAATATCTGCAGAGAGTAAGTGTCTGTATAGACCTGCCTTTTTGCAGGAAAGGCTCCTGAGAGCGGCATCTCGCAGAGTCTGATTCAAAAGGCCCAGTGGCTCTGAAAAACTCAATTTTCCTAATCACTGGTGCAGTTTCAGCCTGACTGGCTGCAATTGCCCTCACATCACAAAGCTTCATTCAGCTCACTCTACAAAGGCAGCCAACACACAGGCAGATTCTCAGCACTGGAGAGAGCACCAACAACAGTCGCATCTGATCCATATTTATCAGAAATGCGTGTTCACTTTGCTGCAGTTTTTGAAAAAAAAAGAAGCTAACTTTTATGACAGCTGAGGCTTTAATTAGACACTAGCTATAGAGCTGAACCTTGGCTTTCTTATTCCTGCTGCTCTTTCTCTGAGGCTTGTCCGTTTTTTTCATTTCCCCCCTAATTTAAACTGACGTAACATAAAAGACGTGCGTCTATAAAGCACTGTTCATAGCACTGCCTATCTGTTTTATTTACTGAGGCTCATAAAAGGCCATGAAGAATGGTCATATTTACTGCGTACTGAAGCTAGAATCAGAAATTAAATGCAACATTTTGGGGGGAGAATAAAAGCCGAAATGAGCTTTTTAAAGGTTTTCATTTATTTTTATTTTGGGAAAAAAAATCCTGAAAATTAAGCCCTATTCGGATGGGATTAACTTTATAAGGGAAGATGGAGTAATGTAATTTTACCACAGGGTGTCTGTAATAGTAATGGCCAATTCGCACAGGAAAAGATATCTCAGTAAAACCATGCAGCAGAAGTGGGAGAGGTAACTCGATTTACGCACCGCAGTCACTCCTTACGTCATGTGCGTATTACGTCGCTTACTGATATCACGTTCACAAACACATATAACCTATATTTATATATAGCCTATATATAAAACAGTTATGTCCGGTCGAACGATGTATTAATTAACTTCAGACTGGATTATGTTGGTAATAGGCACTTACCTACTAAATGATGTTTCAACAAGTGCTTTCGATCTTCTTTTTGATCTGAATGGTATGTGGAAAACACTTGAGTTCTGTCACAGACTTTTCCCACCGTCTAGAACGCAACTCAATGCTTTTTCAAGCATCTCCATACTTGAAAAACTGCGGAAAACTACTTTTATACAGGAAATGACAAAATATTTACGTACGTATTTACAGCGGGTCTATTCGCACGGGATTAGCATTAGGCTACCTGAGGTAATTTTTCCAGACCTTTTTACTAAAGGTAAAAGTCACCGTAATCATTACTGACATTGCCTGTGTAATGATTACTGAGATGGCACATTTGGATGGGACTAAAATCACAGAGAAGCTCTGGTAATTATTACTTCACCCTACCTCTTCATGTTAAACTAGTCCTGTCCGAGTAGGGCTTTTGAGTTCCAGTTCTTTTCACTGCCAAAAATGCTCTGTTGTATATTTGCCTTTTTATTCTCTACGCCTTGGCACATGAGTAAATAACTGTCCTTGTTGTGTAGCCAAAGGTGTTTTTAGTGAGAATTTCAAAACATGTAGGTATTATTTACTAATGTGTAAATGTGCAAAAGTAGACCATGACTTTTAAGTGCAGTGGTGTTTGTCTCATAGAAATTTCTAGGATTCATTTTAGAACCAAAATATACATCGAGAGAGAGAGAGAGAGAGAGAGAGAGAGAGAGAGAGAGAGAGAGAGAGAGAGAGAGAGAGAGAGAGAGAGAGAGAGAGAGAGAGAGAGGTATGGTTGTTGACTGACAGCTGCATTGCTGTGATTCTGCCCTATCTGACTGAATTATATCAGAAATGTCAGCTATGCCCTCAGGTTTACATTTAGTGTGCGACTGAGGCACACTTAAAGCATGGTCAGTGGGGCGAGCTGGCCTGACAAGATGGAGAACAACTAGAAAATGACCGTTTGCTGACCGTGTCATTGTTATTCTCTACAACTGCAGTCAAACTGATATCACATGATGTACAAGATATGTGTTATGCAATTGTGTTTGGATTGCAGGAGACTAATTTCAATGCAAGCTATCCTAATTCTTTTTTTTTACTCTTCCTATCTCTTGTTGTTCCAATCCATTGTGAGATAAAGTTTTGCTACTGTAAGCAATGTTCAGGCTTCTCAGCAGTACACTTTTTCTACAGCCTGCCAATTTTAGACAAAAAATAACTTGGCTTGGATTTTTCAAAACTTTCAAGGAAAGTCCTTGGATTGAGAGTGTCATTCATGTAAAATAATAATTTCTGCAAGATATGCAAGTAAAAGTGTGTGTATTTAAAAATATAAGTTGTTTTATATATAATGTTTTAATTTAACACAATTACATCTGGCAGTAATGTGCCTTTTTTTAAGTCGGCATGAAATGGAACTTGCGATAGTGTTTTATTCACTGTTGGATATATGAGTGAAATGTCTTCTCAAACAATAAAAGTGTGGGATTTTTCATAAATCATAAACTAGTAAAGCTTTTGGGTTGAGACACACACAGCTCTTTGGAAAGGTGGTGCTTAGCTGGAAGCCATTACTTCTGCTTGAGAGAAACGGGGAGAAATGAAAAAAATAAATAAACAAATACGTCATGGACGTAACGGCATAATTTCATAAAAAAAATCTAAACAAACAACAACAACAAAAAAACAAGAGTGGACAATATTGATTTCATGGTGACTTTAAGTCCTGCTACTTAAATATGGTTCTATAAAATGCTAATTATATACTGATAAGTTTAGTTAAGGAATAAATTGAGAGGATATAATGGACCTTTCTCAGCTTCAGTACTGACATTGGACAATCTACTGCATGATTTCAGTCTCAAATTTTACCTTTGCCTAAACCAGTGAAGTGGCAAGGTACAGTGTAACCCATAATAGTGAAATAATTTCCACTCTTCATTATCAATATCGCTTTGCTGATTAGCCAGTGCTGCCTTTATGAAGTTTTAATGCTTTGCGGTCCATTGCGCTTCATAACAGTGAAAGTAAAGCATTAAATTGTGATTAAAAGATCGATTACATAAAAGAGAGAGATTTCAGAGCAGCCAGAAGCAGGTTAGCCTACATGTTCAAAGATCCCTTTGAGTCTGAAGCTCTTGGACCAGGATGTAGGGTGATTCATGGTCCACGTTCATTTTAAATGGGATTACTGGACCTCTACAATGACCCGGACAAAGAATGGCTCTTTCTTTATCTCTAAATGAAAATATTTCATTTGCTATTTAATTTTTCATTCTGCTCCTGTCTGCCACTCTCTCCCTCTCCATTTCTCATGCACTCATTTTTTTTTTTTTTTTGTTGAGTGCACTAGTGTGTAGGTGGACTCTGCTGGATGGGTTTTTCTCAGTGCTAGTGAATGATGATCCTCTAGCTTTGGACATGACCACAGTAACCGGGAGCTGTAGTGGGAGGTCTGCAAATATCTGCCACACACCTCCAAAGACTTCCAAGCCACCACAGTCTGACCCGACACAGTGAAATGTTCACCTCTGGTCACAGACTTATGCGGCACACTGCTTGGTCAACACACTCAATATTGTTGCCAGTTTAATAACAATGACACTGAGAGTCAATTGATTTTACCCAGTTAGGAAATTGATCTGGATTCTGGCATACCTTGTTGTTTACCCTCAACTCCTTCAGGGGGCTAGAAAACTTCTCTATTTTGTACACAATAAATTTGTATGTTACAAGAGACCACAAATCAATCAGTCCGTCCGTCCGTCCGACCGCCCGCCCACCCGCCTGCGACACAATCCTGCAAATTGTCTGTTTGGATTAGTTTTTGGTTAATGTGTTTTTGCTGGAGTCAAAATGCCTCCAAACAGAAGCAATATATATTACTATAAGTCCTTTCTTCGCACAACAATCATTCAAGTCTGTACTTTGTGATAGATGGTGAAAGCTTCGATAATATATGTTATTTGGGTTTTGATGAGTTCATTTTTTTAAGAGAAAAAGGTTCTATAATAATAATATTGTTATTACAATCATGATAGTGTCTGAGGTATCTGTGGTATAATCTGATATCTGTGACCTTAAGCATAAAGACAATCTCAACAGAATGTGCGGGTTAATAAGATGGCTATTGTTGTTTTAAAATGTTATGAAAATATGAGTGTGCGAGTGTAGGGGGGGGGGGATTACTATTTATTTACTTACTTCCTTACTTAGAGGTCTGATTTGTAATATTGTTTTGATTTTGTACAGACTCAGAAAGGACAAAGTGCATCAGCACAAAGCATGAATCAATCTGAATATAAGCACATCTCCATGCTTTCACATAGGGGTGTAAATTGGACAGTTCATCACGATACGAAATGATATCGATTCAAAAAGTTCTGCGATACGATTCGATTTGATTCAGGGCTATATCGATTGATTTATTGATATATTGTTCACACGACCAGTTACATTTTTATTAACTTAATATTAAGTTTAATTAAACTCTTTGAAAATTGCACGCCCTCTTCCAGTTGGGACATTTACTACAGAAGAAAAACTGATAACTCCGTTCTTGTCTCCGTTCTTTTTTTTATTCTATTTTTTATTATTGTGCATTACAAGTAATATTAATCAAACTGCTGGGTTGTTTTAATTAAGTAATAATAATAACAACAATAAAATACAGGTAATTTGCTAAATTAAAGTTCATTGAAAGTATGCTCTTTTTGTAGGCCTATTAAAAGTTTTTTTTTTTTTTTTGGCAAAAGCAGATAACTCCACATTTCATGTTTCAGAGTTAAATTAAACCAAGTAATGATATATAATAAACACTCTGTTAATCTTTGTAACGTTAATCTCCTCAGATGACATGGATGCCTGACAAACTTTGTTGTTGTGATTACACTCAATACAGGGAGCTTTTCCCTCAACAATGTTTCCGTGAAAAAGTTTCAGCTTTTATTTTCCTTTTATGCCCGAAGATATCACGGGTTCATCAAGTTTGTTGAAATTATCCATCATCGAAACTCCTCTCAGCTAGCGCGTCTTTTCAAAGTGACTAGCAGCCTTGTCACCTGACCTAAATACTGCGCACTGATTGGCTAAAACGGACTTATCGGGTCAATCAGAGACGCCCCTCCCAGAGCCGTTAAATATGATATGTTTTTCAACGGCTCTGGTTCCTCCTAATAGGAGGTATTTTAATTATTGTTTTATGACCCTTTTCTCTCAGTCTCAGTTTGTTGTTGTTTTCCAGAGCTTTTTTGCTTTCAGAATAATGGATTAAATGTCACAGTGAATGATCAGTGGATTGTTTATCCAGATTTGGGGAGGCGGATTCATGCAAAATTTAAGCATCTCGCTGCTTCAGCTGTTTAAGTGTATAAATGTGTAAAGCCAGTTGATTGGCTCCATGTATATTTTGCTCTACATTTTTCTTAATAACATATCCTAGATCCAGATTTTTGTAATGAGAAATTGAACAAAATAATAATAATAATAAAATAATTGTGCAGTCCCTTCAGAGGAGCTTTTGTTGCTGTGCCTGTGATGTTCCACTTGCTGAGTGTGGTGAAGTCTTTGGGCTGAGAGCAGTGTGGTTTTTGGGGTTGTCTAGCTGATGATTCAGATGGTTCAGTGCTGTAAGTGCATGATTAGTGTGTGATGAGCCGCGAGGTCTCCTCCTTCACACTAAAACGGCTTCAGGCTCCCAGATAAAAGCTGCTGTATAAAAGTAATCCATCATCAGCAGACTTTATTACCTGTGAAATGGTTCACGCTGTGTTCTTTTGGCGGTAACTTGCTTTTATGTTCATGCAGAATCAAGAGACAATAAAGGAAAAAGTCTCAGTTGAAGTTGAGAATTTGCATATTTGCACAACCTGAAACATTGAATGTTGTGTGAGATGCTTTTGAGGAAGTATCTATGAAGCACCATGAATTTTGTATACACGATAGCTACCCGTTTGGAATAACCTTAGTATTTAAAGGGGTCATATCATGAGAAATCAAATTTCCTTTTCAAATTTTTGCTTTTCAAAAACTTCCTTTTCAGTCTAAAATCGGATTTATTGAATCGAAGTAGCAAAAACGGCTCATTCTGAACTTTCACAGCTTTCTAAGGTCACACATGCAAATGCGTACCGGTAAGATTATTTTAAAGAAATGAATACTTGTATGCAGCAAGGATGCATTAAATGATCAATGGTGATAAATGATCATTAAAAGATCAAAAGTGGCAGTGACGACTTTTACAATGTCACAAAAGATTATTAAAATAAATCCTGTTCTTTTGAGCTTTCTATTCGTCAAAGATAAAATATCACAGTTTCCAGAACAATATTATGCAGCATAACTTTAACATTTATAATAATAATAAATGTTTCTTGAGCACCAAATCTCCATATTTGAATGATTTCTAAAGGAAATACCTCCGTCTCAGTCACCGAATAAATCATCCCAAGTCTAAATGAAAACTATTTCCAAATCTCATCAGAGACCGGGTAGCTAGCAAGTCGTAATGAGGTGTGGCTCTTTATAGTGCCTGTAATGGAGGTGGAGTATGTGATTTTTCAGCTGTGCCTGTAAATATTGCTCAATTAAGGACTTGTGGGTATCAACTCCCAGTAGAAGCCACCGTCACCAGATTTTATGATAATGACTCTTTGGAAACTAGTGCATGTGCTTTTGGCCATGAAAATAGCCAGGGCTGCCAGTATTTGAAACCATAATCTTGTCTCAGTCGCTACTTTGTCATGTTGTGCTTCCACAATGTGGCAATTGAAATGTTGTGCAGCTGAAATGCTGTTGTGGCAAGGCAAGAGCTGCTCTGACATTTATTGTCTCCGCTCAGGGATACCAATTCTATTTACATATATTTCTACAGCGAGATGGATCTGGAACACTCTTTAAACCTCTAAAATTGTTTGTTTTAAAAAAATTGTTTCTTCACATAACATTTTATAAGCAGGACAAGTTGCAGTAAGACATGTTTACTTGTAATTAAAACTTGTAAAATAAAAATAATGTCTTTAGCTAGAAGTATCTTAAAGCTGGCTTGTTTTTTTGTTTTTGTTTTTGTGAGAAAGATTGAGTATGTAACTTGTGTGGAGATATTTTCAAGCAGTAATCATATTGATAAAACAAGCTGCAAAATTGTGTGTAAATCCAGTTTTTCAGTGAGCCTCTCTGCGCTAGTATTGTCACGCTAGTAGGTGGCACCAAGTAGCTGTAGAAGTGCTCATTGAATTGTTCACTGAAACGATTCGTTCTTAAACATTGATTGATTCAGAAACAGCGCTACTCTGAGACGTGCTACAGTTGATCGGTCAGTAATGGCTTAGTTTGGACCCATTTTGTTTGTATGTGACCTATTTGTAACGATTTTAATCGATTAATAAATTTCAAAAAACAATATGCTAAGTCTGTTGACAACACGATGTTGACGGAAACAAAGAACAGTAGAGCACCCGAATAATTTAGTGAGCGCACAGGCTTGCAAAGTGGGACAAATGAAGCTTACCTAAATATCAGGTCCTATATCAATATTTTAACAGAAAATATGTTAATAGAAAATAACCTTAAATAATGTATAATCACCGACATGCGTCTAGCTTTTTTGTACTTTTTAGAAATGAGAAGTCCGATTGGTATCTACACATCGTCCTTACCCACCATAGTTTTCATTAGTTAAACTTTCAAATGACGTTGGAAAACACTGCGTTATGATCGGATCCCGGAAGTCCTATAGCTTTAGCCAAGCAGCATGTCATGTCACTCCATTAGGAGACAACCTGCTCCAAATAAAGAAGTGGGATTTATTATGGTTTACTAAAGTTACAAAGCAGAAAGTGGTGCAAAAAGCCTCATCTGTATACTGTTTACATGCGCGTCTGTGGTGACTTTTTATGATTTTGCATCATTAAATTGTGATTAGTTTCGTGAGATCGGCCAAATTTAGTGACTACCGATGGAATCCTAGAATATGATTATCAGCCGATGCCGATCGATCGGCGCATCCCTAATATCTTTATGGTTTTAGTTATAGTTATCGTCCTTGGTGTGAACTGGCCTTTCCAATGAGATTTGTATGAGAACCTTTTCAAGTCAAGTCAAGTCATCTTCATTTATATAGCGCTTTTAACAATGCAGATTGTTTCAAAGCAGCTTTACAGAGATAAACGTATAATTTAAGGTAAGATTGTTTTGGCTTTATAGCGGTTCTTTAATAAAGTTATTTTCCAGCTAAAGTTAGTTTTGATTGATTCGCTTCCGTCGCAATGATCATTTGTTGTTAAATTTGGGGCCGCTAAGACGACACCATTCTCTCTACACAGACTTTAAACGCGAACCTGTGAGAAACGCTGATGGCGCTCACGTGCGCATCAAGAATTAATTCTATAGTTATGTGCGTTTGAATATATGTGCGCAGGTTTGTAATTCCCTACAAACCAAGCCTAAACAAAGTACTGGTGTTTTCTTATCATTTTGATACAGAATTTTATTTTATTTTATCAATTCGGGGTAGATAAGCGAATTGAGTTTTCCCGACGACGCTTTATCTGTAGAGTGGTAAAGGGATCCTCCATAGGGAGAGACTAGTTGTCACTTCAGCACTGTGTTGTCATCGGGTCCAGGCGAAGGTCCTTCATCAGATCTGGATACGGCCTGGATCCGGCAGGCTGCGGGAAAACCTCGGGATAAACAAAGACACTAAAATTAGCGTAGATGCCATTCTTCTCATGATGTAACGAGTACATCAGGATTTATGGGAAATGTTCCCGGTTCCAGCTGACCTAATCTATGCAGCCTAACATTGAATTATAGAAGTCTAGAATGTATTATGTGAATGCTAGGTCAAAGAGATGTGTCTTTAATCTAGCTTTGAACTGACAGAGTGTGTCTGCTTCCCGGACAATGGTAGGAAGACTGTTCCAAAGTTTTGGTGCTAAATAGGAAAAGGGTCTACCGCCAGCAGTCGATTTTGATATTCTAGGTATTATCAAATGGCCGGAATTTTGAGATTGCAATAGACGTGAAGGACTTTAATGCGTTAAGAGCTCGCTCAACTACTGCGGAGCTAAACCATCTAGTACTTTGTAAGTAATCAGCAATATTTTAAAATTGATGCGATGTTTAATAGGGAGCCAATGCAGTGTTGACAGAACCGGGCTAATATGGTCATACTTCCTGGTTCTGGTAAGAACTCGAGCTGCTGCGTTTTGAACTAGCTGTAGTTTGTTTATTATGTGTGTTTTCAGCACACATAACAGTAGTAAACGTGACCCACTATGTGTTCATTCACTATTAACTTGTTCCTTGTGATGTATACTATTCTGTTTATAAAAGTAAATGCAAGCTTTGTTTGGCAGATCATGATGACTATGAAAGCACAATAGTAGTTTACAGTATGTCAGAAGTAGAAATTCATTAGTAGTAATTCATTAGTCAGTAATTCATTTCTTAAAATAATTTTCTCCTGAACATTCAACCAACATATCTTTCCACTGGTTGTCAGTGATGTATACGCTACCCAAGAATTTCCAGATAACAGTATGCTATGGATTAATGCTAGGAAATTAGGAAAATTGCTAGGAAACTAGCAGTTAGTTCAGTGTGTATGCTAAATGTTTGTTTACGAAAAATTGCACCATGACCAAACCACTTTATGCAGTTTATAGACTCTGTTAAAGTCCCAGCATACCTGCTACTGACCTCAATCTGGACATGAAACCGGATGTTAAAAGTGTAAGACTGATTTTAGCACTTTAGTCAGATCCAATTTATCCTCCCGCACACAAGGAGGAAAAACACAGGGGAGATGGTAGAGAAGCTCAAAGTGGCTTTGAAAAGCACATCAAAAAGGCTCTATCACAAATTCCTAAAATACAATAAGAGGCTTGATTTGCTCGGGCCTTTGAAATATATTTTTTGCATGTTTCATGGAATTTTATTTCATGTAATACAAACCATGCGCAGACAACGATCAATTCTCAAATGTGACAGTGCTTTTTATATGTAGACTCACTGAACTCAAACTGTCTGTTCTACTCTCAATACAGCCAGTATTTAGTTAGAACAGGTGCAGTTGCAGAGTCAGAAATGAAAAGGCAAATGCATTTCCATAACATTATTAAAACGGACATGTTTTGATGTCATATCTTAGAATCAACGCTGTATGCATCCAGTGATCCACAAACACATTCATAAATGTTAATGAATGGAATGGAAATGCCTAATATTTAACAAAATTGAACAGAAACTGAACTTGTGTACTTTATAAAATGTATAAAACTGTGTAATTATGTAATTGGCTTAGTTTTGAGGAAAGGGTTAACACACACCCAAATTGAGGGATGGTTGTTTGGTAACTAATTATTAAAACATACAAAATTAATGTATTTACTGGCCATCAATGTGCTGAGAGAAAATGAGGGGGAATTTGAATGACAACTCCAGCCTATCGTTCTTGTAGAAGGTTTGAAGAGGGAGAGCAAATCATATATTCAAAATGAAATCATTAATTCTTAATGGGCTGTAGAACAGAAGTGAAGATCCTTGCATTGTCAATAAAACTCCTGCAAGTGATCTTGGAAACCGAAAAAGCTGCAGAAATCAACATCGCTTAAAATAACAATGGGGTGTTTTCTGAGTAGCATCAGTTTATCTGTGGTAACTAATGCACATGTTGTGTGATGTGGTTATTTGCTTTGCATTTGTGTGAAACCTCATGAATGAGGCCGTTGCTATGGCAGCATTCAGTCTTTAGCTTTAAAAGATTTGAGGATGTTGTACATAGTGAGGTTGTATAATGACTCACGCTCCCCTGGCCTCCATATTCCATTCAAAGTTTCACAAAACGAGCACTGAGTTTGACCTTTCAGCATCCTCATTGTTTTACAGTACAAAGCACCTGCAAAATACACAAAACCAAACAAGTGTGAGTCTCTGCAGGTCAGAGTAATTTGAAATGTAAATCCAAATGTTTACATGGAGGGCGGGCTGTAAGCTTAAATGCTATTGGCTTACGGGTTTAACGTGAAGTGACAAGTCCAACACTGGAAGAAGAAGTTTTTTTTTTGCTGCCTTACATTTTTAAGTACAATCAACTTGGCTGTATATTGTAATATCAACTTAAATTACATTAAACTTACTAAAAAGAAATTGTAGAACTTATAAAAAAGTTGTAGATTGCTTATATTATTTTGCTGAGAGTTGATGTAAAAACTTGTTGTCGACTTCATATCATATCTTTTTTTTCCCCTAGATTTTTTTTTTTTTTTTTTTCAGTGACAGTTTTGTACCTTGTCATCATTAATGACCAATTCCCTTCTTTCACTGTAAAAATTGCGGTAATGATTTTAAGAAGAAGAAAAACATAAATTGTGGTAATGATTTTAAGAAGAAGAAAAACAATTTTATGTATCTTCTTTGGAACTTCATTCTGTCAACTGTGACTGCATGACCACCGGTTACTGACATCACCACAGAATTATTTAAAAAGGTAGATTTTATGCTTTTAGATGAGTAAGAACTGTTTAGTAACCTTTTGTAAACCGGCATTAAGCATTTTAGCAAACACATAATTGTATCCAATAAAACATGCATTTAGTTGTCAAGGGTTCATGTTCACAAGTCATTTTTTCAGAAAAATAAAACATAAAAAAAATATTAATTTCACACATTTTTCATCACACTGTATCGTGTCTGTCAAAAAAAAAAACAATAAAACAAATTACTAAAGCTGCAAGATATAACGCAAAGGAGGCACTACATTTTGTTTGTATTTTAACCACCAGCTTTTGTAACGTATACATGTCTATGATATAACATTTATCAAACCACGTCTTAAGAAATGATATATCTGTATGGTTAGCATTGATTGGCCAGTGCAACTGCCTGCAAGAAGCAAGTTTGAGAAATGAGAAATACAAACTGGTTAAGAACACTTCAGAAGTACAAAGGGGAAGATGTGCGGTGTGAGATTGCCTAAATATGCAATAACCATCAGGTCCAATTACTATTATATCCGCTAGGTATTAAAAGCAATTCTTGTTGTGCTGGAACTATTACAACATGTTCTGTAGGTCATTGGCTGCTTAATTGACTTGCCTCAGAACAAGGAGAAATCACATAGCTCCCAGCAGTAAAGCTGTTTATGGTTTCCTCTGGATTTCATTGTGGATTCTGGCAGGTTCATTTCGGGATTACTCTCCGGAATGGCCTCGGGATGTAGGGGGATAGGATTGGGATGAAGCACGAGGGAGAAAAGTGATTGAGCAACAGGGCTCAGGTTTGCTGTGAAATAAAGATGGAGAATGTGGCCTTGAAGCGCCACCTCTGTATTTCCGGCATAGGCTGGAGTTCAGCGGTGGGGTGCGAACCGCTGAAATGGCACAGTGACTACAAGAACGTACTAATGGAAAGGGTTTGTACAGCCAGAGGCAGGGGAATAGGGACTCGGGATAAACCACTCCCGCAGCCTTTTAGATCCGTATTAAGACACAGGTTAGATGGTGTTAGGTTTTTATTTCAAGTCGCATTTCTCCCAACCTTTCGCCATCTGGATTGTTCAGACGGATGACAGTGTTATTTCCCCAACCCCATAGTTTTATTTTGTGGGTTTTTGTGTTGGCATCTAAACTTTGCTCCTTGCCAGCTGTCATGCACAGAGAGTTTTGCAAAGATAAGCACATCTATGACTCGCTATGTGGGGTGCAAACCCGCCTGTGCAGTACCCCCAGGACAGACAGCAGATGGTTGATGTAAGAAAACAATGATGGAAGGGCAGGGAGACAGGGGAAGAGCATTTTTGCAGACTTTGGAGGAGAAAGAGCTTACAATGCAACTGCTGGGACAATATCGGCACTGTCTGAATACACTCAAAAAAATGATTTTAGCTCTTTGTTCAATTTCATTAATTAAAATGAGCATATACAACACAACCCTTCATAGAAATGATTCCAGCTTAATTTCATTAAACGTAATCAATGTAATTTGTAAAAAATTTGGTTTACCAAATTTTTTTTAATTGAGTCAACATGAATATTTTTCGTTCGTCTTAACCGGATGTCACTCAAAAAAAGAATTTTGGCCTCTTGTTAAAATAATTAATTACAATAAGCAAAAGTAACACGATTGTTTAATATTGTCACAACTTAATTTAATTGTGTTCAATCAACCTAATTCATTTGTGTGAAAACTACATGAATCATTGTTGCTGACATCTAACTGGGCAGTGGATCTGTAGTTCCCAGCATGCTTTGCAAGGGACTGCATTAAGAGGGTCAATTTAGGGAAAAAGTGTTATTTTATGTGTTTTTCAGTAAATGGAAAGATGTTGTTAGTTAATGTTAGTGTTTAATGTTCAGTTATGTTAGAAACTTAGAGGACTTTCTGTAATGTTTTTGAATTTTGTGGTTACCATTATGCAGAAGAGTGGCGACTGTGTTTAGGCTGTGGGCTCAGTATTATGCTATATGTGCATTAAACCTCATGTTCAGGCTGTGGGCACTCAGTATACACTGTGTAAACCTCACTTACAGACCTGCACAAGTAATAATTCAATTGAATACTAGTAGTGTCTATCATTAGAAGTGACCATAGAGTCAAATTAACAAAAATTATAATGTTGGTTATTTAAGGCAGGACAAAAACTAAATGTAGTTAACCTGACAAAACTTTATCTAGCAGGAATGACTAAATTAATTTAAATTCATACAACAAGATTACAACAAATTATTTCAAACTATTTCGATTTTGTTGGAAAAGTGTAATTCAATTTCGTGGAAAACCTTTCCTTAATTTAATTAAGTTCGTTCAACAGATTATTTTTTTGAGTGTAGCAATATTCTGGGTGTTTTACAAGACAGAACAAACTTGTGTGAGCCAAAACAACCTTCAAAGCGGGTTTTAATATGGTAATCAAACATGTGGATACGTTTTCCCATTTTTCAGTACCAAAGTTTGCGTTTGGTTAGCTGTAATGTGAATTCATAAAGCGAAAGGTTTAAAGATGTGCTAAATGCCCATTCTGATTGACTTCTTGGTTCAATACATTTAAAGTTAAAAACTCCATTTGTTGTGGAAAAGTTGAACATATTTTATCAGTTTTGAATATATGAAAAAGCCCTAGAGCATGACATAATATTCCGTTTCTGGTATTTTAGTCATGGTCTCAAAAGTAGTTCTAGCGTGACTGTCTTCATTTTAGCATTGCCTAATGATTTTTGGGTGAAACACAATTTTATAAATGATGCCAAGTTTGATACGGTTTGGTATTAGATAACTACTTTGATATGACTTTTGCTCAGTACATGATCAGGGTTATGCACAATTCAAGAATAGGATCCCTTCATTAATGTGAAATGGAACTGAATTGTTGACACAGGATTTGGAATTTAATTTGATTTGGAAAGATGTTTTGAATTGGAATGGAATTTGATTAGAAATTTGTTTGAATGATGTGAAGAGCAATTATTTACCTTCATTCATTCATTTATTCATTCATTCATTCATTCATTTATTTATTTATTTATTTACTTGCGTGCTTGCTTATTTATACACACATATATTGCATACAACCCTGTTGTGTATGTGCCTAAACTGTTAAAATGTTAAAATACGGTAGTAGAGGTAACTTTTGGTAAACCCCTCTGTCTGGTTCGTAGTGTCAGTTTTTATAGACTTTTTTACAGCCTGTCTTTAATTTTTATTAAATGAACCACTTGGCTTCAGTCAGACTCAGTACATATTTATGTAAACGCTATACAGCCTTAGGTACTGAAATCTCTGCACACAGCTAAAAGAGAAGTCTTGTTTCGTTAGTGTGTTTATGGTTGCAATGACACACACACACACACACACACACGGGCTACTTGAAAGCTTGCTAATACAGAGGATACAAAAGCACTGGCTGTGAGGTAACCTACGCAGAGTGAAGGTCTATTATAGTTCAAAGAGAATGATACAGAATGGTTTATGAGCCTTGGCTCACAGCCTTTTCCATTACAGCAGATAGCATTGAGCTTATTAAAAAGTAGACATGTCATCTCAAGGTTTTGCGCTTGCTTTCGTGTCACTTGGCTTTGGCGGTACTTCCTGTTGCTGAACGCGGTCCAATTTTTGTAATTAGCTTAGAGTCTCTGCTTGTTAAGCTACTGCAATCTAAGATGTTTATTCAGGAAACCTGTGATACAAAAATTGTTTTGTGGCTTTTAGTCAACGTCTGTTAACTTTTATGAGTAAACTAGAATATAAATGGCCTCAAAGTTGACTAAATTATCTATTAACACATATATGCTTTGAAAATGCGTATATCTCTTCTAGAAAATGCATTATCTTCTTTCTCTTCTAGACCAAAAATGTTGGTGACTACATCCTGCAACACCTTGATGGATTTATGTAAGGATTCTATTTGAGGACTTCAGGTTGGCGTTCAACACCACCATCCCTGATATTCTTTCAACCAAATGGACCTAGCCCTCTGTGTCCATCTGTCAATGAATGACCAACTTCCTGAAAGACAGACAGCAGCTAGCGAGGTAGGGAAAACACCCATGTACTGTCAGCACTTTATTGCACGGAATGCAAAAGGATAAAAAAAGATGATGGCAAGGAAGATGATGGGATTAGGGAACAATGTTTGGAGGTTATTCAACCTATGGAGTTAAGAGTAAGAGACATTTATTTGGTGGCTTGTATCAACTTTGATCTGTGTATGTTTTGGAATGATAGACAGGTGTTTATAATGGTCCATTTTAATTTCTGACAGTCATTTTGGCAACATACTGCATATTCTAGTATAACTATGGAAGTCTTATGGCAGTGGGACTTTGTGTCTGGATGTGTATCGGGAAATTGCAATTGCATTTGCCCTTTGTTTTAACTCATTTTTACATCCAGGGGAAATGCAATGGCAGCCTCCCTTATTTCTTCTGATGCCATGTGGCTGTCCCGTTTCCATCCAGATTTCACAGTCTCTGCCTTTTATCTTTCACTATCTGTCCTCAACTGTATCTCTACAGTTCTATCTGTTGAGTCCAGGTAACGTGACATCACAGGTTACTAGTACTGAAAGATGGCGGCGTCTTTGCTACAAAAGCTATAAAATCTTTTTGTTTCTTTTAAATGGTTACATTTATCATGTTTGTTATATAATTTTTGATTAGAGTGGAAATCCATTTACTAAATGTTACCTTACCCCAGTCGGGCCAGTGGTTCAGATTTTTACTTGAACAAAAAAAGAAAAGTGAAGTCCGCACACTGCATGCTACTCAAGATAAATTTATTAAAAGCACAACGTTTCGTCAGGTGCAATACAAATGTAGAGCAAAGTGAACTAACAGGTAATCACCTTAATTGGGCCCACACACAAAGACATGTAACCATTAATACAAGTAATTGACAATAATAAGTAATGTAACCAATAATACAAAAAAAAGGAAGAATATATATATATATATATATATATATATATATATATATATATATTAGTGGTGGGCCGTTAGCGCAAGTTGGGTTCGGAGCTGGCTCTATACTACACAAGCTATGATGACGCAATCTACCCGCGGCCGCGAGGAAGACACGGCTGCAACACATCATATTCGTTGTCATCTTAAGTAAACACGGTTGTATGTGTATATCGTTATCGCAAGAGGCTGCAATGTATATCACAATATGGATTTTAGGCCATATCGCCCATCCCTAATTGATAGCCTATAGTAGTTGATAATAACATAGGCCTACCTAATGTTGCCTACGGACGGTAACAGTACAGTAGTAACTTTTTACAGTCTATGAGTAGAACAGCTTTCTCAAGCAGTTTGTGATGCATTTTGGAAACAGGAGATGAGCCCCTGGTCTAATGCGCCACATGGCTTGAGAAACCCGTTCTCAAAGACTTACTTTTATAGTCATTATTTGGGTAGCACACATATTCTGAATGCCTTCGGCAGAATTCAAATGAGCCATTTTAATCTAGATTAATCTAGATTAATTTCAAAATTAATCTAGATTAATCTAGATTAAAAAAAAATAATCTATGCCCACCTCTTATATATATATATATATATATATATATAAATAAAATAATAATGAATAATCAGTCCCTCCAGGATTTCAAGATTTTTTTGTGTGATTTTTGCGATCATAGTGACTGATTTTGTGGTGGTTATTTCCAGAAATTCGCTTTTTATATTTTATATATATATTTATAATTTATAAATAATTATATATTTTTTTTCCCCTTCTCTATACCAATATTGTAAAGACTTACTTTTATAGTCATTATTTGGGTAGCACACATATTCTGAATGCCTTCGGCAGAATTCAAATGAGCCATTTTAATCTAGATTAATCTAGATTAATTTCAAAATTAATCTAGATTAATCTAGATTAAAAAAAAATAATCTATGCCCACCTCTTATATATATATATATATATATATATATATATATATATATATATATATATATATATATATATATATATATATATATATATATATATATATATATATATAAATAATAATGAATAATCAGTCCCTCCAGGATTTCAAGATTTTTTTGTGTGATTTTTGCGATCATAGTGACTGATTTTGTGGTGGTTATTTCCAGAAATTCGCTTTTTATATTTTATATATATATTTATAATTTATAAATAATTATATATTTTTTTTCCCCTTCTCTATACCAATATATTGTAAATACTGATTTTATGGCCTGCTTGTTTAAAATGAGATGCTATAGGACTACGCATATCTCCGGTCCTAATATTACTACGATGTTCGCTAATGCGAGTACGCAATGATCTAGACGTTTTACCGACATATGCAAGACCACAAGGGCAACGAATGAGATCAATCACATGAGTAGAAGCATAAGTAATGGTACCACGTATCGGAATATTGCGGCCAGTACGTGGATGACTAAAGGAATTGCACTTATGTGTAAAGGCACACTGGACACAATTGCCACACATGTAATTGCCTGGAGGAAGAGTTGGAATACCTTGTTTTACACATGAAGGAAATTCAGATTTTACAAGCAAGTCACGAAGGTGGTTTTGACGTTTACAAACCAATAACACCTGATAATTTAGGATCACTTGAAATAATGTGCCAATGCTTATTTAAGACTCTGCAAAACTTTTACTTGCCCTGCCAAAGATTTCACTGGGCCCACAACAAAATTAATAAAGTAAAAGAAAAGTATAAAACAAGTCTAGTATTGTTCTCGTTATTTTTGATACATGTAACTATAATTAAAAAGGTTATGACACTAAAAGCTACTAGATTAACTAATTTAAACAGTAAGTAGAAAATGGGAACAAATAATCAAATTACGAGCAATAGCACAAATAAATACAACACAAAAAACATATAAATTAAACATGAACGGTTTTCATGTAGGTTTAAACAGGAGATTTTCAGGTAGAGAAATTGTAATCTAATGTATAGCCTAACTATATATCAACTTTTGTTAAAGTTTATCAGTGAAGAGCAGTTAAAGATGCATAAATAATGTTTTGAAAGGTTGAAAATATAAAATGTTAAATACTGTTATTTGAAATTATTTAAAAAAATGAAAAGATACTTTATTTAAAAAAATCACATTACAAACAAACCATCATTCAAAATAGCAGCATTTATCTAAAATAGAAAGCTTTTTAACATTATATAGGCTTACAGTTCAAAAGTTTGGGAGATTATTTTTTTGGAAAAAAAATTTAAAGAAAGTATTTGCCTACTTTTATTCAGCAAGGATGCATTACATTAATCAAAAGTGACAGTAAAGACATTTATAATGTTACAAAAGCTTTCTATTTACTTTCTAAGGCTTTTTTTTACATTAATAATAATCAGAAATGATTTTTGAGCATATTATTCCTTCAGGTAGATTACATGTTTTCTTGCGTGGCTGGATGTTTGACTCATGAACAATAATCACGTTGTTTGCATTCGCCAAAATTGTTTTGCCGAAATCAAAACGTGGACAGTAAAAGGTTATTACCGTTAGCGCGAGACGAGTCCGGCTTGAAGCGGAAGCAACCAGACAGCAGAGGAACAATGATTTGTCTAAAAACAGTGATTAAAAAAAAACTGTGATTGGATGATGACAGGTGTCGGTGATCATTCTCAAGTGTCGTGGTCAGCACTGCTGCTGTTGCTATTGTATCAGTCAGTGGTTAGATCAGCTTGTCGAAAAACGGGACATGGGAGGTCATGCACGGGACAAATATATTAGGCCCAAAATACGGGACGTCCCACCTAATTCGGGACAGTTGGCAACCCTAGTAACTTAGTCCACGATATACTGTACGCGAAGAACGAATGACGAATCTTTTTTTTTTCTGAGGTAAAGTTAGGCTTCTGTCTCTGTTGTTTTCCTCAGCGTCTCCGCATAATGACAGAGAAACGGGCAAGAACATGCATAACTTTGTTCGACTGTCATGAATATATGAAATGTCCATTGACATCAAGTACAAGTTAGCCAAGCATAGATGAATCTTACCTGTCCAGGAGAAAATTAGCAACGTCGCGTCTGTGTTCAAATTCTAATCCATTTTCAGCCGTCTCCATCTTTCAAAAGCATCTCCAATACAAATTCTGTTTTTATTTCGGACTTTGTCACGACGAATTTCTGAATTATAACGAGGTCTTTTTTGATTTAGTAACGTTAGTCATTTTTATCCGCCTAGAGTTAGGGTAGGTAAGAGCAGAGCTGGCAACCCGGATCCCGAAACACTACTGACTTCGTGATTGGTCGATAGGTGGAGGGAGGCGCGTCAGGCCAAAACACAAAATGACAACATCAACATCAGTTGAGGGCTGCAAGTCCACTTTTTAAATGACAATATCCTAGCCATACTACTGTTGTCAGTGATATAAGTATTTGAAATGAACATGATTTCTTAATGTCTGGTGACACATCAGGGCCATTTTATGATTAATTGAAATAGATTTCTTACATACAGCTCCTTTAAATGTGAAATTAAACCCGCCAGGAGGTGGCAGCAAGTCACTGTTAATGAGTGAGTCATTGAGATTCAGCTGATTCATTCAAACGGCTGATTCATTCCTTAAAGAAGCATTTTACTGTCTTAATGAGTGAGTCATTGAATAATTTATTCAGCTGATTTATTAGAAAAGCTGATTCATTCTGTAAAGATGCACCGTAAACATGTTGTGGATTGCCTAGAGATGTGAAACATCTGCTGTGCTGTGGACATCGGCCGTTTCTCAATATGCGTTCTTGTCTGTACTTGCGTTCTTGTGGACTTGTGAAACGTCATCAGTCGCTGCCCAAACACCGTCCCAATACACAAGTTTGCATTTTAGCAAGAACGGTTAAAAATCCCTGAAGTGTTCTTGACACGCCCATTTTACCGAGGATGCATAGGTTGGTAACTTGTGTGAACTTGACGGCAGAAATATCCCAGCATTCATTTCGGCATTCGAGGAACGAGAGGTCAATACAGCAAGTCGTTTTTCTACAATTTTGTACGCTATTTCATCACTAAATTCACTTCTGAGAACATTTGATGCGAGAAATCAACTGTATAGATTTCAAATATTGCCATTTTTCGAAAATTTATGGCGAATCGAAAATGCGCTCAAACGTTTTCAGAAGTGAGAATCTCCAGCGTAGGTAGCTTTATTGTTATGAATATACATTACATAGTGTACAGTTGTAGAGTAATCCCTTGAGCTGAGGGTAGGCTTAGGCGATAAAGCCTGGCTGTTATCGTCAATAATTCTTGTTATGTTTGGGTACTGCAGACGGCATCTGTGCGGGGGTATTATTGCGCAATACCAGCAAGAACACATCGTCTCAAACTGTCAGCAGCGTTCTGTGTGCTCGTCACCTTGTGAGTTCATTCTTCCAAGAACAACTAGCAAGAGCGTTCTCCCCAAGAACACAAGTCCGTTCTTTGCATTCTTGGTTTTGAGAAACTGTACGTTGTATAAAATCAATGTCACATTTGTAATCATGCTGATATTTGGAGAAAAATGGCACTTTTAGTGTGGTTAACTATATTAAATGAAATACATATATATAAGACATACAGGGACATTTTTGCCTCTTATCTTGAATCTGGGGGCATTTTAAATGCATTTTAATAGACTAAATCACGTAGTAAAAGCGTGTGCTCTAAATGTGCATGTGCGCTAGTCTAATCTGTTAGACGACATCACGTAGGCCTAGTGTCTATGCGTGCACTCAATGGGTGTGTTTTCGTTTGGTTTTTGTAATGTGAGAGACGTACTCGTTAATGTCAGATCTTTAAATCAACCATTGCGATATCATAGACGATATATATTGCACACCCCTACAGCACTGACGCGATCGGGCAAGTGACAGTTCCTTCAACTGTCCCGAGCGTCGTTCACACTGGCCCGGGCCATCGGGCAGTCCTTATAGTTGAGCACTGCCTTGACTGACAGCTTCATATCCACTTTAACTAATTAATTATTATTGAATTTTATTACATTTATTGGTTACTTACTAACATGAAAATTATTATCTGCTTTTCCACCCATAATTTTATAGCCTAAAATGTTTGATCTTAATTTTATATAATTGAGAAAATCCTGTTATTTCTTCCTCAAAACCTTTTATATGTGCCTGTCTTTGAAAGCAGATTGTTAAAAAATCGTTGAACTCTGACCCTGAAAATGTATTAAATTTGACTGGCACCTGAGATTTATTTATTTATTGATTGATTGGCATTCCAAGTTTGTGTACAGTATGCATCAGATGGTAAATGATCGAACCGTGGGTGTGCCATCTGAGGCTGAGGTGACTCTCCCTCCCACGATCAGAGCATCAAAACAAAGAGCTCTGCTGACAACAACCACAACCTCAATCATATAATTCCGGCTGTATCTTATTTACAGCACACAACACTTCTCTCCGCTGACACAGAATCTTTGTTGAATGATTAAAAATGCTAAGTGAAAACCTCAGAGGACTTACAGAAACTCTTCCACAGCGAGAGCAGGATTATCAATCACTTTGAAACTCTTGGTTGATCAACGTCCATCACCTTTTATTCCAGTGAAGCTCATTGACCGGCTTGTCTTATTTAAAGAGTGCTAACAGTAAGACGATCAATCCCAGTGTAGTTAGTCTGTCTCCTGTGGCACAGATGCATTGGAAATAATATGTTGGGAAATTCTGTTCTATAACAAACTTATCCAACTTGCGGCCCACACAACAAAACCGTTTCCGCGGCACACTGTAAGAATTTTAACGGACCTAACTATTTGTGTTGAGCTGGTTAACGAAGACTTGGGAACGGAGACTAACACAGTTGCTACATTGCTCATCGCTGCAAAAGCATGCTGTAAATAGAAACATTTGACGCTCTCCAGAGCACAAACACAAATAGGGTTTGCCAAATCTGTTTTTCCAATAATCTATTTTTACAGCTTCAACTGATGGTTCTCTTGTTTTCATTGTTCTTGTTGAACAATGTTCTTGTTTCTTGTTCTCTGCACCCCAGAGGAACAGGGCCTGACCGAGCCTCTTGCACATAACAATTAGACTTTATTAACTAAAATCTTTGTGACTTACCTAATGTAAAGTTTGGTGTTGTTTAGCACTGTTTAACTTTTTCATTCTGGTGTTTTTCAGGTGCTTTATAGTGATGTCTCTGTACACTGCTCACAAAGTGTGAATAAAATGCTCACACAGTTCTTCACAGGGAATCAATGGATATTTTAAAACCATACAGCTAAGCTGGGGAAAGTTAATTTAATACCTCCAAAAATATCCAGATCCCAGTGGGATGCGAGTAATTGGCTTGTTCTGTCATGTTAGAGAACATTGCACATGCTGCAAACATGTTTACAAGTATGTTTTTATTACAGAATATTTTGCCATTTTTAATGAATGTGTTTGCTGTGTCAAAAAGCACATTTGCAAAGGGGGCATGGGAAAGATGATCAGTGTCTTATCAGTGTTGGAGAATCTTGTGTGGCTCTGTTGTATTACATCGCAGATCATTATAAACTAGTCTTACTAAACTAATAAGTTGGCAATGGAGTCATTGCTCTTTTTTTTGTGTGTGTGCAAAATGGTGTGGATCAGTGTACCACCAGTTCAGAGGGTTCAATTCCTGTTCAGATCAAATGACAATATTTGTAGCATAATGTCAATTACCAGACAATATTTTTGACTTGTCATTTAATTATTATTATTTTTATTTTTATTTTTATTTATTTTTTGTCTTTAAAATAAAGGACAGGCAATGTTAGAATATTAAAATGCATAATTTAGACAGCTTTACAAGTCAAATAATACATTTAAAGTATTTTTGGATGAAATATTATTCTTCAATAAATATTTGAGCATCTTTAAATAGTTTAAACCCTCTGGATACAATTTACTTTAATTGTATGTACCTCAAAATAAATTGGTGCAATTTGAAATAATTTACTGCAATGACCTTTCCAACTGAATTTAACATGAACGAAACATTTAACAGAAAATGTATTTAATTCCTTTGGCTGAGTAGTAAAGGTATTGGGTTTGGCTAAATTCTAAAGAAACCAACTTAGTCAGGGTGCTTGCAGCACTAGAAATGGAAAGGCTTACATTTAAAAAAAAAACAACACACAATTCTTATAGTTAATTAAATAAAATAAGTCTGTATCATTTATTGTGCCAATGAATGCATTTGCAAAAAGTACCATTACCAATATTTTGTCGGACATATTATATGGTAGTACCATGGTATATTTCAAAGTAGGCCTACATTTAAAAAAAAAAAGTACCATGATTGACAAAATTCACAAAATTGTGGTGAATTTAAAATATCAATTCTCCCAGTTTCGGACGACAATCAGTTTTGTCATAATTACAAGGGGGTGGGTTTGAGAACTGCTGACCTACAATATAATATGTTGGCAAAAAGTTATATTCACGTTTTTTTTTCTCTGAAATATAAGCATTGCTTGGCTTTAGAAAGCTCAATGAGTTTCTGTTCTGCTTCACCAAGACAGTACGGAAGCCTCTGTGTGCATTAACATTTATCACTTCTGAAGTGCCCACACATCGTCTTCCTCATATTAAATCATACTATCAGTCCCTTTCCATTAACCCAGGTGCATGGATATTAACCTGGTATATAAATACACATATCCACAATGCCATAATATATTACACCACCACAAAGCACAAGTTAAAATGGATCTCAGCAAGGCCTTTGTTTTGTAAAATTTATGAGTGCCATTATAAAAAAACATCAGCCTGCTAAGATAAGTCCTGATTGAACAGGAGAAAATAATGCTTGGAGCGGTGGAATGAGCTCACTGGAAACATGCATTTCATCTTGTGCCATGCAAATCAATGGGGCCCAGCAGGGACCTGTACGCAAGAGCCTTTATTCACCCTACTTGAACTCGCAGCACAGCCACAAGTGAGCTAACATCTTAATTCAGTGTGTTAGCCATGCTGGTGGATCTCAGGTAATATTTCCATACTTGTCCGTTCAAAAAAAGAAAAGAACAAGTGTGCCTGTAGTCAGTTTCATTATGATATGTGAGTCAGAAGGGAGTAAGGAAGAATAACAGAGCATACTGTGTGAGGTGCATTCATCTGCGACACGTCACAGTGTTCCTCAAATCAACTCTGCATACACTGGTGGAAACAGCGGCATCAATGTAATGCTAGGTTTTCACAAAAGCACAGATCGCAAACTGATGTCTAAAAGCATCATGCTAACACATGTGATCTAAACACTTACTATCACAAAACATTATAGTTTTGTTAGGCCTATGTGTTTCTTAAGAGAACGTTTCTGACTGAAACGGAATTTGTTACTCAAGCTGAACCCTGTTTGTTCAATGTGCAACCTTATTTGACATCTGGTACTGAGTGTTAAAATCGAAGGGGAACTGAAAGCAGAATAGATTGAGGTTGATTAATTGGGTCAAAGTTTGTGATATTGACTGGATTGGCTTATGCAGAGATGCAGAAAGTGATCACCAATGCAGTGGTATTATTTAATTACACCTGCCAAAAGGAATTATTGATCTTTTAATTATTTTCTAGACGGGAAGGTACTAAGACACCCTCTGCAAAACAAAGTGATCATCATCATCATAATCAATATATGCAATCTAGATAGATGATTAAACAAAAATGCTGTTAGCTCAGAGCTGTATTATGGCTCTGGTATCCTCATTTTCTTTTTTTATATTTATTTTTTCCCCCAATTATAATATATGCATTAATTTCAGATTCACCGTGCAGTGGAGGCTTGTAATGATACAAGCATGTTGCATATGAGCTGCTGTACTTTTTTCTCCAATCATTTAACAAACACATTGATTGCTTCGGAACTCGTTTAATTTGACTCAAGGCCCTGAATGCTTTCAAATGTGTAATTTAGCCCATAAAATCCTTCTGTTCTTTTCTTCCATATTACCCGTTGCATTAACCTTGAGAAATCTTAAGCTCCTAGCTGACGTACCTTAAGGGGAAATTCATAAAGAGGAGCAAATGATTAAAACCTTTAGAGTTACATTACAATAATTGTTCCCAGGGTAACTTGGAAAAAAAATAATAGATAAAATAATAGATTTTTGGATGTGAAATGTAAAATGCACAGTAATAATTTTTTTTCTTAACGTTCTACATGGCTGTTGCCTGTCACATGGGGGAGATAAAAGACAACCTCCATTTCCTATGCGTGCTCACCTCATATACCTTCTGCCATACCTTCTCAAAACGGTTGTAAAATGTAGGGCACATATTTAGGCTCTGCTTGAAGAAACCGTTTCTACCTAGAATTGCTTCTCGCCTCAGAGGGAGAGGCTAAGGAGCAGCAAATGGAGGTTGTGCACCTTTTAGTGACATCCACTCTGTGGAATTTCAAAGGAATCGCCTGCGTGGCTATGCTAACGCTGCTGCTGATCAGGAAAGTTCTGACGAAGCATATCTGAAAATTAAAGCATTCCACTTCTACACTGTCAGCATAAACTGCAAACCTCAATCAACTGTTTGAATAATTCCACTGCACATCTTTCTCACAGATTTTAACCTCCTATTAGGAAAGGTCAGCCTGTGCTCCTCACTAGATAAAGAATTATGGACCTTACTCCACATTCAAGACCCATAATTCCATATTGGCACATTATTACCTGATTGGAGGTAATTAGGCTCAGTACAGTTAAAGGTATAGTTTATCCAAAAAGTGGTGTTTTTGTGTGAGTGTGTGTGTTTTTCTTTTTCCATTTATACAATAAAAGTCAGATCATTCTTCCTGGCCACTGTTGCCTTTGGCTTGCTTAGTTGGGGACACTTATTATAATTGGCTTGACTGCACTGACACTATTGGATGAGAACTGAACTGAACTGATCTGGATGATGGCATCACTGTTTTCACCAAAGCTTAATTGAACTAATTTCACAATTGATGAACTTAACCCAGTTATTGAACTGAACTGAATCAATGCTGAGCTGACTTCTGCTGAACAATGACACTATTGTCTTTTTAGAGTTCTGTTTCATTGATCATTATTTTCCTGTTTTTTTTTATTGTAAAGCTGCTTTGAAACAATCTGTATTGTATAAAGTACTATATAAATAAAGCTGACTTGACAACTTTAAAAAGTCATACAGGTTTCAAACGACAATGAGGCGGAGTAAATAATGACAGAATTTAAATTTGTGTATGAACTATCCCTTTAAACACAGCTTTTTCTGTACGTAGTATTGCATCTTTGTACATAATCTGACATGCAGCATGGTTTTAGAGCTGAACTCGCCAGTGTAAAGCAGTCTACACTAATTTATTGCATGCAGTAGGGATGCACCAGAGAGTCTCTACTTTTCTCCTTTTAAAGGAGTTTGGATTGATCTGCAAGCAAAATCCACTGCTGCTAAGTGCAAATTTACTTGTTTTTTTTTTTTTTTTTTTTTTTTAAAGCATGCCGCAGAAGCTGGATACAAAATCACTTAGTAACGCAACCAATTCCGTGATCTTGTGATCACGTTAGACTGTAAACTAGCGAGTTCCGATATTTGAGATGAGGTTTGTAAATTCATACTGTAGATACACCAGTCAGGTAGCTTCAGATGTCCATCCATCCATCCATCCATCCATCCATCCATCCATCCATCCATCCAGAGATCATGATATATAACATGAGAGGCCAAGGCATGCTTTATACTTCATAAGGTTGTACTTTTGATCAAACTTTTTTTCTAGGTTTAATTGATCTAGCTGCTCATTTTTGGCAGACTAAAATGAATGCTTGTCCGTTACAGTCTTGTTTATGTCTTGTCCTCTTTGGAAGTGAAAAAAGTTGATGTTTTTGGCATCAGATTTTAAATGCTCTTGCTGAATGTATAAATGAGGTATCCCCTGGAGTTTCACTGTGCTTTAGTGTGCACAGCACAGAATCTTTCACAAGCAGACTGATCACACAATTGGTAAAGAAAAACAGCAGGAAAGACGGAGTTAAAATAAGCAAGTAGCCTATAACAAAAGACAAGCTGACCCAAAATACATGAATTCGCTTTCTCTGAATTTAACCTTTCAGTTGTTGTTTTTATGTATCTCCTGAAGGAGAGCATAATGAAGGCATGATGCTTTATGTGTGTAGACCACCATGTTTTACATGATCATCTCATTAAAGGAGCTTTATCATTAAAGGGGATTGCTTCATTTGGCAACAGCTGACTGATCATTACTTCAATGACATTGCTGATGCTTTCCATCTGGTCTGCCACAACCTGCAGGTAGAGTTGTACTGATGTCCTCAAGTGAAAGTGTGAAGATCTGATTTCTTGAGATATAACAGAAACACTATTTTAAGTACATTCTGACATTAAACAATTTCAGACATTGATTTATTTCTATACTTCAGACTAACTTTAAAGGGATGTTCATATTATACGATTTTTTTCTTTTTCTGATTGCTGGGAGTGTGACAGGGAATATGTACTTGATAGATCAAGATAGATTAAGCCTCTGTTGTTGCCGTTTTTATAAGTTAATGCAAGCAGTAGGTTTATTGGCAACATGCAGTACAGAGGAACTGTAGCCTACAATTGCCTCGAGAGCATATGTTAGAGTGGGTCTATCTTTGGCTTGTCCGTTTCGGAAATTTATGAGCCCATCTGCAGCCAGTAAACTTCTTTTGTAAAATAGGTCACATAATAGATGATACCATTTGTGAGAGAGATACACTTATCTTCCTCCTTTTGCCTAGAAGTCACCTATTCTACAGTGAGTTTGGATGTAAAACTTTCAGTTATATATGTTTGTTTGCAATGGTTTTTCTTCTCCTTTTATTATTTTGTCTTTTTTTCTGCATTTCAATACCTTTTCATAGATGTCAACAGTCTTAAAAAACTCTAGATACATTGACGTAAAATGTAAACTAGAAGTAGTTTTTAACTAGTTTTATGGAAAACAGTTGTTTCTTATATATTTCTATACCCAATATATGCATGATTTTTTTTTTGTCTACAAATTAAAATTAATATAAAATATCAACTTAATTTATGAATGTGAATTTGGGTATTTTGACATTTATTTATGTAAAGATCACATGCAAGTCTTTATTTCTCATCATTAAGGGTGTTCCGATTGATCGGGTGCTGATCGTTATCAGCTGATAATAGCTTTATATAGTTTGATCTAGGGGTGGGCGATATGACCAAAATTTTACATAACGATATATGTAGGCCTATATAACAATCGCAATATAGGTATTTTTGCTTAAAATAAGGTTTTTATGAAATCAAAAGTTTTGATACCATTGAAATTTCATAATTCTTGTCACTATTTTTAATATCACGAAAAAAAACTAAGACTAGACTAAAAAACCTCTTAAGCTTACTGAAGACAAGTAAACAGTGATAAAGAAAGAACAAAGAAACTAGGCTAATTACAAGCAGGAAAACAATCTACAATTGAACAAACGCACAAATGAAATCGCCCCACCTGAAAAATGTCAAGCACTATAAATAATACATTTGTATAAAGTAATCAAATGTATAAATGTCAAAATGTCAAAAAACACTGCGTAGTCCTCACTGTGTAAATTAAATATACATTTATTCTTATTAAAGTTACAAAAGTTATTCAGTCAGTTATTTTCTTTTTTGTTGTTGTTGTTTAATTAACATTAATAACGACAGCAGGTAAATGTGGATGCTCTCACTTTAAGATTGACTGCACGGATCCAAAAATACATTTGCATTTTCTTTCTCAACTGTTTACGTTCACTAAATATATTGTGTTTACTTGCAAAGACATGGTCACTTCTTTTTTTAAATTCGCACACAGGAACCAATAAGCGGAATCGTAATGCACACGTTTTTGTCATCACCGGTTCTTGGAAATTTGGAACCTGTTCTAAAAGGGAACCGGTTCTCGATACCCATCCCTAAATCGAATAATACATCACTTCTTCCAAAACTGCAAGAGGCTTAACTGAAAAATATGATCTGATGATATTTCAAGCTTTGAACTGAAGTCAAAACACACTCAGTAAGACTAGTATGACCTTGACTGAGGGCTTATTATATATTAGAGTTAAAAAAAAAAAAAACCTGCCTATAATAACCTCCCTGGATATGAACGCTAAATGCCAAGGGCATGTTGAGACTCGAGCCAGGCTAATACTTGGGAATTTGAAAAAATATTATGGACAGTAAATTTTATTCGGGTCACCCTGACAGGGTTGTGTGACATTCAGAATTGAATTTGGGGTAGTAAAAACATAGCCTAATAAAATAATTGATGTTTTACAATTTAATTTATTTAGACACACATTTTCAAAAAGTTTGAGGTTGGTAACATTTTTAATGTTTTGGAGAGAAGTCTCTTACAGTATGCTCACCAAGGCTGCATTTATTTCATGAAAATTACAGTTAAATATAAATATTATTAGAAATTGTATTAGATTTTATTTTATTATTTATTTATTATACATTTTTATTGTAATACACTTAAGCTAATTTATTTCTGTGATGGCAACACTGACTTTTCAGCAGTCATAGACCTTATTCAGAACAGCGCCAAGACAGGTATGAAAGCGAGGCTGTGAGGGATGGGCTTACCATGTTTTCAATGGCATCTGCTGTAAAGAGCTCCTAGATCACTTAATTCTCATATTGCTCATATTGTCTGGGATTTTTTGATTACTGGAATTTCTCATAACAGTTCAACCCACTGAAGAGATGTATGTCCATCTAGCTTTCATTCCCTTTTAAAGGTGGTGCTGCTGTGAATAAAGTCCATTACTCCAGTCTTCAGTGTTGCATGATCCTTCAGAAATCATTCTAATATGCTGATTTGCTTCTCAAGAAACTTATCATCATCATCATCATCATCATCATCATCATCATCATCATCATCATCATCATCATCATTAATGTTGTAAACAGTTGTGCTGCTTAATACGTTTGTGGAACTGGAAACCTGATGTTTTTACTGTCAGTTTTGATACATTTAATGCAACCACAAGTATAAAAGGTAAAAAAAAAAAAAAAACTTGCTAACCCCAAACTTTTGAACAGTAATGTGTGTGTGTGTATATTTATGTGTGTATATATATATATATATATATGTGTATGTATGTATGTATGTATGTGCATGTTTCGCGACATTTCAAAGTGAAATGTCCAGTGAGTGGCGCAGAGTTTAGTTTTTTACAGAACAGATGAACGTGAATATGGCAATGTTTTATGCATCACTGCAGTTCTAAGTTTTAAAGTTATGTACACCTACTAAACCCTAAACCTACCCGATAGTGTTACAAAAGCAAATGCAACATAAAAACACAATCTTAACCATGGCATTTTAGCTTGTTTTTGTGCTATTTTATCTTGACTCGTCTTTCACAGGATTCATACCTGAGATCTTTGCGTCACAAGTACAATTCTGTACCAGCTGAGCTATCGAGCAAACTTTACTGACGTACGTAACGTACATATGGAGCTGGTTAAGTGGTGCAAACTCCAAAATATATTCATTTTCGAATCATGCACTATGGTGAAATGTGTTTTGAGGTCATATCATAATTGTGCTTGTGAAAACAAGTCTTATTAATCCATAATCTGTCATAATTTTGCGAAACGATTAAAAGTGCTTGCTGTTTTACTGCCTCTAGTGTTCATTTCTGTTAGAAACTGCAGTGATATGTACGTACTTTGCATTTTCCAAAAATGTTGCCACAGGTACGTTGTGTTGCTATTCTGCACTCTGTATCCCACAAGTTTTGTGTACAGCCATCGATTACAGAACTTTTGCTTTGTTTTTAAGACCTTTTTTATCCACTAGCAGATGCAGTGAGTGCCTACATCTGTGCAACCGACAGCTTGGCTGTTAACTTCCTCTCCCACCAGAAACCGAGGAAACAATAGGGAATAAATAAAGCCTCCGTGGAGCTCCCACAAAACAAGATGAAACCTAAAAAGTAAATTTAGTGTTTGTTCCAGCTTCTATGTATGACATTATCTCCAGATTGGACTTGTCTCTTAGCTTTAGTCTCAGACAGACCTGGACAAATCAATGTGGCATCCCAGATTCCAAGTGTCTGATTTCAAGCAAGTAGCCTACCCTGCATGACTTTTAATGCGGAATATGTTAAGATGATTTAAAAAAAAAAAAAAAAAAAAAGATTTGATTGAGAAGAATACAGTATACTAGTCTTCCTTTTCTACTTGTGCAGAGATCCTCAGACATAAAAGTTAACAAGAGGTAGGAGGTAATTATAATTGCCCTCTGCCTCTATAAGAGCTTAAAAGACATAAGAGTTATTAAGGCCCACTGCTAGTGGGCCAGTGGGAAACTAGACCTCTCCATTTCTTTAAATGACTGGTGGCTTGAAGGAAATTAATGAGGAGAGGCTCTTAAAAGTCTGCAACAGAAGAGCCTGGACACAATCAATTTAAAACTGAAGTGTCTGTTGTTTTTTATGTAATTTTTTTTTCTCATATGCCAGCGATATGTAGCGACTCCTAAATGTAAGACATTTGTTGGCCATTTATGTCCACTGAGCACTTTTATATTTGCTCTTTTTGTTTGAGCATCATGACCACACCAACACTGCAACAAACAAATACGTTTGGAGTAGTGTTGTCACGATACTAGAATTTCTAACTTCAATATACGATACCTTGAAAATTATCGATATTCGATACCATTTTCGATACCACGGAGAAAAAAACTGCCACAATATTAGGGGGTATTTTTTTTATTTAAAGCTAAATATAACAAGTTGACAATGAGGTATATTTTACATGAACAAAAATGTCCTGAGGTAGTGCACTTGTTCAAAAGCATAAATGCTGGTTAATACATTAATGTTAGGCTATTTGATGAACAGATTTAAACGCAAATGTGTGTGCATCAAACGCGAAAACAATGCTCACTGGATCAACATGAAGTCAAGTCACCTTTATTTATATAGTACTTTTAACAATACAGATTGTGTCAAAGCACTTAACAGGATCAAATTGGAGGAGAGTGTCCGTAATGTATAATAATAAGATTAAACATTCAATTTTCAGTTAAAGGTATTTCATTATTGAATTCAGAGATGTCATTGTCTAGCTCAATTTAGTTTAATTAGTATCTGTGTAATCAAATTGATGATATTTGCTAATGAAGGCAAATAATAATTCTTGAATAAAGTTAAATAAGCACCAGTTAATTTACATTTGACCACAGTTAAAATGTACTTGTCTAAGATCACACAGAACGAGCAGTGCGCTGCGTTTTTTATGTTGCTAGGCAACCACTGAAACAGCTGTCCTGTCAGTCAAGTAAACATCAAATCAGCCTTTAATTAACTTTATTTACTTTCTGTTAACATTGTGATAGTTACGGTTCATGAAGTCGTTAAGCTCCTGGTAACCAAGAAGGCCCGCGCGGCGCATAAACAGCGCGCAGAACGCTCGCTGGAAACCAATTGAAAATAGGCGCCTCTCATTGCAAAAAACGCGTCAGATATGATCGGCCCCATTCACTTCACTTTTGCTATTTAACCAGAGCGAATGAGACGAGTGCGCGTGTGGTGTTTATCTACGCGCCTTTGGAGAGAAGTGAAAGTAAAGGGCGGCTAGTATCGATACTTCGGGAAATTAATATTGGTACCATTTAGATATTTCAGTATCTCTATTTATCGAAATATCGATATTTTTGACAACACTAGTTTGGAGTGGAAATATCTATTTGATGAACAATGGCAGTGGGGGAGAGGAAGTCTGATTTAAATAGATATTAGGGGTAGCCTATATAAATAATTGAATATTTGTTTTCATTTTATTGTTTTATTGATTTATACTGCTCGTCTGCGCCGCGACCATGCGGAAGCTGCACTCGCCAAGGGCGGCTGCCCTGAGTGCGACTTGATGGACCTCTCCACCCTTCGGGCTCGACTGGCTGTTTTCTTCTCCTCGACACTCTCTACCGTAGACGGCGCTCTGCAGAAAGGCTATGAGGCAATTCCTCCCCTCAAGGAACCGGTGGCCGCACACCTGTGCCCACCCACTGCTACTGGATGGAAAGCTAAAGCGTTGCATCCATCCAAGCCTTGCTGCACCACTTCAGCTCTCACTGGCCGCGCATATGCCGCCGATGGCCAAGCTGCTTCGGCGCTTCACACCATGGCTGTCCTTCAAGTTTTTTTTAGGCCAAACTTCTCCGCTCTTTGGACGAGTCTGACGAGACCTGAACCAGAAGCTTTCAGGGATTTGTGCAGCGCCACAGACCTGGCCCTGCGAGCCACAATGTCGACAGCCCAGGCAACTGGATGAAGCAATACTAGCTTGACGGTGCTTGAGCGGCACCTATGGCTTAATTTGACTGACATGAAGGACGCAGATAGGGCTTTTATGAACTCCCTTATCTCCACCACCGGTCTGTTCGGCCCAGCAGTCAGAGGGTTTGTAGAGCGCTACACTGCGGCTCAGAAAGTGTCGCAAGCTATGCGTCACTTTCTCCCGAAATGTTCCAGCTCTGCTTTGAGCCGCCAAGAGAAGGCGCCACCTCCTCAGCAGGTAAAATCAGCGCCTACGGTGTCCCAGCCCCGCCCAGCGGCGGAAGTCCGTCACCGCTCTCGCTCTGCTAAGCGGTAGCAGTTCCCTGAGAGACGGGGACCCCGACCCAAGATTGTGTTGGACCCCGAGCCTCGTAAGCCCTCCAAACCTTAGGAAGAAAGAGAGAGTTTGAGTCCCGCCGAGGCCGGACCACTCTCCAAAAAGCGTCTCACACATTTCCCAGTCACTGTTTTTTTTCAGGTTGCTGGAAATACCAATGTTGCAGTAAACGGGTCTGTTATAAAACATGCACACCTGCAAACAAACGCCGTTTTTACGGTGACACAAATAAAGCACAAATAGAGTTATTTTCTGTCTGTGTCATATGTAGGTCACGTGCTCACGATAAAGTACGCACCTCTACACACAAGCACTGCTCCCACAGTATTAACCTCTCCTCCTGCTCCCGCTGGAAGGGTAATGAATGTAGTGCATGTGCCCACTATGGAGTACGCACCCCTACACATAAGCACTGCCACCACAGTACCAATTCTCCCCCCAGCTTGTGCGGGAGATGTAATAAATGTAGGTTGTGTGCCCACTATGAAGTACGAACCCCTACACATGAAAACTGTTTGAGATGTGATGAAAGGTGTGCCCGCTGTAATGCACGTGCCCCTGCACATAAGCGTTGTTCACACAGCACTACAAGACGGCTGGACAACAAGACAAATCCTTGCGCAGATTTGCCCAGGTGATTGGTTTTTCTCAGTGGATCTGAAAGATGCTTATTTTTACATCCAAATATTGCCCCATCACAGGCCATACCTGAGATTCCTGAGTGATCTTGACAGACGCCTCCAACCTAGGTTGGACCATAAGCCAGACCATAAGCCAGAACCGTCTCTGGCTTATGGTCAAGCCCGGAGAAGCACCTACAAATAAACTGTCTAGAGATGAGAGCGGTTGCTCTATCACTGAAAGCTTTTGTCCCATATCTAAAAGGCCACCACGTCCTTGTCTGTACGGACAACATGGCAGTGGTGTCCTGCGTAAATCGCCAGGGCGGTCTCAGGTAAAACAACCTGCACGCCATGGCCAGGAGTCTCATTCTATGGGCTCAGCACAACCTGCGCTCGCTGAGGGCAGCGCATGTGCCAAACATTCTGAACCAGGGTGTGGATATGCTATCCAGAGACAATGTTCCCCCAGGGGAATGGTCTCTTCACCTGCAGACGGTTCAGCTGATATGGAGCATCTTCGCCTCAGAAGATAACGCTCATTGTTTAACATTTTTCTCAAAGAGCAAGGATGCGCTAGCCCATGACTGGCCGAGCCATCCGCTATATGCATTTCCTCCGGTCACGATGCTACCACAGGTCATCGAACGGATCAGGAAAAGCAAGTGTGCAGTGCTACTAATAGCCCCTCTCTGGAAGACCCAGTTATGGTTCTCCGAGTTGGCACAACTGCTGGAAACAGCCCCATGGCCAATACCGCTGAGGAGAGATCTCCTCACGCAGGCGAACGGGAAAATCTGGCATCCCCGGCCCGACTTGTGGGCCCTTCATGTATGGCCCCTCAACGGGTACCCGGGTGTCTCCCGGATAGGGTGCTAAAAACCATCTCTGAAGCAAGAGCGCCTTCGACTAGGTGCCTCAACGCTCAGAAATGGGCAGTGTTCTCTGGCTGGTGCGCAGAACGGAGCCTGGACCCCTACTTGTGCCAAGTGCCAAGTGTACTCTCCATTTTTGCAAGAGCTCGTGAACGCGGGTCGCACCCCCACCATGCTCAAAGTATATGTGGCGGCCATAACAGCATCTCATGCTCTTGTGGCCGGACAATCACTAAGAAGAAACAACCTCATTGTGCGCCTCCTTAAAGGGGGCAAGGAGGCTAAACCCTGCTTTGGTCTGCGAATCTGAAGCATCTCTCGCTCAAAACCGCTCTCTTACTGACGCACGCTTCAGTCAAGAGAGTGGGCGATTTACATTCCATATCAGTAAGCGCATCCTGCCTTGATTTTGGGCCTAACGACTCCAGAGTCGTGCTTAAGCCAAGGCATGGTTATGTTCCTAAAGTCCTCTCGACTCCGTTAAGAGCACAGGTTATTTCACTAGCAGCTCTTCCCTCACCAAAAGATGAAAGAGACGCGAATTTACTCTGTCCCGTCAGGGCTCTCAGAGTCTATTTGGAGCATTCTGCCTCGTTCAGACAAGCTCCAGAACAGTTTTTTGTATGCTTTGGCGGCCGCATCAAGGGGCTCGCCGTCTCAAAGCAGAGATTATCGCGCCTTGAGCTACTGTAAGGAGCGAAGTTTAAGCACGCACAGCGTTATGAAGGGGGTTCCCATAGCGTAAGCTAGCCTTACGCAATAGGAGAGACAAGGGAACGAAAGGGAATGTCTCGTTTACTCACGTAACCTCGGTTTCCTGAGATGAGGGAATGAGTATTGTGTAACCCACCGTGCTAATGTGCTTTGATCAGGGGATCGCTTCAGTCAATTAAACCTGAATTCCTTGGCTAAGAATGGATGCTTATAAAGACATAAGCCACGCCCATTCTGGTGGGCTCTGACGTGTCTGATGCCATAGGTTCGTGCAGCTGCACTGCGTTTTAAAATTTGGCTTCAATATTCTCGAGAAAAGGAGATTTCCCATAGCGTAAGCTAGCTTTACACAATACTCGTTCCCTCATCTAAGGGAACCGAGGTTACGTTAGTAACCTAGATGTTTTCTGGCATGCCCTGTACAGACTGAAGGGATAGGTTCATTGGACCATCAGTTTTTGTCTTCTCTGAAATCAGATTTCCTGTCCATCACTGTTTTCTGGTGGAATGAAAGATCTCATTTGATGATTTCAGTCATGGATCTAACCTTGAAATGAATGTCAGTGACAGTTAAAGGTAGCTTTAACATGCAGGGAGCAAGCTCCTTGTGACATTAAATCTATGTGATTTATATAGCAGGTCACTGAGACTCTATAATCTGTTAAAGGATAGTTCACCTAAATATGAAAATTGCCATTATTTACTCATCCTCATGTTCCAACCCCATATGGCTTTCTTTCTTTTGAGAAGAACAAACTTAATCAGATTACTGGTAGAATACATATGGTTCTTCTAAATATGCCTTTACAAAATATGTAAAGGGTTTGTTATTGTTACATTGCATTGTAATGATCCTAAAATCTGTTTTCCAGCAGGAGGCCCGGTACACAAAACTTGCTTTCAAGTGGGACTCATTTAAAGTAATGTTAACTTGCATTAGATAAGCTAAGCAATGGTTCAATGACAAAAAAAACAACAACAAAAAAAACAACAACAACAACAAAAAATGTCTATATAAATTACATTGGGAAATATAAAAATAAAAACAAATCCTAAATATTAATAAAAACTAATAGTATCTCAATTAATGATGAATTGCACTGCAATGGTGTTTTTGAATCACTAAAAGTCTCATAAGTAATTTTCTTTGTGCACCAGTCACACTATATTTGTTTGTGATTGTTGCATGCCTATCAGTACTACTCTTGTTATTGCTCTTTAGTCTGTTTCTAATATATGAGCTTTTAAGAAAACAATACACTGTGCAATTCTGAAGTTATCTATTAAAAATCTTTGACATTCAAGAAGAAGTTTTGCCTTGTTTTTCAGTTTGCAGAGAATAGCAAGCATACAGTCCACATTTTTAAATTGGAACATATTAACACTATTTGAAATTGGTGCAAATATAGCAAATATTATATCAAATTATATACTGACAAGAGTCAAAGATTCAGTTGACTCTAGAATTTTCTGCCTGTGCTGCTCATAACTGTAGACGTGCCTTTAAACCCCTATTCTCTGACCTTTCTTGTTGGTATTGAAAGACAGCTAACAAATAAAGATGCTCCCACACAAAGGTCATGTTTTTCTGCCTCTAAAGGACATCACAGAGACAGATCTGACAGTAGTCATAGACTGAGCAACTGGGGGCCTCCGCTGGAATGAGAAAAGTCTTCTCTGATTGTCCTGCACCACTGGGTAAAGATAAACACATTTTGCTGCACTGCTTGGGCCTCACAAAGGACAAATGCATGAATAGATGAGAGCTGGCGTGATCACAATCAAACAAATCAAGTATAGGTTTTCAGTCTAATGGTCTTACAGCTCAAACTAACATTCGCTGATAAGTGGAAGTTGCCAGCATGATCAAAAACATACATGCATTACACTAAGCGTAGTGTGTATTTGACTTACTGAGCTTGAACAAAAGAAACACCCACTGTAAAACCAGACAGACTCTCTGTGATTATGCTTTTATGGACAGTGTGATGGAAATTAATTGGGCTTCATCTTTGCTTATTGGGTTCCACTTGGCAGCCACCATTGGGTGGTAGTTCTATGTGACAGACAGGAGCTTGACTCCAAAGGTTAGTGAAGCCAATGGGGCTCTGACATTCTTTCTGGCTGGGTTTATCGCATGTCCGAGGTTGAACAGAGTCAGGAACCTATCTTGTCGGCTTTTATTATGAGCTCTTGCCAAGTGCCTTCTGCTGTATGTCTGGTTTTACCAGCAGTGTAAGTTTAATGGCTTATTCAGAGAGACTGTTTCAGTCAGATTGTTACTGTATCAGTACCATGCAAAATTTTATTTGAGAATTTAGATTTGGTTGTGCATTCATCCCAAGTGTATACCTTCTCAGTTTGTTCTCATAAACTGTTTGGAATCTATACAAATCCATTTTTTTGCATTAACTGTTTCTGAATATGGGAAGACATGATGCATGAGTACATAATGCTTAGGGTTTTGTAAGTATTGTATTTTTTTTTTTTTATCATTCTAAAATTTTGAAAAGTATGTAAGACTGCTTTCTCATGTGAAAAAAAAAAGTTAATTGTGACTTTAGCGATATCTCATAATGTGACACTTTAAAAAAAAAATCCTCACAATGACCCTTAAAAAATACTCTTGGGACTTTATTTAAACATTACTTACATTTTCTGCACATATTTGGAAATTCTGCATTTCTACATAAATCTAACCACATTAAATGAGGTTTCTCACTCTCTCATTAACCATTTCAGTTGTATTTGACTCTTGGTGAAACCTTGGTGTTGAACCGAGGAAACCTATGCAGACACAAGGAGAACATGAAAATCCACACAGAAAGGACTCTCTTTTTTTTAAATATGAGGGGAAAAAAGAGAGAGAAATTAACTTAAGTTGGCATTAAAATTGACTCTATAAATTTGGAAATGCATGTTATAGATGATCTTATTGTGTTCAATAAGAATTCATACATTATTTTATTTATTCATATTTTTTTTAATTACTTCTTTTTTTTTTTACCTAATTTTGTGGTGGCCTATGCCAGACCTATCACCTGCTTAAACCACACTCCTTCTTTACAATCAATCTCAGGCTTATATTAATCAATAACCAATGGAGAGAGTCCCTGCCCTACAATAAAAAAATTTACTCTATTTTTTTATTTTATTTTTATTGTTTGTATGATTGTTTTTTGGCAGTGTACAATGCGCTGCATGTCATATCAGCTAACATTTCTTAATTCTTTCTAAACGTTTGCCAAAAGGAAGCTGAAGTTCCAAATACATCAGAAGGTTCAAGATAACACCATAATCTACAGACTTCTCTTAGACTGACTTTAGTCTTACAACCTATAGAGGGCCTAGATGACATTAAAGGGACACTTCACCCATTTGCATTAAGCTTTGCATTGTTAGAAACCCAGTCATACTATTGAATGGTCGTGCAACACTCTCTCATTTTCCCCTGAGACGGGAGAAATCTGTTATTTACCTCTTACACTTCCTCCTACAATGACGCAAAAATCGTCATTTTGCGTCATTGTAGGAGGAAGTGTTAGAGGGGGGGATTTCTGTTAAGACTACAGACACTAGTTTCTCATCTTTCCCAGGGTGGGGCGCGCTCACGCTACAGACCTATTACAGATCAGTGGGTGGGACTTTACTCTCTGAAACTGAAAGCAATATCCTCCATCTTGTTTGAAGCTAAGCTAACAGGCGCTGTGGAGACAGATGTACAGTTATGACAATAGCGGAGGAGAGTGCTCAATATGATATAGAAGAAGAGGATTTCGGAAGTCTGATGCTTGAATCAGGTGTTTGTGGCTACCTTTACAAGCCGCATTATAGCGAAGAGCAGCCGAGGCAGAAGACCTGCCTGCCGCGGACGAGGAGCCCGGACTGGCTCGAGTTAGGGCGGACTGGTGGCGCCGGTGATCTCACTATGCAGCTACGAACCGCTACGAACACAGAGATAGAGTCCGTCTGCGGCAAAGAATTTCAACGATGACAATTTCTCCTGGACGAAATCTCTGAATCAGACGAGGACACGGACGTTTGTGTTGAGAACTATCCTAGTTTCGCACCGCATATGTTCTGACTGAACATCCAGGTACCATGCAATAATTAACCTTTTCGAAAGAAATACAAACGAGGAGTAATGCACTATATGAGTTCGCCAACTAACTAGACATTTTGTGTGAATGTGAAATGAATTTCAAGCTCTGGTAGTAGCTAGCCTTGTAGACGGAAGAGTGATTTCTCTTATAGGCAGATATGCGCTTTCTGGATTAGTGGGAGTGGCTTGCGGAGCTGTGCAATGTGGTGCATTGTGGGAGTTGTTGTCTTTCATACAAATGCGTTCTGAAGTTATTTTTTGTCTTTTCTCGGTCACGAAGGCACCAAATTCAAAAATTGTTTTACATTTCGACTACATATATGACCCACTTTAAATAAAAAACAATGTTCAAATGGGTGAAATGACCCTTTAATTAACAATTACACTTACTTTTTAATGAGTGATTAAAAAGCTGCTATCAAGGTCATATTAGTATGTAGGCCTTGTGTGGAAACCCAGCACAATTTTTATTAAAAATAATTATTAATGGATAAAAAGATACAGGAAAGAGAGAAAATAAAGTTTGGAGTGTGATCGAGAGGTTGGGAGTGTAGCCTACTCTCTGTAGTGATGAATGATGAATTGCTCTGCTCCTCTATTTCTCTCATTACTTTCTGTTGCTCATAACCTTATCACACTGCATTGTGCTTTTTCATCTTTCATCATCGGGCTGCACGTATTTAGTGTGGGAGAGAGAAATATTGTGTATGTATTAAAAAATACCATGAGCAGAATAAAAAAAAAAAAAAAAAAACAGTAAACAGTCTTTGATTTCTCCTAGAACTATTTAATTTCTCTCTTTAAAATGTATGTTTACCTCTCTGTCCTGACAGACAGAAGGGAAGATGACTTGTTATATTACACAGTGAGCAACGATTCCTCGGGGTTAATCAACCAATTAATCATCTCGCAGCTAGTGACAACAGTGACACAACTTCGGAAAAGGCGCAAGGGAAGAGCGAGCACTTCTGATTGGCTGTCACAAATGATGCATTGTTGGTATGCCGGCTTAGGGGACCAAAGAGACACTTGTTTTCTTCGGCCTTTGATGTGAGTGTTGTTACTTCAATTGGGTCCAAAGCTTTAAATCTATGTTCCAGAGGTCCTGCCCCTCTCAACTCAGGTGGCACAATGCAATTGGCTCGCTCGGTGACCGTTTATTCACCATGGCATCTTATGAAGTCTGTCGCTGCCGCTCTGTAATTATAATTTGTTTAGGGACACGTCCTGGGAGTTACAAGCGCACCGCTTAGCTCGTAAAGTCAGGCCCTGAGCACCTAGCCACGTCTGTTGCTCCATAATAAAAAAGACAACATGGCTGCCTGAAGGTATCCAGCAGCCTCAGCCAAAATTAATCTTCGAAGGGTGATAAAAGGCTTTGCTTTGATAGTTTGTCTGGGGCGAGTGTCTCTGAACGACGATGTCAGATACTTTTGGGACATAGCAGATTCCTGTGTTAAAGGGGTCATGACATGGATTTTTTTATCGTTTTAATATGTTCTTGCACAAAACCCCTCGAATATATGTGGAAAAAAGATTTTCAACTTATTCTGCCCCTCTGTCAGAGATGATCCATTTTTAAATGGCACCTACTTGAGAAGTTGTCAGTAAAAAAAAATAAGCACAACTATCAAACAACATCATCCCAGGAGCCTCCAACCTTTTTGTGAGTGAAGGCTCCCTCTAGAGAAAAAATAATCTAGAGGACTATTTGTTTAATTTTCTTTAGATTTACAAATTTCAATTGTATAGTAAAATTCCATTAAATTGAATTGAATAATCCTTACATATTATTCTGACTCTGATTTTAAGTAATTTAACTGAGTAAAAAAAAAAGCTTAATAAAACATTTTGTATAAATCTTTATGGAACAAGGGAATGGACCATTTAGCTTGTGATTCGTATTCATACATTGAAACATTTTCATTTATTTATTTTTTAATTTATGAACACATGCATTTTGACAACTCTGTGTCTATTTGACAATTCGAGTGCAACAAGCCGTGAAAGAGAACTGAATTTGGGATTGCACACTGTCCGAGATGCGTCTTTAAGTGCATACATCAGTGAGTCCCGCAATTAGTTTTTCTGCAGCTTATTGCTCTTAAAGGAATACTCCACCGTCTTTTCATATTAAACTATGTTATTCCCTTAACTAAGACGAGTTGATATATACCTCTCTCGTCTCAGTGCGTGCACTCAATCGCTCAGGCGCGCGGCGAAACTTTGTTCACTCAGTTCATTCAATACGGGCCAAGCAGAGAAGCTACTAACACCTCCACGTTTTCCCTATTTAAACACAGTTACTCGCGTAACTCGACCTAGGACGGTGACACAAAACAAAACGTTGCGCTTTTCTAAGCGTGTAAAATGGATAACTATATTGTATGGCGGAATACCATAGCAAGTGCTTGTAAGCACTTCGTCTTGGCGGAGTAATATCTTCACCAGAGGGAGCGGGGGCCGGTGAGAGGATTTTTCACGAGTGAAGATATTACTCCGCCAAGTCGAAGTGCTCATAAGCACTTGCTATGGTATTCCGCCATACAATATAGTTATCCATTTTACACGCTTAGAAAAGCGCAACGTTTTGTTTTGTGTCACCGTCCTAGGTCGAGTTACACTACGCGAGTAACTGTGTTTAAATAGGGAAAACGTGGAGGTGTTTAGTAGCTTCTCTGCTTGGCCCGTATTGAATGAACTGAGTGAACAAAGTTTCGCCGCGCGCCAGAGCGATTGAGTGCACGCACTGAGACGAGAGAGGTATGTATCAACTCGTCTTAGTTAAGGGAATAACATAGTTTAATATGAAAAGACGGTGAAGTATTCCTTTAATAACTCTTTAACATCAAGCAAGTAACACATAAGTAACAGTCGCATGCCCAGTCTGCTATATGTGTCAACAATTTTGCAACTTTTTGAAGTAGCCTATTAAAGCCATTGCGGTTAGGGCTGCAAAAATCGACAATAATCGATAATGAAAATCATCGACAACTAATGTCATTATCGATTAGTCACGTCCAGAGCCATAGAGAGAAAGAGTCTTTGATGTCGCCGCTATGGCTGTCACGTGGTTCATGTAAGCCCCAATAGTTCCAAAACATACGCTGGCTGTCATGTTCTTCTATGGGACAGACAGCAGCGATTGCATTATTAAACGGTAAATATAAAATAAAACACACACCCAAGTACTTTTTCAGCTGTTATTGCATTATTGCATTTTGTTAATGTCAGTTTTGCATTTGGAGATAAGTTTTAGGCTATATTTTTGGAGGGAAAAGCTTAGTGTTCATATTCGCATGGGTAGTAGCACTGGCTTTAGCGGCTCTAACTTAACTTTTCCATATCATTCATCTGATGATGGACGTCTCATGATATTTATTTTAGCACAACTGGGCTGTATTAGGTTATTGATTCCCGTGATTTTGCTTATAAATTTTGATTCAGCCATTAGCCTACCTTCGTGATCACGCAAAGAGGTCTGTCGTGGCGGTCCGTTCAGAATTCGCTTAGAAGCTAGCTCACTTCTTCTGATGAAAGTGGCCACCCCCAGGACCACAACGTGAAACATGATCATGTTAAGACTAAGAATATTATTTTAAGATTAAGCCATACACATTATCAAAACTATAACAGTTTAAAACGAATTTAAGCATGGCTGATACAAATGAAGGTTTTCAAATAAAATACTTTTTATTAAACAATGACAGACAACAATGTGTGACAATGTGTGCTTGTGTGAGTGTGTGTGAAAAAGAAAAAGAAAAACCAGGGGCAGGTGATCCATGAAACAGACAGGACTGGTGATGGCCATAACAATCCTACACTGAAAAAAATGATTCTGACCCCTTGTAAATGTTACATGTTTTTATCTGGTTAAAGGGATAGTTCACTTTGAAATAAAATTTTGGTATGTTTTAGCTTACCTCAAGGGCATCCAAGATGTAGGTGTCTTTGCTTCCGCAGTAGTTTCAATTTTGATATTTTTAGGTCAAACCGTTCTTGTCTGTCAGTCATATAATGCAGGTCGATAGTCACTGTCTCAAAACACAAGCACAGAGTCCAAATTAAAACAATTCCCCATCGTCCAAATTAAACAATTCCCCATCATAAGTACACATTGATGGCCTAAGACACGAAACGAGCGGTTTATGTGAGAAAACGAACAGTATTTATATCGTTTTTACCTCTAATAACAAAGCCACGTCCAAGTGATCTGAAGGCGCGGGCGCTTCCTATTGTGTGACGTGTGCGCAGACTCTTGCATAGATATATACAATAGAAGCCGCCTTGGCTACGCCAGTTCAAGGAATGAGGCGACATCTAGTGTGTATATATCTATGCACCAGTCTGCGGTCTCATTATTTATTCATGCAGCAATGCATGATGGGAGCCATGAATGAGTTTTGATTGGTGGCACCCAGAATGCACTGCAACATACTTTATAATTGTCACCATTGTTGAGATTCACAGGCTGATTCTTGAAAAAATTTAGTAAATTCAACTTAAAATAGTTTAGCTAAAATTATGAATATTATTAGTCTGAAATTACTTATAAAATATAAGTACAACCAATTTACAAAATATAAGTACACTCAACTTAAAAAATATATCTGGATTTAGATAAATTTATTTCGTGCAACCCCTTGACGTAATAAAATTATTCAACATAATTCATTCATTCAATAAGTAAATTCAACATAACATTTTTTTCAGTGTAGAGGTCCAGCATTGTTCTCACAAGCCGCTTCACTCAAGACAATAAAACATAATGAAAAGTTAGTATATCCCAAAAAATTAAATTAAATAAAAGTTGCTATAAAGGTGGCAGCGATTCATTACCGAACTCTTAGCTGACGAAGTTGCGCTAGTTAACTAGCTAGCAGGCAGTGCTTGAAAATTGGTTGAAACAACCAACATAAAATATAAATAATTACGCTGTGCATGTACAAATGAAGACCAGTATAAGCATCGCAAAGGGCCTCTGATACAATATAGACAGTTGACAATTCAAAAGAGGTCGATATTTCAGCAACTTAACTCTGGAACAACTCGACGCGCAGCAATAAAAGTGAATGGTGTCCAACGCCCAAATGACAGTGTTTGGAACTAATCCGATCTTCAAATCCCGGAAGTAGGCGGTTATTAGCGCCGCCATTTTTTACAACGGAGGTCTATGGGAGTGTCGCAACTCTTTCTCTCTATGGCTCTGGTCACGTCTCCCCGTGCATGGAAAACTTCCAGCAGTCGCGTCAAATTACAGCTCTGAATAATGCATTTCTATAGACAAATTGCATCTAAAAATAGAGGAGGAAACAGAGTGAGCTGTTGCTGGAAAGGTACGTGATCCAAGTTGCCCAAAACATTTAACATGGCTTGCCCTGTCAGGTGCTTTGACGTATACGCGTTTGCTGTTTAATGTGTGATATGTTTCCTCACTGCAAAACTTTAATTTTACGGTTATATCCTTATCTGTTACAAATTTACCTGAGTATTTTCAATTTGCATGAAGGCTCGTCATGACAGTCTGCGTTCAGACTTTACTGAATGATGGCCGGCGTGCGCATGTGCGTATAGGAACACAGTAGAGAGGGAGACGATATACAGCGCAAACATATTCATTTTGCTGAATGATCTGTTGCTGGACGTTAAGTTTAGGTTTAAAAGTCAATATGTAATTTAAGTATTTAATGAGAGTGGTAACTGTAAATAGATAACTGCATGTAATTGAATATCAATTTAAGATGTTTCTTACATAGCCTACATGAAAAAGAAATGGCAGTAGCAGGTTACTGTGTCCAGAGTGAATGTGTGTTCCTGCAGAACATTCCTCTTATCGGTTAACACCGATGATTTTATTTTTCTTTGTTATCTTTATTATTATCTCCATTTTTAATGTAGGGATTTAAAACTGTCATTTTGCTGTATAGCTCTTTTGCACATAGCATAGATATAAATCTATTCACTCTGTTATAGCTTTCAGTTGGCACGTTTGGGCAGGATGTGGAATAGTGTGTTTTGTCAATAAAATAAAATAAAAATGAAAATTGGGCTTTTTATCCAATTAATCTAAGAAATGATTGGTCAACTAATCGATTATTAAAATAATCATTAGTTGTGATATGTATATTTGCGATATTTTGATCATTTCAATATATTGTCGGCGTGGAGCCTGTCTTTCCGCAGTTGAAACACTGAGCGATTACATGAGACATGATATATATTTCAGAAAGTTGTACTGTATCTTTAAACATGACTTCAGATGTTTATTCGGTGCTGTAGTAATAAAGTGGAAGAGATAATTGGTTCACATGCCACGCTGGTGCTTCGGTTGAACTGAGGCATTACAGCGATCTATCATGCATAAAGACTGCCAAAATGGTGTTTATTGTTTGAATTTTGAAATAAAATTGACAGAATTTAAAATCTGAGACTTTTTCATGTCAGAAAAAACACACAAAGCTTAATGTGATTTATTGGATGGGAGGTGCTACAAAGCTTTGTTCACATAACTGAAAACAGCATAGACTGAAAGATAGATTCTTGGGATTTAAGAACTGATATCTTCTCTTCAAAATGAGAATCAATTAAAATCAAGAAAGATTTTTTTTTTAACCCAGCCCTAGTATCTGCTGTCATACCCAATACAGTTGGCTGAATCATCTTTCAACAAAAGTTTCATTGTGAATGTTCCATTACTCCTCATTTGCAAAACTACCCACAGTCAAATGCTCTGAACAAACATACAGTATAGGCTAATCCTCTGACGCAATCGGGGATGACGTTAAAAATAAACTATCCACTTGTTCCTGACGCGGGTGTCAAAGTTGTCATGAAATGAAAGTAGCAAGAATCTGTTATTCTCTATTGTGATGTAAATCTGAGTGAAACATTTCAAAAAATGTAGGGCACTTGATATTGCCAATTTGGAATTTTTTGGATCTATTGCTTCGATCTCATGTGAGTGACAGGTTGTCCCGCCCTCACGCCAGTAAACACATCATCAGAGAAGAGAAGATGTGTCACTGCAAGGAAAGGGAAGTTATTTTGATTTAAAGATAACAAGGGCACATGACTTTTAAAAAATAATAATAATTGTGTGCATGGATAAATCATTTTTAATAAGTACTACTGTACTACAGTATATGAATTGTCAATTTTGATATCATGGTGACTTAAGGGCTGAGCCGCCGAAGCGACCCCTAATGGCCACGTGAATAAACTGAATCTGTCGTGTGGGAGGGAGCAAGATGGTAAGGGGTAGAATGAAATGGAGAAGTCTGTGGGCAGGCGCGTTGAGACGAGAGGCAGCAGGCTTGCAGACACAAACCTGGCAGGGGATGTGAAGAAGGCAGGCCTCCTCTCCACCCGCATACCAGTCAGCGTGTGAACAGCAGCCAAGCGTTCTCTACGCTGACACAGTGTCTCTGCTGCAGCTATGGTTTTATTTACAGATTTAGACCGTTAGTCACACAAGCACATTACCCGTTATGTGTAAAAACAAGATCACTTCCTTCCTAGAATGTCTACATGGACCCCCTTTAAAGAAAACCAATTGAAAGCTCTAGATCTTTGATTTTGTAAGTGTTATTAGAGAGCAAATGGAGAAATATAATTGGACAGCATTCATTTCCAGAGTCATTAAGTCTTAATCAGTTGTATTGTGTTGTGTTCTGTTTTGTTTGCTTTTTTACACTGCAACAGAAAAGGGAAAACAAGTGCATTCACTAGGTTATGCCACTGATTTAAATGTAATTTTGATTAAATGGGTTGATCAAATAATGTGTAGAGTTGTCAAGGTTTAGTGATTAGAGGAGTAGTTTGCGGTCCTGGCCCTCAAGTAACACAGTTGTCACGACCGTCTCAAAGCCGTGGCAAATGAAATGGAGGACATAGTGATTGGATTGCAGAAATAAACATTTATTAACATAAATAGAAGAATATATAAAACAAGAAAACATGGTCATCTGTAATGTCTGTCAGGTGCATGGATGTAAGCGTATCAACCACAGAAAACTAAAAACTAAACCAAGTAACAAAATCAAATTTAACCTAACAACAAACCAGAGCCCAACTCAAACTCAAAGTAACCCGGAGAAAGACCTCTCCTTCAACACTAGCAAGCTTAAACTTTTATAGAGGAATGAACAGGTGGACATCGTTCCCTTGATGAGTCGCCTAGCCACACCCACTAGCGGGCCGTAGCAGGAAGAGTAGAGAGACTTGTCACACAGTACTGCACACTTTGGGTGTCACACCAATCTGAAAGGTGCTGCCTTCACAGGCAGTATACGGAGAAATAAAATCAAGACGTCCAAATTCAACGTGCATAACATCCTGTCTACCGAGATGTCTTCATCTGGCTGGTCTTTGAAGGCAGCATTGTATCCTCCACTGCCCATGATATCCCACAATCTTGTGCGTTTGGTTCAGTGGTTGCTGGGAAGAATAAAAATGCTGTTTTGAAGGAGTATTTGATCAGGTAAATTCAGTCTTTTTCAACTTATGACTCAATTTCTACTGAGAAATGAGCAATGTAGTGACATTATTGTTGACTTGTGAGAAATTAGCCTACTTCTGATGTTCCTCATTTTTAAGCCACTTTAGAAAATTATCTGCAAAACAAATACATGTAATTGTAATTGTAAATATTTGCTTGTGTTATGTCTATAGCAAATTTCAGTTTCTTAAGAACTCTACAAAATCACATGAGAACAAGAACAAATTCAAGTGAAATTTAGTCATAACCCAGCCAATAATAGTTGAATGCAATGCATATTTCTGGCTATAAATTATATTATAAGTAGTAAATTGAGACATAAATTACAAATTGAAATTACCACCAATGTTAATGCTTTTCTACAAATTAATATTTTCATATATTGCATCCCCTGGGATTTGAACCCATGACCTTGGTATTGCTAGTGCCGTTATAGGAATTAAGCAAACAAGTTTTGATTTACTTGTCGCTTTAAGTATAGTTTTTATTCTTTCCACCAGCTGAACTGCAAGTACAGGATCATGGAATATAGGATACATCAATGCTGCTTTTTAAAATGCACCTGATTAAACTTGACATTTAGCAAATATTGGATTCGGACATGCTTTCATGCTTTGTCTAAACGACTGTTAAGGCAGAATTTTCACCATCCGGATGCAACCAGGAAGGTGTAGTAATGGCGTCTACCAACAGCAGCTAATGGGAAGTCTGCTAACTAGCAAATCCTGACTCCCAAGCTCTTTAAAAGTGGCAAAAGCCAAAACATATATATATATATATATATATATATATATATATATATATATATATATATATATATATATATATATATAATAATAATGATAATAATAAACATTAAGGGCAATTCCATGCAAAGGTCATCCCTCGTTATGTTGGGTTTTTCCCTCTTGATTAAAACATGAATATTCATCATAATCCTGTGATCAAGATGACAAAATAATAATAAAAATGCAATCATATTGACACAAAATAAAATGTGATAATTTTCGTCTCACGACTGTGCTTTGAACTGCACAAACTGGCTGAAAACCATGAGATCATTTAGACAAAGCATAAAACTGACATGATTGTGAGTGTGACACTGTCAATGTGTCTATCATAGTGTCAATGGTTCACCTGATTGTGAAGGAAACCTGCGATTTGAACACCTATATAATACACATTTATATTTGTTAATGTATTTTAGCAAGCAGTTCTGTTGGTAAGAAAATCATGGTCTCTATATTGAGACTCGAACAACGTACACGCTTGTAAGCATGAAAAATAATCCATAACTATTTGCAATACAGCGAATTAGTATAATAAAGTTGATTAATTGTGCAATCTTGCCGTACTGGTAGCACAGATTTAAATATTTGGTGGTTTACATGCCTGCTTGAGGTCTCTGTTAAAGTTTTAAAGCAGTCTTTTAGTGCCGCTTTCAGAGTGGTCACGTTTGTAACGGAGAACTGTCACACCCATAACATTGTTTTTTCCTCATTAATGCTGACACGGAAAATAAAATAAAATGATTGTTTGCACAGTGTAATTCACAGAGCTCCTAAAAAAATATGTTGTCCGCTAAAACTTTGAGACTTTTTTTTGTCATGTCCATAACGTATATTTTTATAAAATATAAAATGTGTGTTGACTGATATTTTTCTAATGTCTGGACTGCTTTAGTAAGGGATTATGAATATATAAACAGACAGTTCAATATACTGGTATTAGATGCATTCTCTGAGAATTTATATTTCAAGTTTTGACTGCAAATGTCACGTTTATAACGCTGGAATTGCCCTTAACAAAGATTAATAAATGCTGTAAAACACTCATTAGTATTCATTAATGCTCATTAGTACATGTGTTGGCAAACATGAACTAACAATGTTAACAAATCAGACTTTATTGTGAGGTGTTACCAATATTCTTGATAGCTTTCACTCTGGGTCAGTCTGATTTTCAGCATAATTCAACTTATTTTCTCTGCTTCTTAGGCAGAATGTGATAATTTCCAGTCATTTTCTAAACCATAGAAACACGAGTTCCTGGACAGATTACTCAACGACTGCTCTTCAAGGACACAATGGAAAGCTAATTTTGACAACCATACTCGTATATCTGATAATGTTCTGTTTCTCTGTCTGTTATCCAGTATGACCAGACCCTCTTATGGAGGAGAAATGAATACCTTATTCTTAACCGAGACCATCGAGTGGGCGCTGCCTCATTTTGCATTCAGTTTCTGTCCGAGGTCCGTCAGAATTCTAAACATGCATATTTAGCATTTCATTTTCACTCTATCACATCCCACTTAATATCATGATGCTTCTCCCACCTGCTGAGTCCATCACTGATACAATGAGAAATTAATGAGACATTCCCGGTAAATGCTAGTTTGCAGCCCACGGCTAGTGTTGTCCTCCAGTGGTAGGAGATTCTCACAACATGGATCCACCTTTATCATCAATGGGATGTCCCTTGTCAATGGCACAACTTCAAAGACTAACTTGCTCTTTTCTACTCCACATGGACTAACTTAGAGAGGGAACATGAGAGAAGTCATGGGTAAATGAAAGTCATTACAGACTCCAGACGTTACAGCGAGCGCTATTCGGAAAAATGTCAAAAGCGTTTTGATTTTAGGCGGGTTACGACTCTGAAACTGCTGCATTATCTTCCACTGGTAATCAGGAATCACATCAAATACACCACAGGGTACGCAGAAATAGAAAAATGTGCTAACTTCAGGGGATGGTGTTTGAACAGAAATTGGGAGAAAGAAAGAGATGCCATAAAACCTTTGATGTTTGCAATACCAATGTCCAAGTGGTGGTCTTGCTAATCACAAGAGAGACCACCACCACATGAAATACCATCACTAATTAATTGTGTCTGTGTGGGTGTTTTACACAGTGTGTACTCATACATGTCCTCCACATCAACGGAAATAGCTGCATTGTCTGAACGCAATCGATGGCGTTACTTGTGAAAGAAAGTGATGCATCATGCTCATTCTCCTGCTCACCATGTGTCATTTTAACAGCGGATTGACGAATATATAGTGTGCCTCAGCGAGCCTCGATTAGAAATTACAGTTTTAGTTACATCTTACATAATAGACAAAGAATGATCTGTGAAGTCATGTCTTCCCAAGGATTAGTTTGAAAAGGAACAGTATGTGGTTAAGTGTTTGCATGTGCGCAAATGCATAAATGTCTGACAGTGTGATGCATTTGTAGTTAAAAAGCATGCTTGGCTGAAAAACACCCACTCGGCATCTCAGCGGAGGCTTATAATAACCTGCGATTCTGCATCCTCTCAGCTGGCTCATCAGAATTCTGCACCTCTTCAGGGAAGCTTTAGATATTCCATATTAACAACCTAGACTGTTACCGTTTTACTTTGCTTTTTTTGTCATATTCCTTCTTGTAATATAGACAAATATCAGAGGAGGATCACTGTAATTTATCTAATGGGTCCTTCTCCACTTCAGCTAGATTTCTGTGTATTGGATCAATATAACTGGGGAAAGCAACATGTCCATTTGTATTAATGTTTCTGGTGGATGAGTGGCAATTCAAGAAATAAATAAATAAATCATGCACTTCCATTTGATGATGTTGGAGTCTGGTGTCTGCATTTATTTGATCAAAAATACAGTAACAATTTAATGTTGTGGAATTTTATTATAATTTAAAATAACTGCTATCTATTTGAATATATTTTTAAAGGGATAGTTCACTTTGAAATAAAATTTTGGTATGTTTGGCGCGCGCGCATCCTGGTGTGTGATGTGTACGCAGACTGGTGCATAGATGTATACACTAGATGTCGCCTTAAAGACATTCGTTCCAATGAACTGCCGTAGACAAGGCGACATCTAGTGTATATATCTGCACCAGTCTGGTAAAAACGATATAAATACTGTTCGTTTTCTCACACAAACCGCTCGTTTCGTGTCTTAGGCCATCAATGTGTACTGCCATTCGATGGGGAATTGTTTAATTTGGACGATGGGGAATTGTTTTAATTTGGACTCTGTGCATGCTCTTTGAGACAGTGACCATAGACCTGCATTATATGACTGACAGACAAAAACGGTTTGACCTAAAAATATCAAAATTGAAACTACTGCAGAAAAAAAGACACCTACATCTTGGATGCCCTTGAGGTAAGCTAAAACTTACCAACATTTAATTTCAAAGTGAACTATCCCTTTAAATGTAATTTATTCCTGTAATAAAGAATCAGCATATTAGAATGATTTCTGAAGGATAATGTGACACTGACGCCTGGAGTAATGATGCTGAATATTTAGCTTTGCCATCACTGGGATAAATTACATTTCAAAATAGACAATTTATTTTAAATTATTGTAATTTTTCATAATATTACTGTTTTTCTTGAGTTTTGATCAAATAAATGCAGCCTATTTAATGCAGGGGTATTTATCAATAAATTAAATTGTATGGGTGGAAGAACACTTCCAGAATACATTACATGTGTTGAATTTCTGTATGTGTTGAATGTTGGTATAACAACGCTGTTACCTTCCTAGGAAATCCCCATCGTTTGTATGCAAAATTCATGAGATCATTGTAGTTAAAAAAACATCCAACTGTTTAAACAAAAATGTGTCCTGCGTGACGCCCCAATGAGAGATTAGTAGCACGACAGGTCAATTAACAACCATCTCACGCGATACTACACTCATCTCAAATAATAACTGTTTATTATCTTCAATCATTCAGTCACTCAGCTTTTGTGCCTCTGTTTCAATAATAAAGGGAATGACATTCATTATTGGATTTGACTATTCAGCTTGACACACAGACAAAGGGATTTGTCAAGCCTTGCTATTATCGAATCTAACAAAAGCACATTGGCCTGAACAGGCGGTCCATTTTCAGGTATTAGCAGTATGGACACTAACAGTATCCTCTCTTCATTGTACCTTTTCACCAAAAACATCTTGAGTTTTAATGTAAAGAGCTTTTGTGAGACATTTGAGCAGTTTTTATATTTCCAGGCACATGATATTGTGTTCCTTTTACATGTTTGGGCAACATCAGGTGTGTGTGTGTGTGCGTGTGTGTTTGTTGTTGTAGCTGTGAAACTAAAAATAGGAAGTGTGAGGACTGACAACTGACTCACAGGAAGTAAACACTGTACACGGTGAAAATTTCCCTTGTTTAACTTGCCGACAGTCACAGCGGCTGACGATGTACGACTTAATTTAGTGTAGGTCTGGTTTGAAACCAGTTTTGTTCTGGCAGTGTTGATCTGGTTTCACACTCACTTGATTCTAACGAACCCTGGTGCATTCGCGTTCATCTTACATCATCACAAACATGCGTCAGACAGCTGATCAAGAGCCATTAATTTTCTGCACACTCACTCTTGCTCGTATCCAAGATAAAAGGTAAATCTGATGATGTCATCATCGTCTAAAACGCAGTGTGCCCGCGAATTGCACCACAGTTCCATTGCAACCGAACTCAGATCACCTCCTAAAGGTAGTCCCGGTGCGTTCCTGAGTCCGCATGACAGCTTTCACATTCACATTACCAATTTGTCATGCGAACCGTGCTCTGATTCGAACTAAACAACCAGTGTGAAAGCACCCTTATTGTGTTTTTGCGATCCAATCAAAATGTTACTTGTTGCTTCTAAGCATTTCTTGTCAAAGGCTAACCTAAGACGTGATTTCCTGATTTTGTGAGAACCTGATTTTTCAAAATGATTTCTGATGTTATTGACACATATCTTGTATTTTGATCAAAGAGCATTAAGGACATTATCATCATTAGCTTGCGTAGCCGTTGGTCATGAAATAATGAAATAACGCTGCTTTAATCCCAGCAAATGTTCTTGTTACATTAGCACATATTGGACTAAACTGCAAATAGGACTATTTCTGTGATCACAAGCTAATGCTGCTTGCCGTCCTTAATGCAAGGATTAGGAGAGGCTCTTTATTAAGGCTAAACCTATTAGCTTTACACCTATCATATATTGTGCAGCAATTGCTTGGGCTTATTTCATATCTCCAATTACCACACAATACGAGCCGCAACTTAAAATACTTTTACTTTCTGTGTCCGTTTCTCAAGACTCTGCTTATTATCTTCCCTCCGCTGCGCTGTATCTCTAGTTAGGGCTTCGAATTTGGGTGGAATTAATTCCTTAAGGGCCACTCGCCTTCATTTCTGTCTCTGCATCAACAAGGAATCGCTAGGGAGCCACAGATTAGGGGCTGCTCACACCAAAACATGATGTTAAGATCAGCTGCAGCAGCGCATGAAATGGAGGGTGTCCTTTTGTTGCTGGGCAACTGAAGGAAACACACATTTATTTATTTCCCCCAGAATCTTGTGTGATCTCTTCCTATAATATTCCACAAGTGATATTTTTAATGAACATCTTCACTGCAGAAGTTACTTGCAAAGTACAGGTTTGTAGTACTTTACTCCTAGGGTGAATAGGCTGTAATAGCTATACTGACCAGGAAGAGTTTTTTTATTTATTTTATTTTTTATGAATTACGTTGCATATTACATTGCAAAACATTCTAAAAGGTTTTGAGAAGTTTAGCCTTGAGATTGATTTTAATTCACATTTATTTTTTATAGCGCTTTTCACAATGCTTTTCTGTTTTTATGTTTGGGTTCCCACTTCCCAGAAACCTTAATGACATCATTGTGAAATTGCAATTTAATTGCAATTTAATTTTTGCAATTAAATTGCAAAAATAATTGGTTATTTTTGCAATTTACTTTGAGAAAAGACCATTATTTTAGAAACTAAATTGCATATGAGCCAAAGTCAGAATGAAAATGCACTTTATTGAAAACGACTGAATCCAGACCAATTATTACCAAGCATCAAATTTTGGCATGAGCAGCTAAAATTTGAAAGCATGCTTTATGTGAAAGTGTTACAGTCTTGTGTGTTGAATACTGATTTTTATTTTATTTTTTAACAAAATGATACATTAAAATGTAAATCAAACTTCATCCCTTTTTTTTTATCAATGTCTGTCACTTAAAGTAAATATCAAGTCAAATGTTAAAGCTGCAGTCCGCAGTTTTTCCCTCTTTGTCGCCATCTCTGTTCGAAATCTGCAATTGCAGTTATTCGTGGAATTATCAACTTTACGTGCGTTGTGCCTCGGCATGGCACAGCGCGGATGAATCCAATGTTTTGAGGAGAATGTGTGGCTGTCAATCAACGCGCTGGTGGTGTAGATACTGTCATTCGCAATCACAGATTCTTCTTTTTGGAAATATGACCAACATAAGAATTTTCACCGGAAAATGTCGTCTGAACAAGTAAGTAACATCCACTTTTGTTCTGACCAACTAATGTTAAGAGGAAAAAAGCATTGCAGTAAATCGCGCCGATTAAATCTAACACTCGCTTATCATATCATGTCAAAGCGTGCAAATTATACTTTGTTCTCAAATTGTTAATGTTAACAACATCAGAATTGCGTGACTACATTTAATGCCCTAATGATATTTATTCTTGTTTTCGCATGGGCCGGTTGCAGTCTCTTTTTTTCTCCAAAGTCTTTCGCGTTTTACAACGGGTGAATCTATAGTTGTCACTTGCGATTGTTGTTTGAACCTTTCTGGATCATCAAATTGACAAGTTTAATTGTATCAAGTGCTGCGAGAAAAGGCCATAAATCTCCACCTCCAACATTCTCACACGCAACATAGCCTACTAGCCGAGACACCTTCTTTATGTGTACAGAGGTGACGTAATGACACGCTCGAATTTCCTGCGGAAATCCACCAGTACCACTGGAATTAAATACATTATTACAAGCTCACCGTTTTGAATCGAGCTAAGGCAAGCAGATAGTTTTGAACACTGGCTGGTTATTTACTTGCTCAAAAAATTATTTTGGATCATTTTTAAACCCCAAAAGCTACGGACTGCAGCTTTAAGGAATGAATCATTTTGGTTCTTGCTTGTAACATGTTGTTATCCAGTTCTAGTCAACAATGAACATGTCATTCAGTAGTACTTTACAGAACATTGTGCTTTTATTCAGTCATCTTACGTCATACTTTCTGGCAAAAAAAGTGGCAGGGAAAGATGTTAGAAATTGAGGCTGTGTATTTATCATCAAATTCATATTAACTGCTAGCTAATGGCTTTTGATAGCAGGGGTGGGAGTTTGTTTTTGTTTTTGTCAGACTGCTTAGACATCACTGTTATCTGAAGTAATTTATTGGCCTCTCTGCATCTTGCTGCTGGCCACCAGATCCTCTCAATCAAAGTCATTTGAGGATGGATAGTTGAAAGGGTGATGCCTTGGCAGACTTTTCATCAGAGGTTTTCTCTCCAACTGAGCATTGATTAGAAATACTAAACACTCTCTGTTTGTCATTCTTGATATGCTTTTTGAAATTACTTGACAGTGAGGGCCAAAATACATTTTAAGACGTAGTTCAGGCAAATCTAGTTTCTTATCCAATTTTTCCCTTTAAATGTCCTTTTTTTAAAAAACTGTGCCTCTCTGTACACAAGTCACTATCTCTTTTAATTAATCTGTTCCACTGTGCTCTAGGCATTATGACAAGAAGTTGCCAGTCAGAGATGTTGTATGCACGGCCAACATAAATTGAAATGTTGCTCCTTTGACATTATGATGATACAACTCTGTGGGAAATGGATGGTAGATATGTCACTGCCCCTCTAGTGATTCTAGTGGATGTCTGATGATGACTGATATCATGCCACAAAAGTTTTGATAATCGCGGTAATAGCTAAAGACGGCCAATTAAGGGGACTCCACTGCTTTTAAATTTACGGTATTTCCTAGTTGTTTTCATAAATCATTCTCTGGTCAGCAAACATTAAATACAAAGCCCACTGGCATATGCATCGTTGTACTAAATGTGAATGATTTTGCTGAGTCAACATGTATATGTTTAATTATATAACAAATTTTCAGCAAAACTGGTTTGTGATATGTAGATGAGGCGAGTCAGCTTTACAGAGCCAGCAATCTTGACAGAAGAGCGAGTCTGCTGCAGGTGAATCTGCTGACATTCTATAGATAAGAGTAATGAAACGATTGCTGTCGGGTGGAGAGTTCATTGCTTCGATTTCCTGAAGCATATGAGGTGTGTGTTCCTTCGTATAATCATACAATATAACGTACTGACTCCACTACGTGGCTGTCACAATATTAATGTGTGTCAAATTAAGTCATATGTGTGGGTCTATTGTTGGTCCTGCCAGCTGTTTAGACACAACACAAAGCAACTTTATGCAGTAAGTAACTACTGAAAACTTTAGACCAGGGGTCTTCAATGTTTTTCAGGGCAAGTACCCCTTAGACGATAGAGACATGGAGCAATGTCGAGAGTGAATCCTGCATATGTAGATGTAACTTCCAAAACTTTGCAGCGTATATTTAGCCATCGGTCCTCTTAGCAGCATGGAAAACGAAACTTTTATTCAATGGATTATAGCTATAGCCTCGAAAGAGCGCTCGCTTTACAACCACTAGAAAGCTGTCACTCATCTCCATTCGTGATCTCACAACGTTCCATTAAAATCAATAAAGTTGTCTACATAGGCCTACACTGCATAATGAATCTCTTACTTACATCGCGTCTTTCTTTGGTAATGAGAGGATTCGCAAGAGCGGGCAAAACTCATTATTGAGAAAAAAGAAAAAAAGCGTTTTGAGCGGTGTTTGGATTCTAACATAAACGCCTCTGATTGGACATTGAGTTCAAGAGATCAACAAACATGATTGGCTACATTTCTCACTTGTGCAAAAACACGCTGTAAATAGGAACATTTCATGTCCTCCTGACCGCAAGCTCAAAAACTCAATGGAGTGTTTGCCAAATCTGTTTCGCCAATAATATAATATTATTACAGTATCAACCGAGGGTGCTCTTGCTTTCATTTCAGACTGCTTATATTTAAATTCGACTTTGTGATGTTATTTACCCATGTTTTAACAAAAAAAAATATGTGTGATCAAATATTAATTGGCGGACCTCCCGCACTACCGCTGATGACCCCCGGCTGAAAACCCTTGTTTTAGACTATATAGAAGGGTGCACATTTCTATAATTGTTTGGATGTTTTACCTGTTAACCTGTCATTTAGGAATGAGATTGTGATGGGTGTTTGAATTGAGATCGCAATTAATCGTGCAGCTCTTATACTATATAGTGAACTGCATTAGTGTCTGTCTTCAGTTGTTCACAGACTGATACATGTAGGCTATTCATGTATACATGTATAACGTCAGTGGTGCTTTAGTGAATCAACTAAACTGTTGTTCCTACAAACAGCCATTGTAGTTTCAGTTGAGCTATAATTATTTTGTATATTTGCAATCATAAGGCAGATGTAATCAACATATTTTTATCAAACTTATTAAACATGTAAAGGTTATGTCAGACTTTTGCAGCAATGACTAAGCAGGTGTGTATTTTGATTGCAGTACGAAGGTGAGTGAGAGAAAATGGGGGAGGAGACCTCAAACACGTTCTCTGTTTTGTTCTCTCTTACATCAGAAACAATTTGCTATGCTTAATTACCCCCACTTGCATAAAGAGGGGGTACATTTGCATAGCTGTCGGGCATCCTCCCATCACATGAGGATTCAGCCCAACTCCTCAACACAGACACTGCTCTTATCATTTCTCGGGGTATTATGAAGAGGTTTCCGGGGATGTTGAACAAGGCAGTCTGTTAACACCTGGATGCCGGATTTGATGTTTCAATTTGTGTTTTGTTACAGTGCATTACAGCCTGCAGCTAAATGGACTGTATTTTTCTCCCAAATACTTGAATCAGCTGGTTTGATCTGTACAAGAATTTTTTTTTTTTTTTTTTTTTTTTTTTTATATATTGACTTGTGTTTATGACTATAAATGTTTAAGAAAGATTATTTTATTTGTCGTGGAAACCTTTCACTCAACAGATACAAATATATTCAAGGGTCCTGATTATCTTGATGATGGTTTATTTTAGATATTCAAATATATTTGAATACATTGCTTGATATTTGATACCCGTTTGAATTAGATTTTTCTCAAAAGTGACAGGCCTAGTCGGTACTACTATCAATTCAAGCCGGATCTGATCCGGAAAATGCAGATGACCAAGCTGATCGATCAACTTTACCAGCGCGACTGGACCAGAACATATCAGATTGGTAAGGTTTTATTTAATTGGGGACATAATTGCTGATTATAATGACTTATTTAAGTCATTTATTCGTCTTTTTACACGTCGTGACGCGCTACGGGAGAGAGAACACTATGTAGGCTAAGCATAAAACCATGTCTGCATTTGTGATCGTAGAAAGCGCTACTCTATACTGCTCAAAACTCACGTTTGTATAGTCAGTAGCAAATTCTTAAAATATGAAAACAATATGAATCAAAACAAAATGTGAATCAGAAGCGCCAGACTGTACTTGCAAAGTTGGAATTGCCCCACTTTTTAGAATCAGCCTTTGTGCACAGCCAGCCTTGTACTCTCTCAGGTTGGTTCTGGAAACAGTCCTCTGAAAAATGCGCAGCACAGTCGAATATTTTCATTGTACTATTCTGTAACAGTTTTGTGAATAAAGCTTAACCACTGTTTTCTAATTGTGTCCTCTTTTGGATGGCCAAACAAAGTAGTTTGGCTTTCGCAACGAAACACATGGCGTATCCACGACATGGCGGCGCCAACGGCAACAAATAATAATACAGCGTGAATACAAGTTACACCGCCTTTCTCAGCGTATACATTTGGGCGGTGTCATGAAACTCTGCCCCCACATACTGACATAGATTTGTGGGGGCGTGTTTGAACAAAGCGTTTTAGGAAGGCCTGGCTGAGCCTTAACTTATACAAAGAATATCTCTTTTGGTTTGAGACTTTGAGATTTGAGAATTCAACCTGGTATTGAAGGTTATTCATTTTAAATAATAATATCAATGGCCTCTAAAATATCTGTTATATATATTAAGGACAGGGGCAGTACATGTAAAATACAATTTATGCAGTGTGAAGTACATTTTATTCAATGGCAGGTCAGTCTTTGAGAATCATAAAATACAAAAAAAAAAAACATTTAGAAAAGGTTGTGTCCGATACCTTTCCTTAATGTTTTTTAGTATTTTATGATTCTAGCTGGTCACACCACTTGTTTGGCAGGAGGTGAAACTTTCACAAATTGGTGCGAGTGTATATGCTGCATTTATAGGTATTATGATATTAAGGTATTATGTGAGACTACAGAAGTTTTCCTATTTCTACAATAATAATTTTATAGGAAAACAATGTAATACAAACCTTAATTTCATTCAGAAAGACTTGTCTAATAATTTTTTTCTCTCGGAACAGAACAAAAACTGATCGTTGACAAATTTATCCAGTGTTAACCACTTTGTCACTTTCTTTTTTTTTTTTTTTTTTTTTTGGATTGTTGATATAAATATGAAAGTCCTAGACCACTGTCTAATTAGTACTCTGGAAAATATTAATTAGACTTGATCCAAAGATACAATAAGAGATGGCAATCTTGCTCAATTTGAACATTTCAAAATAAATCTAGTCTGTATTGTTTGATGTTTTGCATTAGCTTTAATTGTAAGACTCAAGTCACATACATTAAAGTCATTCCATTACCACAGCGGAAATCAATCAAGTTGTGAGCTGCTTCGCAGATGCAGCCATGAAAAGTACTCGTACATTTGCCTTCCAGAGAGAGATATTGCCTCTCCAATTAACCTCTCTGGCACAACATGTGTATCATTCTCAGTGCTGTTACTTTAAAGGCACAATATGTAACTTTTTTGCTTTAAAAATAGCAAAAATCACTATATCTATGTTATATATTTTTTTTAGTTGTGTACTTACTTATTATCCCGACTGTTTCCAACAACTTTCAAACCAGGAGAAATTTGTAATTTAATTTGAGAAACGTTTCTTTATTTCCGTTTTGTCGCCGACAATGCCGTCATATCCGCGTTGTCCCTGGTTTCCGCTCGTGCTGCCATGGCAACCAGAGCTATGAACCAGAGCCGTCTGATAGTAACCAATAGCGACTGACGCGGACAACTTTGTAGTTCGCAATGTCTATTTGCACGCTGTTGTTTCGTTCAAACATTATGGACCATGGCAAGCAGACTTTGGATAAAAAAAAGAACTAAAACGAGAATCAATATCAGCGCTGTGTTTTCGAGATGCCTAGAGCTCCCATAGACAGTATATAAACGAGAGCTCCATGTCCGAGACTTCGACCGCTCCTACATGTACTTTATTAAACAGGTGAGCACATTTACATAAAACTAATCAATGTTTTATAGTTCAACCATGATAAAATGTCAGAATATGATCTGTATGTTATTCTAATGTTGATCTAGCTTACTGCTAGTCTCATACAGACTAACACATACATTTCAACACATTGAAATGCAGTTTAGTGTGCTAATGTAATGTTAGACCAAGTGAAACAGCGCTGCGTTACCTCACAAGTTTAATTTGTCTATTAAACTGACCTGTGAGTAGTAATTCTGCGTGTAGTTCGGTAGAATGAAATGTCCGTATTCCTTTTATATCCGCGGGACTCGCGTCGCGTGTGGAGCTGATAGCTGTCTCTTAGCAATCCCGAACTGCTTCATATCACAGTCATGATAAAAACATCGATGTATTCAGTCATCCATAAACATTATTAGATCGGTCGGCTTGACGTTGACGACAAGATCCATAATTCTTAGCAAATGTTGCGTCATCAATTTACGCCTTTGTTATTGTAAATAGGTTAGCGACCCCTAGTGGTGAAAAATGCCATACTGTACGTTTAAACTCATCTGAGACTCAGTGGTCAAGTATACTCTCAGAATTCAACCATATTAAGAATGGAAACCCATGCACTATATCATGAAGTTGTTACTTCTAATAGAAATATAAGACGAAGTCATTTGGTACCTGATATTATTCCATTAAAAATATGTCTATTATTTATTAATTTAATCAAGTATTAATAAATAAAATAAATATTGTGTTTGTAATGCTTTAGAATGAATGAAATTCAGATTTCTAGTATTCAATGCATAATAAATAAATAAATAAATAAATAAATACTTTAGCCAGAAAATTTTAATTTATACCAAGAGCTCTCTCACTCCCATTCTCCCCAGGGATATTATTTGCCATTAGTAGTTTTTGCTTTGAAAAATGCCTTGGACTACCTTGCAACAAAATTATGTAGATAATGACACTTAAAACCCTCCCTTCTTGCTTTTTAGATATTCATTACTGTATGCAAATGACCACACACACAGGCAAGGTGTGTGGTGGATTGATGGACTCCAGTTCTATTAGTCATTGCACTGGTTAATTATGATGAAATAAGGTCCACAGCCCAAGTTGAACAGTGGTGCCTTGGTCCCTCCTACTTGTTCACAGCATGACTGATTTTTCACTCTCTTCAGCGATCACATCATAATTATCACATTATTGTGATAACACATATTGTGTTTTTGTCTGCAGCATTTAAGTGTCATAAGGGATAGTTGAGTTTTTGCTTAAGTTAAATTTCACTGTTAATTGTGCCAAGTTTTGAGGATAAAATTATATTTATAATGAGCTTCATTTACATAAAGAGGTGTGTTTGTGGTGAAGAGAATGACAGTCATTTAATTTAAATACAATGAGGGCTTTTAATGCTTGATGAATAAAATGCAGGTTTTGTGCTGCAATGCTCCACATAAAAGTAGTGCAACTCTTTTATGAATTCAGTCCAGTGACCCTTGAGGCCTTTATCAGAATTGTGATTCATTACGATTTGGGCCTGTGTCCCATTTTAAGTCTTTTGTGTCATTGCCTTGATACATTAGTCCAGTTGAATGTGCCAGCACAAATTACTTTAGGCCCCGAATGGGACATGTGCGTGGAATGTGATAAATATTATAGCGCTAGTTGGAGTCAGGCCTGTAAGCGATTAGGGGAGTGGGTGGGTGGCTGGAATTCACATTATATTGATTTAAAGATTAAGCCTTTATGTATCCGTAGTGTGTAAGTGCCCCAGTCTGGTCTTTTCACTGTAGTGGGTTTATTGTCAGTTGAGTGTGTTCTTTCCCTACAGGTAACCTTTAAGATATTTTCTCCAGTTAATGGTTGTCATTTAGGTTCAGTGAAAGGCCAACATGATACAGATATGATGACTTAATTTTGTTAACCTTTGAAAATGGTCAGATTTGGTCAGATATGTGTGTGTAAGGGGAGAGAGACCATGCTATAGCATTCCATGAATGCCAAGAGCTCTTTGAATGTGACAAGAGATTTATTGGTGTAATATCACTGCTCCATTAGCACCAGCACACCACGAAAGAAATGGCCAGATCATTACTCCTAAAGTTTAAAAACTACAATAAATTTGTGAATTAATGTAGGTCACAGGTTGCTAACCAGTGAAATTGTATTCCAACCCCATTTTTTTCCTTCAATCCAAAATGATAAACTAGAACATCTACACTAGAAACTAATCTCTGCTGGAAATGAAATTAATATTCAGAACAGAGATATAGATATTCTGTGTTGTAGAACTGTCTAAAGCTGTTTGGAACATTACAGAGTTCCTTTGAAAACACACTGATGAAATAAACCGTGAAATTGACTTGAGCAATATCATAATGCTTTGTGTTTTCAATAGAAAATGAATCGACTGTCAGGCGCTGTCAGATCCAACAAGATCCGCCTCTGACACTTCAGAGTGTAAAGCAGCACTTTCACACTCTATGATCAAGTTGTCTGACATTTGCCTGCATAAATCAAGTGTCTTTTCTTTGACTTCCTGTCACATACACTCATGTATTTGTCCCTTGTGTGTCATCCTGACCTTTTGTTTCCTGAAGGTGGGCGGCAAGAGTCATAACTATTACGTAGTGAGTTGTCACTCAGTATGTGTAGACATGGGAATGAATGGCGTAGGTGTCTCACCCGTAAACTTCCAGGATCTTATTATGGCAGATACGCTTTGAGGGGCTAATCGGTTATTGTAGTATTATGAATGAAGCGCACATTTTCTTACTCAAGACCATTCTGCTGTGGCACTCTGGGATTGGAGATGCCCTTTGTGCTCGATAAACGTGCATCTGTATCCAAGACAGTCGTCAAAGCAACAGATAGGACAAATTCTGAAAAAGACCATGATATGTCATTAGCCTATTCATAATGTCTTCCTGTCTTCAAACATATGAAAATGATGTTTGCTTGTATACAGAATTATACAGATTCACGTGATGGATGTGAAAGATGGATGTGAAATGGTTTTGCAGACAGATTGATCCAGAAACACATTGTGAGTTTATGCACTAAAGGAAAATCTCAGTTTTCTATTGATAGAATATTTTTTTCTACTCCATTTAAAGGTTGATTTTGGGAAAATGGACTCTAAAAGGATTTCAAACTAATTTTGACATTATTTGACACAAACAAATTCATTGAAACACATTTTATTATGAATAATTAAGACCAAGAGTGATGGTCCAAATGTCGGCAAAGGTGTGAGTAAATCGGTTGAATGAATGAAAGACAGACTCAGTTGTTTGGTTCCTGAATGGATCAGTGTTTTTGAATGAATTGATTGAAAGATATATTGCAGTAAGTATACAAATCTGAAAATGGAAATTGGTACCCAGTGTGTGTGGAAATGCTATTGTGATTTCATCCAGGCCAATATGAGTTCTAGATGACACCCACTGCTCAGATGTCCTTCAAAGCTGCTCTTTGAACTCTCAGCACTATGGTGCAAAGACACCCGCAGAGACTGCAACTATGTTTTGCAACCAAACCTTTCAGACGACTGCTCAGAAAGACCCTCTTTGACCAAAACAATCTGCTCCCCTGACGTAAATGGGAAAAGCTGAACTCCCCTGAGGGATTCCGTTCAAACTTAAGCAGGCCTTCATTGGCTTCAGAGATGAGAATGAAATGGGCATGCTTGCAAGATCGCCTTGTCATAGCAAAAATAATCATTTTAATTTTCTCTTCTGAATGTCAGGATGAGACAGCTTAGTATAAGAAAGTAATCCAGATTGTAATTTTAACTCATGTTGCGCAATCACTGAACAGCGAGATCTTGTGAAGATCAATAAGCTATGCATGTTTATTTCTATTACCATCGTGTATATTCAAAGATTACCCGTGCTTGTATTATAAAACCTGATTTGTCCTCACTTTCTTTTAGATTTAGAGGCCTTTGAGAGACTAGTTGTTGGCAGACCTTGAACATTTAATGCAATGTGCATGTCTTAGACAGTGATTGACTATAAAATCTGGACGGATGTGTACTTTAGGAAACTGATGGATTTTGCTGGCCATATAATGGAAAATATTGTTCTGAAATTGTTACTTGTCATTGGTGCCCTGCTGGCCGTCCTGGTTTCTGAGGCTGGTTGCTGGACCCTCTGCGGCTGCTCCATGGGTGGGCTCAGCGGTAGCATATGGTCAGAAAGCTGTCATAACCACACACAGGTTTCTCTTTCTGGCTCTGGCCTATACATCCAAAAGCTTTTATATGCATCTTCCAAAAAGGTTATCTTAATTAGTCCTAACAGATATAGCTGACCTGGAATCTTTTGCTGTGCTACAGAACAAACTGCTCTGTTCTATTCACTTTATACATTGAACAAAAATTGTCCTTCATCAATGTCTGTGGCTCTTTTCCAAACCTATTGAGTTATCTTGCTGTGTACTGGCCTCATAGGCAGCTGTTTAATAAGACATCTGACCGCTAGGCAATACATACTTCATACCAATTTTAATATCAATGTTATTGTGGCATTTTGTGCATATTCAAGATAGCCGATGGTAGAACCCTGACTCTTGAACCTTGGCCCTCTCTCACCCCTTTCTCTCGTCGGGGGAAAAAAGTAAACTCAGCCTAAAATCAGCAGAGCTTACCATGTCCTCTTCTATAGTACTGCGTAAGTTACCTTTGACCAGAAATGCAACAAACAATCAGCACAATGAGTTTGAGAGTTAACATCAAAATAAAACGAACAAAAAATTAATAAATCCTCATTATCCTCATTACAAATAATTGCATAATCATCACAAAATTGGTGTGTGCATTTCATCTGAATATGGTGACAATTGACCGGGTTACAAAACGCATGGCACACCAAATAAACAAAATTTTATGGAAGTTAACACATCATGACAGCACTCAGACCAAAGCAAATTGGCGACAGACACTTCTGCATCAAAGACAGTGAATAGCAATTGTGGCATTTTCACAATAGCTGATTAAATGAATGTAACCGTAATAAACGTATAATTTGCAGAATTACAGCAAATGCATAATGGTCACTGAGTTGGTAAATAATACAGTATACTCAATAAAATTGTGGAAACAGATTACAAGCAATATTATTAATTAAATTCAACAACACTTAAGAATTGAGTTAAAATTAATCAAATAAGCTCCTTACAAATCAACCATTCAAAATGAATAACTGCAAATAGAACACAAAAATTAAGTACAATTTAAACAAAAATATTGGTTTCCTTGGACAAAAAAAAAAAAAAAAAAAAAAAAACCCACTATGCTAATGAATACTACTCATTGGAATTGTTTTAATTTAACACAAAAATAAGTTGGTATTATTATTTTTAATGAGTGGATTAACTTAAATCTCATTTCAGATATTTATAACAGACATAGGTGTCATTTCTCTTTAATTTCTACAAGCTTGAATCGAGTACTAATATAGGATTTACTTAGTTTTTTTTTTTTTTTTAATTATTGCCTAAACTAACTTTTTCATGTAGAAATGACATTTGTTTTTGTTTTGTTTTTCTGTAGGATTTATACGGGTGGGCATGAATGGCCCACTCTAAGCAGGTGGTTTTCTTTAAATAGCTATACCCTGTGTGTTTAACATAACTGAACATTTGTTAAAAAATAAAATAAAATCAAAACTTTACATTTATTAATGTATGCTGCATTTAAACATACATCAACAGGTATTTGGATTGCTTAGTTGTACTGTTTAAATTTCATTTATATTACACATGACACTATTCCAGTCACCATAGTAATTTACACTGAGCTTACAGTATAGTCTTTTAGGGTTTAGACAGGCTGTCACCACTCTAGTTTTAATTAGGACTAATGAGCCATATTATACTAATTAGATATGCTTAGGCATGCTATAAGAGTTCCTTTGTTGATCAATGGGCTGGTGAAGTCATTATAAGAACCCTGAGGCACAAGTGTCCAACATGTTTTTTTTTTTTGTTTTTTTTTTTTATAAAGGATACTTAAGGGATTAATCAGTAGTTATAAATCTGTGGTGATCAAAACATTCAAAACATTCCACTGCTAACCAACAGTGACCAGAAGATGTTAGTCTAGCAGCTTCTCTGAGTTCCCTACTGCTTGCCAACATTTTTTTTTTAAACGAGCTTAGTGTTTGAAGCTTCTCTTTTAGTATTATCTTCCATTAAACACAGAACGTAACAAATTGTTAATATTACAGTTACAGTTATTTTCATCATCAGTTATTATGAGCGTGTTGATTACAAACGTGATAGGATTTTTTTTTTCTTAGGTAGACGTATGTACCCCGCCTCCACCCAATTCAACTTTCTCTGGTCGACCTTGATTACAACAATATACTGTATTTCTCAATGAAATTACTCCAGGTCATCAAAATAATTCAGTTTTATTGAGAGCTAACAGCAGTAAGTGGAGTGGAGAAATAGACTTTGGTGAATGTGTACATTTAAACCTTTTAGTTAAGGTTAAAATTGTGATTGAAATTTGAAGGGATTCATTACAATATCGCTGTAATTATTGCTGAAAAAAGGGAACGTCTATGTCGGAAGATTAACTTGATCAGTGCTCAGATTGGTTAGCAGAGCATTGTCATAATTTAATATATATTTTTAAAGATTTAACACAGTTTGCATTTAAAACAACAACGTTTTTGAGGTTTCTGGTGTTATAGAGGTGTCAATTACTACAGTGCTCTTTTTGCCATATTTGATATGCATACACATCTGCTTTAAAAGACAGTGTTTTTTATCACGATTTAAATTAGACGCGTCTCCTCAAAACAGCAGGTTCTTAAACTCAAACGTAACGTGTGACAAGTCAGAGCTCACATGAAAGGGCCAACAAATTCCACATATAATCAGAACTTCTCTTATGAGACTAGATATGAAGCGCATCATACTTCTAGGAATAGCTTTGAACTGCTAATGCATGTGACCACATTTGTAGAAGCGCAAATATGCTGCTACTGCTAATATAATAATAATAATTAGTAGTAGTAGTTGGAAATGCATGTGGCTAGGCCTGTCACGGTAACTACTTTTTGTTGGGCGATATATTGTCCCAGACATATTTGTGATAAACAATATTACTGTCATTTTAAGACCATTTTATGCCACTGAATTTATGATAATAATGTAACAGCATAACAATGCAAGTAGGCCTACTAAACTCTTTCAAATGACAATGAAATTATTAAGAATATTTTGATGCTGGTGTCCAAAAAAAAAAAAAATTAAATATCCTACAAACGCTTGCATAAATAATTAATTAAAAATTTGCTAACAAAAAGAGCAAAGTAACAAGTAGAAAAAAAAATACACTTGCAAAATGTACTTATATGGAGATTTTCTATCTACGGATTTTTATCTGACCTTGTTTTAGTAAAGTAAGGGTGCTGCACTCCATTGCTGAAAATCAAACCCTACATGGCAGTCAGATGTCCATACTGTATGAACAAATGCACAGATGTCTCAACAGGCCATATCTGCTGCAAAATACATTTTTCTAGAGGTGTGTTTTTTAAAAGCTGAACAACGCAAAAATGTTTTTCCTGTGAAAACCAACTGGACACTTGCGACTGCTGCTCCTGTGTGAAATGGCCTTAATGCTAGCTATGAGCGTGCACCATTCAGTGCTATCACGTTTATATTTACACCAGAACAGTGGATTGCAGCTTTGAAATTCAGTGCATTTGGACTTATTCTTCCAAACACTCTGTTGTTGTCACTTGTCAGAAAAACACAACAGTGCCTCGAATGACGCCTCCTTTTCATCTTTTGATGTCCGCTCTGTGTATAAAGGAGTTGCCTGAGCCCCCCTTTCACCTCCAAAGTGGAAAGCAGATAAGATGAAAGAGGCAGCTTGATCTGCAAAATGTTGGTGCCATTCTTTTTATTGTAAACACGACGGGCAATATATCGTGCCACCAAAAAATATTGAGGTCATGTCCATATATACTGTAGTGCGATGATTGCTGCTGCTAATAATAATAATAATAATAATACATTTACATTTAAGAAGAAAAAGAATAGTCTCCCCTTGCAATCTAATCACAAATGGTCTCAGGGGACACATTTTAGATGCGTGTTACTACCAAGTCTAAACAGCAGTGTGCCTCAGCTGACCACTTCTGATTGGATCACTTGAGATGGATGTTAATATGAGGTGTAAATATGATCTAAACTAATTCTAAAGAGACTTGGAGGGAGATATCCTGTTTTTGTCTTTGTTGTACAGGACAGTTGAGAGACAATAAAATGACTGGACACATGGAAGCTCTACTGTTTTATGAGGACGTACACTACCCACTGTGCCATGACTCTGAGAAATCCTCTTTTTTTCAACAAACTAAGCAAGCAACTTGACATTTTACACTTAATTATTTGACCTTATGTTTAGTGGCACACCCGGCCCCTCAGCCATTATGTCCGTGATGATCTGTGGATTAGGAACCCACAGGTTACTCTGCATACTACAAGGGCTATGTTTACATCATGCACAACTTTTGTTTCATTCGGACTGAATTCATCATTCCGATTGATAAATCTGAATGTAGCGTTTATATGAACGCTAAACAAAGTGATCTGGTTGATGTGCGCATTTATGTCTCAAGCTTCAAAGAGTTATACAGAGTTTCCTGCTGTTAGCACATAATAACCATTCTCCTTAATTGGTTCTTTATTTGTTTTAAACAGACTTATTATCCGTTTCTGCTGGTCATAATTTGGAGACAATGAGCATATGAACCTTTGTGCTGCTTACTTTTATCCTCCCCGCACCCAAAACCAGTCGTCTGTGGATGAGAATCCGAAACAAGGACTGGTGGGACATTGTCCTGCTCCACTTCACAGATGCTGAGTGAAAGGAGAATTTTAGAATGACGGGACACTCATTTATATGACACTTTATTCAACAGGAAGAACAGCTCGTTCCGCGTGTCATACGTCATGCCGCTATTTCAGCCCATTCTCATCCTAGGGCGTCATATATTGATGCTTTTGACATTTCGTCTACATGGAACGCACATGGCACCCTTTAGCATCAATATGAGACGCAGATAGAAATAGGCCAGAAGGTTCCTCCTAGCGGTCTAACCCTAAACCTACCCCAGACCTAAACCGACCCATAACCGAACAAAGCTCTCTGCGTGTCATATTGACGCTAAAGGGTGCCATGTGTGTTCGATGTAGACGAAATGTCAAAAGCGTCAGTATATGACGCCCAAGGATGAGAATGCGTTGGCTATTTATGTCATTGCACCCTTTCAGAGCCCTTTCAGTTTCAGTTTTCAATCCGATCAAGTGTTTACATGTTCTCTCGATCAGATTAAAAAAAAGGAATAAACCACCCCTTTCAATCCGATCGAAATTCCATTCGGATCGAGCTCAATCGGATCAATTAAGCTGTTTACATGAAGGCTTTTCAATCTGATTGAACCGTCGATCTGATTACTAATGAATTTTGTGGTTGCATGTAAACGTAGCCACTGAAGACCGTGACAATATCCTTGGTGAATAGTGGCACCTGGAAAAGGGGATTCTGTTCTGGTCATGCCATGCTGCCAGAAGCTTTGCCTTGCTTATCTACAGACTGTATTGCATATGGAGAGCACACAGCATGAGTTGCACATTCTAGTGTCCTCACCTCACTCGCTCCTATAACTTGCATACAGAGGTGGACAGTAACAAAGTAAATTTACTTGAGTACTGTACTTAAGTACACTTTTTGAGTATCTGTACTTTACTTGAGTATTATCTTTTCTGGAAACTTTTTACTTTAACTTCACTACATTTGAAAGACAAATATCATACTTTTTACTCCACTACATTTCTGTCAAGGTCCTTGAGTAGAAAGTAGTAACGTCAGTCAGGGGATGATTTTGGTTTGAAAATGAAAGTTGGGTTGACGTCAAAACCCGAGGTCAGATTTACGTCAGAACACGACGTCGGACAGACGTTGGATTTTGGTTGGAAATGAAAGTCGGGTTGACGTCAAAGCCAAAAAACTACGCCAAGGGCACTATTTGAGGGAACAGCCATTTGGGTGTCCGAAACCATTGTAGACGTTATTGAGTGCACTTATTCAATCTCATATTCAATCCCACGACTGGAACTGTGTTCTAGAAATAAATGTGATATTGATATGAGGGCAGGCATAGATTCAGAGGCATAAGGGACTGTAAGTATTACATTCAACAATGCAACAATAATAAAACAATGCATTGACATTTACTTTTTACTTTTGATACTTAAGTACTTTTAAAAACAAGTACTTCTGTACTTTTACTTAAAGTGTAACTTGCAGGTAAATTTTTTCACGAAGAAAATGCAATAAACATAAAGATAAGAACCGCCCACCACTGTTTTGTATTTTTTGCATACCAAAATGCTGAATATAATATGAAAAGTTGGTACTTTTTAGTGGTTTTAAGCACTCCCTCTCCCTTCCACTAGGCTAGGCGTGACGTCATAAAAGGAACTCCAAGCCTAGAGTTACTGTAGTCTAATGGCAAGTAGGCTAGCAGCAGTTATATTGAAATAACTCAATTGTAAACATAATTGTGTCTGCTGGCTTCAAGAGGACCGTGATCCTGCCTGAAATGAGAGTAAGCTATTCGCAAAACAAACGGGTTCAGGCAGCATGCACGCAAAGTTAAACCGAACTTTTATTTTGACGGGTTGCCGTGAAGACCTTTGAGCAGTGTTGCCAGATGTACGATAATTATCGTATTTGTACGATAATTTTGACCTCTGTACGGTGTACGATCAATAATGGAAAAAATCCTGTAATGTACGATAATTTCAGAACTGTGTGACACTTCAAATGATGGTCGTTGTAATAGGGCTTCTCATTGATCTAACTGTGGATTCTACGTCTACCGGGGTAAGAACGTGTAGAGAGAGGGAGCGAGAGACCTTGCGTGTGTGTGCTAGTGTGCGACTGCTCTCACGAAGCACATGTAAGGACCCAACCAATCAATTGTAAGTGTGGGCAGGCTTTTATCTATACTCCCGAATCAGAACCGAACCGCTCTAAAATGACGTTTTGGAATTAGCAACGGAGGGTTAGGATTAGATGTGTAAGAAATTAGTCCCACACACAAAAACCTGTTTGGCATAATGTATTATTTTTCTAATTATTCAATGTGCCGTCCTCAATTATTATATTATATTATATTATATTATATTATATTATATTATATTATATTATATTATATTATATTATATTATATTATATTATATTATATTATATTATATTATATTATATTATATTATATTATATTATATTATATTATAGTCACGATCACCAGCTGGAGTGCCCATGAGCCCCTCCAGAAGACACTCCTTCCAACTTTGCTGTTGTCCCATTATTAACTCCATTCCCCACAATCCTGTACCTGGACTCATTATGGTTTAATTTTTCCCACCTGTTGATCATTTACTGGTTTTAGTTTACCTATTTAAGCTCTTGTGTTTTAGTCATGGGGCATGAGTCGTTGTTTGTATGTCTCCATCGGGGTACTTGGATATCTTGTTCTTTCCTTCGTGGTCTTTGGATTCTATTCTATTGAAGTGTCTGTATTTTTTGCCTTTTGTTATTAAAACTGTGTATGCATTTGGATTATATCTCTGCATTGTCTCTTCAAAATATCTCAATTATATATATATATATATATATATATATATATATATATATATATATATATATATATATATATATATATATATATATATATATATATATATATATATAATATTAAACTTATAATATCATATACTAGAATTTGATGTTGTGTCCCAATACTGTTCAAAAGTTTGAGGTCAGTAAGAATAAAAAAATAAATATGAAATATTTTTATTTAGCAATGATGCATTACATTACATTAAGTGACATAGATCTTTGCCCTGAAAAAAGCAGCACATCAGTTCTGTTTATATATACAATTCTGATGAATTTTAAAATATATTAAAATAGATAACACATTTTAAATTATAATTTTTCACAAGATTTGTGTTTTAGTGTTTGTATATATTTTAAATAAAGCTGGCTTTTTTTAATGACAAGAAAATTATTTCACAAAAATCTAAAAATCATACCGACTCCAAACTTTAGAATGGTAGTGTGTACAATGCTTTTTGAAGCTTAGTGGTAAACATAAAGAAGTGAAGAAGAAATAAAACAAAATGTAAGCAATGCGTAAGGGATGAAAACATACTTTTTGGTTGAACTATTCTTTAATGTTTGGTTAATAACTTTTCAAAAGAAGAAGTCGCTACTTTTTGGCCGACTGCTTTGACATTTTTATCTGAGGTAATTTATTAGCTGTTCTGGATCTTCCTGCTGGCCACCAGATCCTCTCAATCAAAGTCATTTGTGGATGGATGCTTGATGGCTTGGCACAGTTTCTGTTTGCGGTTTTCTCTCCTATTCAGCATTGATTAGAACTACTAAACACTCTCTGTTTGCCCTTGTTGGAAAGTTTTTGTTCTAAAACGTTTGATTGGAAGGCTAAAACAACTCTTAAGATGTGGATCAGGCCAAATCTGTCTTCTCCATTATCAGCACCACAGGAGGGGGAAATCAGGCCTTTAAGATTCTTCTGTTAGAGATGAAGTCCTGATGTTATAGTGAAAATCATCAATACTGCACAGTTTAGCAGTTTATTATCAGTTCATACCAAAAATAGTGTTTTAGTAGTCAAAGCAATGGCAAATACAATAATATAACCATGTTACACGTTAAATTTTATCCTAATTTTGACTGAAAAAAGTAGAGTATGTCAATAGAGTCCCGTTTAATGATTGAACCTAAGAACATAGTCTCATTTTCAAGCACTATGTGCTAGTCATGTCAGTATTTTGCTTTAATTAATATAAAATAAATTAGAATGGTTATGATAAATTGTATTTGTTTTGGTTTTGATGTAAAACATCATGACTAACCTGCACAAAAGATGACTAAAAACATCTAAACCATAGTTCTTCATTGGGCAATGGTGATTGTTGTTAAATCTTTGTGCTATGACATCATAGGGATGGATTTCTGGTAAGTTATTACTGCCTGGTGCCAGATGGCCAATAATTAAAACAGTGAACTTGGAGGCTTTGGTGATTATGTGCATTTTCCCATAGGACTTGAAGAGTTTTGATACAAATCAACATTCTATGTTGAAATATTTACAGTTTTTAATTTTGACACTTGCTCATCTTTAGAAAGAATATGCTAGTAGACACATAGTCTGAGTTTTCTCCTGATTTTCCTATCTCTCATCATTTATTTTAAAGATGTTCAGTTAAGTACAGCTGTACAGTACATCTCCTTTTGCCAAGATAACTGCTCTGAGTCTTCTTCTGTAATGCCTGATGAGTTTGGAGAACACCTGACAAGAGATCAGAGACCATTCCTCCATACAGAATCTCTTCAGATTCCCAGATCCATGTTGGTGCTTCTTCTCTTCAGTTCACTCCACTAATCAGGTCAGGAAACTGGGACGGTCATGGCAGAAGCTTCATTTTGTGCTCTCTAACACATTTTTGTGTTGATTTTGATGGTTGTTTTGGATCGTTGTCCTGATGGAAGATCCAACCACGGTCCATTATAAGATTTCTAACAGAGGCCGTCAGGTTTAGATTTTTTATCTGTTGATATTTGATAGAATCCATGATGCCATGTATCTGAATAAGAAGTCCAGGACCTCCAGCAGAAAAATAGGCCCACGACATATAAGATCCAATGGTATATTAAATTGTACACATGGGGTACTTTTTATCCTTGTGTGCACCAAACCCATCTAGCGTGTTTGCTGCCAAAAAGCTCTTTTTTTTAGTTTCATCTGACCACAGAACCCTGTGCCGTTTGAAGATCCAGTCGTGTCTGACAACTGAATATGCTGGAGTTTGTTTTTGGATGAGCGAGGAGCATTTTTCTTGAAAACCTCCCGAACAACATGTGGGGATGTAGGGGTTGTTTGATTATTATTTTTTTTAATAGGCTTTCTGACCCCCAAGACTCAACTAATCTCTGCAATTCTCCATCTGTGATTATTGAAGAGTCTTTGGCCACTCAAACTTTCATCCTCACCGTCCATTAAGACAATATAGACACACGTCCTCTTCCAGGCAGATTCGTAACATCTTTAGTTGATTATAACTTCTTAATTATTGCCCTGATGGTCAAAATGGGGATTTTCAATTCTTTAGCTATTTTCTTACAGCCATTTTCTATTTTGTGATGCACAACAATCTTTTGCTGCACATCAGAACTATATTCTTTGGTTTTACTCATTGGGATGGATGATTAAGGGAATTTGGCCTTTGTGTTTCCCTTATATTTAAACTCTTGTGAAACAAGAAGTCATAGCTAGACAATTTCATGTTCCTAGTCACCCTGGTGTGCTAAAAAAGGTAAATATTAATGGGAATATACTTCAGAGATATTTTATTCATTAAAAATTCTAGGGGTATGAATAATTGTGGCCAACGTGTTTTGGAGAAAAACATTTATTTCATAATGTGATTTACTCCCCAATTTCAATTCTTTTACTTAAGTGAAAGGTTGGATTTTTGACAATTTTTTGAATGAAAGATCAAAAGTATAAAAGATGCAAATTTATTTTTTACAGCCATTTTTGATCATATTTACCAGGGGTATGATTAATTCTGAGCACGACTGTATATTATGTGTATTATATATATATATACATACATGCATACATTCATACACACAAAAAGGTGAACACCATTTTCTATATCTGATAGTTTTACACATTTTATTATAGGTTAATATAAATGAATAAATATGCTATTAACAGCCATTACTCCAGTCTTTAGTAACGTGTTGGGCTTACTAACATTTATTGTTAAGAGTTAAAAGTCCCTTTTTGATTATCCCGGGGTTCCATTCCATCACTTTTCAAAAGAGGGGAAAAATAAAGAGATACATATTACAGTGTTAATTAGTTTTATTTACTGCCAAGGTTATACTGTATAACACAAAGTATAGCATTATAAATGTATATACGTTTTTTTTGTTTGTTTTTTTTTTTTTTTTTTACTAGATTTGCCATGTTCATTACTTTGGAAAATCGTCATTACATTACGTGAAAAGCGTCCTTTATACTCAAATCTAAAGTGTGTAATTTCTGTGCCACTCCCACTGGCAGAATATTTTTCTCAAAATAATGACTGTTTTCAATCAGGTTAGGCCCAGATACAGCAAGGCTCTTTTGCTTTTTCGTACCATTGTTCAGGCCAATCCTCTTTTTTTTTTTTTTTTTTTTTTTATCAGTTCTGATGCTGCCTCTCATTCAGTAGCCCCCCGGAGGCTCTTCTCCATGCATATGTGTGTCGAGGCGATAAGGGAATTGGCAATTTTGTTTATGCTGCTAATTATATGATTCCACGGTTGCTGTTCGATGCGTATTGTCCTTGCTTCCTGGTAAGCGCTGATCTGCTTGCTTCATCTGCTTCTATTTTCATCTACCTCCTCAATCACTCTTGACAGCTGGCCAACACTGAATGGTGACCCTTCCGTCGGTGCAGCCAGAGTTGTCTCCTTGGAGGGGTTGGTGGTGTGCTTCCTCAGGAGACAGGAACAGCTGTGAAAAGCGTTCCCTTCATTATCACTCAGTCCTTTTTTGCCGTTATTTGCATTTTCTCCTTTGCATATGGAGCCACATGTTATTTCTGCTTAGGAAAGTAGGAAGCGATCCTTAATTTTTGACAACTCCAAACACAAATGCAGTAATTGTCAGACTCTTATGCAGTGAGAGAGTGAAAAAAGGGAGGGAGAGATGGATGGATGGAGGGGGTGGAAAGAACTGAGAGGGAGGGTGAGCGTGTGTGTGCATATGTGCAAGCTTGTGAGAGAGAGAGAGAGAGAGAGATCGCGCTATGTTCAATACTCTGAGCATCTAGACATTGTGCAGGGTGGGAGAAGAGACAATTAAATCCACAATCCAGAAAAAGAACTAACACACGGATTAAACACAGAAGGTTTGTGTGGATTGTGCGTGCAAGTCTGAAAGTTCTCCGGGATGCAAGCGCTCATGGAAGATGAGCTAAGTGGAGCGGTGCACGGCAGGATTCTTCGAGGTTGGAGCGCAGCTGCTTCCTACAGCCACTGACGGGAGGACCTTGCGCAAGAGGAGGAGAGCTGCCTCCGTTTCTGTCTCTCTCTCTCTCTCTCCCTCTTTTCTTTTTCAGTCTTGCAGAGATAGGCAGCATCCCTTAGACTCAACACTGAAAACAGAAGACGTTCAAGAAAAAAAAAATAACGGAGAAGAATAGGACGGGATTATAAAAGCAGGGAGTAATAAAGGGAAATCTGAAGCAAGGACCAAAAAAAGTGTTCGTCAGAAAGGCTCTCGTTTGTTGCTTTGCGAGGGCTAAACTGAAGAGATTTGGGTCGTGCATTGCTTTGCTTCAGCCAGTCTGTGGAGTATAGGATCACAAATAGCATTTCAAGGTAAGATGTTAGTCAAGTTCAATGTCTTGCATGTGCGACCAAGTACAATTCAGGTTTGAGAGAGCTGATGTTACTGTTCCAAAACGACTGCTGAAGAGGAAATGAGGGTGGAATGTAAGTCAGAGTTGTTTTTTGTGAACTATTAACATAAATTGTTCAGTTTAATGAAAGTTAAAGGCTTTGTGAATGTTACTCAGATGGTGCCGTGCAATTTAATTGATGCTTGGGTCTAGCGTTAAAAACATGATTTATTCCTTCGTACCTTGGTGGATATTACTGGGGTGTTGGGGGACAAAGGGCATAATTACAGAGCAAGACAGTTCTCATCTTGTCAGGATCCCCCATTCGTTGGAAATAGAGGTGAGGGGTTGGGAGGAGGGGGTTAACACCAGCAATATGTAATTTTGAGGGGGAACATATAAATCTACACTAAAGATGATCTCGCAACTTTAGAGTTGGTGACCAAATGATTGTTGTTGTCTCTTTTATTTTTCATGCACTCGATGTAATTACTTTTGCTGTCACTTCTCCCACGAGTTCAGCCGAGGCTTCTTCACACTAAGCAATTTGGTGGCTTTCTTCTGACCACTTTTTAGAAAGGAGGGGTGTGAAAAAGCAAACAGAGATTGAAGGTCTGATGAAGGGGGTTTGACAGCCTCATATCTGTGCTGCTGCTTGACGCAACTGAGGCCAGATGGAGAGGGGCAGAATATTAATGTTTTGTTTTTTTGGCAAACTGAAGGACTGGCATTCGGGTTTGGGCGTGAATGTCCCAGACCTTAGTGGAGGAGTGTGTGTGCACTCCCCTGACGGTAGTGGACAAGTGGCCCCCGTCCTTTGTCGAAGGGACTGAAATATTTATCATTGCATGCACATCCTGTCTGCACTGAAATATTTAATATAATTGAATAATAAATAACCTTGGCTATTGAAATTGGTCCCTCTGTTATCCTGTCCATAGTGATGATTCTGTCTGCTCATGTTACCAGTACTCTCATGACTTTGCCTGCAGATGAAACAGATTAGGTGGTCTGTTAATGTGAGGAGTTTACAGAGGAAGTATCTGAATATGACAGTGATTCTCATTATATGTCCATGTGAATGTTGGAGCAGAGAAAGGCATTGATTTTCACAGTTATCTGAATGCTTTGGAAATGTGATGAACAATCTATCTTGGCAGTTATACATGGCTGAATTCAATCGAATTGAGAAAGAAAAAGAAAAGCGAGAGGGCGGTGATGTCTGTGTGTTCTGTGTCTTTGATGTTTTATTAAGAGCTAACTGGGCAGAGTCGCACAGTCCTTGGATCTGCTGGTTTGTGTTTGAAGAGGCAGCTCAGAATTTTAGACGTTGTCTTGATTTACAGTTGCTTTTCTTAGCTTTTTTTTTTTTTTACACTCACAATCCTTATATATATATATATATATATATATATATATATATATATATATATATATATATATATATATATATATATATATATATATATATATAGGATATATATAATTAACTTTTCCATATATTGTTTTTTTTCCATTCAAACAATCATTAATTGTGATTTTGCAAACCATATAGCACAACAAATGTATAAATAGAGTAATTGCTATGCGACAGCAGTAGCATAGTCTGCCTGCCTGCTGTTATGAAACAGGCCTTCGAGGGTATTGGATGGAAATGAGAATGCACCGGCAGATGTAGTCACAGAAACAGCCTTTCGTTGCATTGCCAGGACCGCTTGTTCCCAGTGTAGCCAGATGCATCAACACATGTGCCATTGTGAGGAGGTTTGCCACTACATGAAGCTGAAGCTCAGCCAAGCCTGAAGGTGCTCTCATGGCCATCTCGATAACTTTGTATGTAAAATGTGTTGTTTGATGGTGGAAAAGATTGGGTAAGGGGATGATAAATGTCCTGTGAACCTGAATGTAGGAGGCAAGGTCACTGCAATGCACTCTGAATGCACAAAGATGCTTTGATTGTGTGTTTGATTGATTTTCTTTCAAATATTATTTCAAGTCCAAGGTATGTCGCTTCGCTCTGGATACGCATAGAATTACACTGGGTAATGAAAAGGTCTTTCTTTTCAGTGCACTCATAAACAAGTTGACACCGACTGGCATTGCAAACATGATGTCTCAATTGCATTCCTGTCTGACCAGATACACACTTCATGCAATTACACAAACACAGTTAAAAGAAGAGCTAAATAGCCAAAGTTGGTTTGCTGGTCTTATTCAGTTTAAGCTGGTTTATCTGGTCTCTTTGCATGGTCAAGCTGGTTTAGCCAGTCTGACAAGCTGTCAAGTACCTAAAACCACTCTAAAACCATCAAAACAGACCATCTTAGGCTGGTTTAGTAAATGTTTGGCAGGATGGACAACACATTACAAATGCGCAGTCTCATTATGCATGCATATCGTGCGTTTCTTTGGCGGTAAAAACCGTAGTACTCAAGGGGGTGATGGTTATCCTTCAAATGTCTGTATCATTAAACCAAATTTTCTATTACACAGACGAAGATTCATAAATATGAGTTTTATATGCTTTATATTACAGTTTGGCTGATGTTTTCATTTGGAGCGAATTATAATTTATTTATAGAACCTGTGACTTTGGTGTTGCTAGCGTCATACTATAAATAAATAAATAAATAAATATTCTGATTCAATAATACTCTGTTTCAGTATTTTACTTAAAAAAAATCAAGTTTAATAGAATGTGTTACTTGCTGTTTCTTCGTGAATTTTTCTAGCAATTTCTGAGTAAAAATTATTATTATTATTATTATTATTATTATTATTATTATTTATTTTATTTTATTTTTGTGATGCCTTTGAAAAAAAAAGTGTCCACATTCTAGGGCAACAAAAACATGTAATTTACATCAAAGGGAGACCAATGAGCTTAAATACAGTATGCAAACCTTCAGTAGTAATAGAGCTCTTGATACCTGAAAGAGATGATTCAGCCATTGTAACTATATTTATAGTGAGTCCATTAAGAGATGGAGAAAAAAAAAATCAATGCTCATTGTTCTGTCAACATTTGTTTTCTGTATTTTAGAGACCATGACCTTTAGCGGAGTGACTCTTACCTTCTCACGAGAGAGCTTGGATGACTCTGTCACAGGGCTTCAGATCATTAGTGCACATCAGGGTGATGTTATGTTGGCATGGCCACCACAAAAACAGTCATGCCTCTTCATTGCCGCCAGTCTAAATAACGGGGGAAAAAAAAATTCTAAATTGAGCACTGGCCCCATCTGCTATCTTTCAGTATTGTTGATTTGATCTCTAAGGCAAGTGTTGGCCATTGAATGACCGGAGAAATGTATTGCACATAGACCAATTTTAGCAGGGATTTGGCACTACTGCTACTCCTTTGATTATTACACTTACTGTATATCCCTCTGCTTTCTGTCAACATAAACATATAAATCAATGTATTTTTATAACACATCTGGATGGTATATACAAACAGATGGTGGCACTAATCCTCAAGGATCCCTAAAGTCTGCTGGAAAACAAGCTGGCACTATGCACATGACGTAAGCAAAGTTCTGCCAAATTTTGCAAAGCGTTTAAAAATACATTAGGTGATCTTCTTAAAAAGGACTTTTATGACATCCTGGTAAAACAGTGGTACAACTGCATTTATTTAAAAATTTTAAATTTAAATGTGTGTATAAAAATGTGTTAATATACACTGCTGTTTATTAATGTTTGTAAAACAGTAATATTGTGAAATATTATTACAATTTAAAATAACTCTTTTCAATACATTTTAAAATGTAATTTATTTGTGTGATTACCAAATCAGAATTTTCAGCAGCCGTTACTACTGTATTCAGTGTCACATAATCCTTCAGAAATCATGCTAATCATTTAGCACTTAAGAAACATTTGTTATGATCAATATAGAAGACAGTTTTTGTTGCTTCATATTTTGCTGAAACTGTAATAATGTTTATTTATATGCAAAAAATAAAACTCCAATAATAAATAAATAAATAAATAAATACAAATTTGGATACAATGATCAAGTTGAAATCCTTCGATCCCATTAAATTGTACTGATAGCTTTTGCTAAGTTTTTACAAAATTGTCCTTTCCAGTCTGTTACATTAATAATTCTGCATGTTGTTGGGCTTAAGCAGTTCATGGTAGGGCTGGGCAATTTGGCCAAACATATTATCACAATATTCTTTCCATATCATACAATATTGATATTTATCACAATATCCATTAACCATTAATGGGAAAGGAAATACTTTTCACATATTTATTAGACCTTGAATGAATGTAAACATGTAAACATCTTTGTTCACAATTTAACTCCACAGAGGAGCTACCCTTTAATTTAGGGCCCCATGAAATTTTTTATGATTTAAAATGCTATTTTGACAGGCCTACAGCGCCTGTCTGAAATGAATTGCTCCATTACCATGACTGAATTTCAGGTCTGGAGGCTTCCTAAAGCTCAGCGATTGTACACACTGGAACAATGGCATCGATTTTACCATATCTATCCAAGCGTGAGTCCGATAATGAAACATTGGAAGAACTAGTTACTCAACCCGAAGTTCCGAACCTCCATCGCAAGGACGACTTAAAGGGGTGGTTCAGGATTTTCAACATCGGACCTCATTTTCAAGTGAGCCTGTTTGTCATTCATCAGTGGAGACCGTTTTCAAAAAAATTCATCCAGTCCTTACTTTTGGATAGTTCGCTGGTGCTAGGCTAGCGCGAGTCAACGGTAGATGCGTTAGCCTGCCATTAATAACTGTTTTACCCACTCCACAGTACACCAAAAGCAAATCAATTATAACGCCAGACTACCGATATAAATGTCTGTTGAGAGAATAATGTTAGAAATCAAACTACCCTTTCATCGCATTGCAATAGTTATACTTTGTTCCCTGTGTTTATTAGCACAGTCTACAGCAGCGGCGGAGTGATATTAATTTACCTAGGCAACCAAGACTACTACTAGCTAGCTAGACGTCCCGACTGTAGTGCGCTTCTTTTCTGTGTTTACTTTTCGGCGCAGTACAAACCGGAGCAAAGTAAAATTCCGCCACTGCTGAGAAACTAGTTCCTGTAAATGTAATGCGATCATTGAGACGCAAGTGTAGTTTGAATTCTAACATTATTCTCTCAACAGACATTTACATCGATAGTCTGGCGTTATATAATTGATTTGCTTTTGGTGTACTGTGGAGTGGGTAAAACTGTTTTTAATGGCAGGCTAACGCATCTACCATTGACTCGCGCTAGCCTAGCACCAGCGAACTATCCAAAAGTAAGGACTGGATGAATTTTTTTGAAAACGGTCTCCACTGATGAATGACAAACAGGCTCACTTGAAAATGAGGTCCGATGTTGAAAATCCTGAACCACCCCTTTAAGCAGAACGTTTGAGGGCCGGTCAAAGTAGACTTTGTTCTTGGGCGGGAATTATGCAAATGTCTTACCCAGTGACAAAGTGGGATTCAAATTCCTGACGACTCGTTTAGGCTGTTCAGAGTCGGCGTGTATTTGATGGTAGTTTTTCCTCAAATGAAACAAAGTTTGTGAAGTGACTCTCAAGGCAGCTCTGGAGATAAAGTTCATGTCCTCATATTTCGAGACAGCAGACGCTGAAAACACAGTGAGCGTCACATGTGTGCGAGTTTGTGTATCAGATGAAACCACGCCGTTCTTTCACACAGAGACACAGAAATCACTTATTAGCGACATGCACTGGCTGTTTATGATATTGTTTATTGCCCAGCTTTACTTCATGCTAATATTTTTTTACGCTAACCAATTCTGGTACAGTGTTGGGTCTCCCCTTGATGTCTAATCTAAAATGTGGGTTCTAAAGCAAAACATTAAGAATTGCTGTTTTAAACAACGCTGAAGCATTGTGAAGCATTTGTTTCTTTGTGATAAAGCTCTCATGGATAAATTGTGCACTTCCCTTCTTTTTTTCTTTTCTGCATTTCTCTTTGTCAGTCCTGTATTGCCTCATGCTGTATAATGAAGACCTTAAGAAGTCAAAGAGTTTCAATTAAATGACATACAGAGTCTGCCAAGTCTTCCAGGGTCTGTTCCAAACTGAAACGTGTAGCCTGTAGCAATGCTAACTTAAGAGGACGTCTTCCATCCTGTTTCAGCCCCAGCCCTGTGATGTGAGGGGTGCTTAGGGGAACGGATGGTGTGGCATGACAGGGCTCGATGGTTGTTACACAGCCTGAGAAGAGTGTAGTGAAGGGTGGAGGGCAATGTTAGCAGGTGCTCAGGGGAATGAATGGACGCCACTGGCTCTAGAGGGGTGGATTAGGACAGATGACCATGACACCCATCTTGCCTTTGCAGTCAAACTTTGCAACCTTGGAGCTGGTGAAAACAAGCCACCTCAAGCTAAAGTGGAACTGAGCTTTTGAGTCTGAGTTGGCACCAAGCATTAGCGAGGGTTGATATGGGTGACACAATGGAGAAGAACTGAAGAATAACAGGGTATTTTAGCTGTAGGTGAGGAGAGGAGGGGAGAGAATCTAAGGAGGAAGTCAGTCTGCCTCGGGTTCAGCTGCATAAAGAGGGCTCTCGTCTGACCTTCACCTAAGGTCCTTTGCCTTCTGTTTCAATCTGATTCAATGTTTCAGAGTTGATGTACGGTTTTAAACCTTTTAAAAAACAAATAACACTTTCCATTGAAAAAAATTAAATAAAAGAAACAATTTTGTTTAAATAATATTTTCACTATAGGGATGCACTGATATGAACGTTTTGGCCTACTGACAATCGATAATTCGTTATATTTGAAAGCAGATATCTGACATATTGGTCGATATATCTAAATCCAAATTTTTTCTATAATATTTGAGAGCCTAATTACAAAAACAAAAGTCTCACCATTAAAATCCATGTCACAAGCACACAATTATAATGTTCTCGTTGTAATTTTGTGTAGCCTATATGACAGACTTGCACTGTACATGTTGCACTTAACTGTATTTTCCTTTTTTAAGTGATTCCTAATCATATTTCAAGAAATTTAAAACGATCATGGCGAACAGTGCACATCTGAAGTGTCTCAGCTGAAGGAAATAATCCATTATTTATCAGCTTTAATATATCGGCAACGTTTTCTTATCGGGAACGATAACATTAAAAATGAATATTGCCAGATACTGATATGGTGGCCGATATATCGTGCATCCCTAATTTTCAGCACATACTGTCTAGATTTACTGACTGCAGAAATTATTGTGGGTTTTTATTTTTCCCTTTTTTATTTCAAAGTTGTTATTTTTATAGTAAGTAAATTAAATTAAATGTTGACTAACATAAAAAAATTCTATTAAAGCTAATTTAACTTTTGTGAATGGTGAAAATAAGTTGTAAAAAGCCCCCCAAAAAAATATTGACCTACATTAAGCAACTCTGGCTTATGTCTAAAAATAAAATATATTGATTAAGTGCAAGGGTTATGAAGAAGAGGAAGCACCGGCATAGTTCAATCATTCCAAAAACAAACAAGCAATAAATAAGTGAATATATACATAAATAAACTTGATTGAAACATTGGAAGTTGATGGATCCATTTTTTTGGAGATTTTAAAAGCAGTTACTTGATTTATTATTTAAGCTGTACAGTAATTCTGAACATACTGTATCAATGTAGTACTTGTAAATGTAATTTTAAACAGAAAAGATTAGTGGTTTTATTTCACATTAAATCATGTTAACGCATATTTTTGTGTCTTTAAGCTATACTATTTAAAAGGGTATTTTAAAGGGATAGTCTGACCAAAATATTTTGTCATCATTTACTCACCCTGTATATAGTTCCAAACCTATATACACTTCTTTCTTCTGCTGAACACAAGTAGCCTATATTTTGAAGAATGTTGATGACCAAATAGTTTCGGTATTCCGAAGGTTTTCAGTTTCATACAATTAAAAATAAAATAATATGGGTAGGTTAAGGGGTTGGATCAGTGCAATGGGACAGAATATACAGTTTGTACAGTATAAAAACCATTACATTTATGAATGTCCCCATTTAGATGGCTAAGTAAATGTGTGTGTGTGTGTGTGTGTGTGTGTGTGTGTGTGTGTGTGTGTGTGTGTGTGTGTGTGTGTGTGTGTGTGTGTGTGTGTGTGTGTGTGTGTGTGTGTGTGTGTGTGTGTGTGTGTGTGTGTGTGTGTGTGTGTGTGTGTGTGTGTGTGTGTGTGTGTCACAGAAGAAAGTCATATAGGTTTGCAATGACATGGAGGTGACTAACTTATTACATTTTTGTGTGGACTATCCACTTCCACTTTCGTCACTTCCATTGTAAGTATTGTAATCTCATTGTAAAACAGATTATTATTATTTATTTTATTTTTTTCAGAAAAAAAAAATACAAATCAAAATAAATAATTGTGGGGATCACTGCGATAAGTGCTGTCCATCACATTTAATTTCTATTTAACCTGGACTATTGCTTTAAAAATACACTGTCTGCTTTAACATAGATCTTGTCGTGCCCTAAATATCTAAACCCATTTTCTCTAAGCAGAGAATCAGAACATGGTTTGTGAATGCTATGCTGCATGGTTAGCGAGAATGCAAACAGACACGGCTGTCTACACCTTCACTGGCTTGATAATTACATTTCTACATTGAGAGAGAGAGAGAGTGAGAGAGAGAGAGAGTCAGAGTCAGAGTCAGATTCTCATGGCAGATGCACATTCATGATGCTTGTAACAAGGGCCCAAAATGCAATTAGTTGAAAATGGACCATAAAGCAGCACCCCTCCATGTTTAGATGTAATATTGGCTAATATGCCTAAACTCCTTCAATTAACCAATCCATAATGATGTTGTTTGCGATAGTAGATGCATTTCATTAATAGGGAAGTAATTATTGACACTTATCATTTGAAACAAATGATGGCAATTGGGGCTTTGACACGGTCATTCCTCCTGTTGGGTTGAAAGCATACCATAAAAATTGGCAAGTTTAATACCTTTTTGGCACAAGCATGAATATGATACAAATTCTACCAAATAAAATGCTTGAAGATTATTAAACGGATCTCAAATTAAATAAATGTTATGTTTTTATGTACCTTATTTTTGTTTAGCCTTTATCTATTTACATAAATGTTAATGTAAAAAAAAAAATATTTAATGAATGATAAAAGGATAAATAATTTAATTATAAAAGACATGTTTGTGGGATGTATATTTTAAATGAAATAGAGAAACATCTTTAAAAAAAAAGGAAATGCAATAGAGTAACATCTTAGTTTGGATGCACTTTTGTTCGGTCACAGATAATTGTGTTTGAAACAAACAGTACTGATATAAATAAGACAATGGCATTGCTGCATCTTAAGCATGTTTGGTTACAAATTAACTACTGGTGCATACAGTACCAGTCAAAAGTTTGGAAATATTACAATGTTACTGAAAAGTCTCTAATGCTCACCAAGGCTGCATTTCTTTGATAAAAATACAAAAAAAAAAAAAAACTAAAAAAAAAACAGTAATATAAAATATTACAATTTAAAATAATTGTTTTCTATTTAAAAAAAAAATTAAAAATGTATTTTGTTTCTGTAATGGCAAAGCTGAATTTTCAGCATCATTACTCCAGTCTCCAGTCAGTGTCAGATGGTCATTCAGAAATCATTATAATATGCTGATTTGCTCAAGAAACATTTATTGTTATTATTATCAATTTTGCTGCTTAACATTTTTGTGGAAACAACCTTTCAAACATTTGTGGTAAGATTTAAAGAAAATAAATTACTTTTATTCATCAAGGGTAAATTAAATTGATCAAAAGTGACAGTAAAGACATTACTAATGTTACAAAAAATATAGTTAATAAATGCTTCGATACATTTAATAAATACATTTAATAAATGCAAATAAATGCTGTTCATTGAACTTTCTATTTATTAAAGAATCATGGAAAAAGAGAACCATTTCCATAAAAAAATATTAAGTATCATAATTGTTTTCAAAATTGTTAAATGTTTCGGAGTATTACAATTCTCATTAGTAGCTAAAGGCATAATTAAATTTGCCAGAATATTTAATAAACAATCACGCAAGGGGCAAAGATGCGTACAACTTTATGAATGGTGGGCGTTCTAATTCTGTACAAATCAGACAAGCTTTCTGTGGAGCTGTGTGTGTGTGTGTAGATTCGGCGTGGGCTTGGTCATTGGATTTGTTAGTATCAGCTGTTCTGGAGTAGTCTGATGAACGTTCTCTCTTACTTCACCTCCTTGGTGAGCCTTTTATTTAGGTTATTGACTGGCTTGTGCTTCAGAGGCCAGGAAACTGCTGCATTTGTTCTATTAGGGCACAAGACTCATCCATACAGTTAACAATTTAAGCTGAGACATGGCATAGACCAACTGACTAGGGGATGGGGATATTGAGTCTTACTCAGCAGAGAGGATTACAAATACTGAGTTTTGGTGCTAATGCAATAATGAAACAATGGAGTTTATATACTGAACATGAAAACGACATTTTTATTGGTTTGATGCCTCATAAAAATTGTGTCTAGCTTTTTAAACTTAATTAAATTCAATTGAATCTGTTCAATCAACAAGTCACTCCCTTATCTATTCAGTTATGCACAGCGTAGAGTTCACGTAGGCACTTCAGACGACATACTCTGCTGAGAGATGTTTAACTAGGGACAAGAGTGGCGTGTTAAATTTGAAAAATGGCTTGTTTAGAGAAAGCCTTCCTGAGGGAGGTTGTGAAGATGTCATTCCATTCCAGCTCAAGCACCTTCAGAAACACTTAGGTTAATGTTTGCCAACCTTTGATTTGACTGCATATTTGTTGTCATTCATGCCAAAAAAAAAGAGGGTCAGTTTTGGATGAATGGAGCAAAATTGAGGGTTGGCAAACCCATATTAGATCATACAAAACATACAAACCCACAGAGATCAGTGGTACGCAACAGTGTACTGCATTATCAAAGTGCACAGGCTGTTTCATGACAGAGCATTCTTGCTGTTTTTTAACTTGCTGGATTAGATGCGCTCTGGATGTTAATATGCCATTCGAGAGGCTTGGGAACAAAGCCACAGCATCTAAATGATGACCTTTACCTCAGCTCGAACAAGCAGTGCTCCCATTGTCAACATGTGTAATTTTTACCCTTGGATGTCAGTGTAGCACGGAATTATAAATCAATGAGGGCTGCATTACTGAGGATCCCCAGGCCCCTGGGTCTAGCCGGGGATAGAATCATAGGTGGTGGGGGTCGGACGGAAGAGGATGTGAGGGAATGTGGCAGGGAAAGACTTCCTGGGGATGCTGTTGTTGTGTCCAGCTCAAAAAGCTGTGGTCCACCCTGGCAGGCATCCAGAGGGGAGCAAGGAAGAAAGAGGCTCTTATCAAGCTCTTACAGAAAGAGAACAGCTATTCAGTGTGTTTATGGGCATAAGTGTGTGTGTGAATTTGCAATCTGCTAAATTTTAATAAAAGCCATAGCTGTGTATTCAGATAGATTTTTTGCAACAAATAAGCTGCAAGAATTTTATTTCACTACCAGTTACTTTTTGGAGGGCTCTTTAGAGCTTGAAAGGGATTTACTGTTTGCTGCCTTTCACATCACAGTTCAGGTGATTGATTTAGAAAACTAGATCAAAGATGGCAATAGGCAGAGCCATTGAGATAAATAGGGATGCTAATGGATAGGCTTCTCCAAGAATTATACTGTAGACCTCCTTGGTCTTGACAAACAGCAATGGATATTATAGAACCAAGAAACATTCATCACATCATAAACACCTTAAAGGACATACAATAAAATAAGTCTATTTAATACTTCAGAAATATTTGTTTACATTTAAGAGAAAAAGAGGACTTAAGTTTGCCACTGGGGCAGTACCATGAAAGATATACCTTATCTGCCCCTAAAGAGTGCATATTCATAACTAATGTACTAATATGCAGCCTTTAAGGGTAGATGTTGAAAGTAAAAAAATGAAACGAATATATATATTTTGAAACAACTACAGAAACATTCAACTATACCCTGCAAATGACAGCAGGAGAACATCTTAGACTAGGTGATTTGGACATGTCAAACAGGGCTGTATCTTAATGCATGTGGTGTTCAACCAAAGCTGCTCAAAGTATAAAGTGAGGAAACAGATTATTAAGATGAATAAATAACAGATTATTCATCAAAAAGACTGTTCAACCCCAGGACACCTTACTTCTACCCTCCACGTTATCCTCTGGGTCGATGTACAAGGAGAAATGTCTGGTTATGTGCATGATTTATGACAGATTATATCGGCCTGATTCAGTTACAAGACTTTTGTGCATTTGAGTACAGCATAAATGCTTCTGTAAATAGTGTTGTTGATGTGTGACTTTTTCCTTCTATTTTGAAATGCTTCGACTTGATTTCCTATCATGTATTGCTGGTTGTATGTATTCTTTACCTCATTCTTTTGAGAATTATAATCACTTTTACATCTATTTCTTGTCTTACCTTAGTAAGCCTATACCTTATTTAGACTAGCACAGACCGTAGCCGGTGGTTCCCTCCCTAATATAAATCTTGTGGCAAATAGTCCGGGTTTGAATACTAGACGAAGTGTTACATAGTGGCGCCAGAACAGGGACCTGCAGGCATTTATAATCTCTTGTGTTCAGTGTAGATTTCAGATATTTCAGTATGGCAAGTGAGGCTGCTCTGGGAGAGGATGAATATGGTCCTGAACTGGATTTCTCATCTGAGACATTTATTACCCGAAGAGACCTGTTGGGTGAGTTAATGCACACATTCAGCAACTTGTACATTGATTCAGGAGAAGAGGAGGAAAAGGAAATTATCTTAGATGATGTGCAGGAAATGTTTCCACCTCCACCCCCACTTGAATGGGAAAGTGAGCTGCTTTGACTGCTGTACTCAAAGGTACCACTAAAGTTGGAAGCAGTTTCAAGAAGTCTTCTTGCAGTCCTTCTTAAGTGAAGACTATGAAGACGTAACTATTAGAAGTTTGCAAGAAAGGGGTGAAGGAATGTATTTGGGACTTTGCTTACCGGTAATGAGTGTTATGTATGAAATGGAGAAGTGGAATGAGTGAGAGAAACATTGTCCAGTCTATCCTAAGAAACTGTAACCCTCGTCTAGCTAGTGTGTTAAGAGGGGCCATGAAGGATGTTGCTGAACTATTAACCCTCTCGGGATGGATTGGGCGGTACCGCCCAAAATGGCATCCTTTTACAAATGTGTAATTATCAAACTATTAATGATAGAGAGATGCGGTCTTTTTTGCCGTCTTCCTCAGATTCTGCTGAAAACTATGGTGTATGGTATGTACACACTTACTTGTTGCGTAATACCACTGCGTATAAGGCCAATGAAATCGATGTTGTTAGGAATATTCCACACGCAAAGACCAATGGAAAAATTGCCGCTGGGAGGAATATTTTTCTTACCCAATCAGAAGAAGGTTACCATGACTTATTCTAGCTAATCAGAGGACTATGTAGCCTTCAAGAGGTGGTACTATAGTAAGTGATATGATGCAAACAGCCGCGTCAAGTGGAGGAGACAGAGAGCGAACGGAGCAGCGTATTACACACAGAGATTTATATGAGAGAGAGACAGAACGATTATAATATTTATATTTATTAGCAATTTTTAATATTTATAGCATATTAGCAATTATATCATTATTATTTTATAGTTTTAGCACTTGTATGAAGGCAAGCAGTAAAAGATTTACCTCAGAACAAGCTCTGGAACAATTACTGGAAAGTGACAAGGAGAAATCCGAAGCTGACAGCTTTTTGAAAAAAACGCTGTATATAAAGTTCAGCTTAGTCCCCCAAGGACTGGCACACAAATCAAAAGGGATCTTGAAGAGTCTAAAAGGTATTGGAGTCAAGATAATACTGACCAAAATAAGAAAGTTCAATCAGCTCGCTGTCTCCAAGTAGGACCTTGTCATACCAGTACAAGCATAGTCCAACCTTCCCATAATTCAGCCATAACTGGAGTCAAGACTGTCACCATCCCTATTATTTTACAAGATCAATACTGTACAGCGATGGTAGATACTGGTAGCACATTCTCTCTCATTAAAAAGTCAACCTGGGAACAGATTAGCAAGAACGAGTCATATCAGCCCTGTGGTCAAGCATTTATTCTCGCCAATGGACAGCAGCAGACTGCACTTGGAAGTGTGAGATCCAATGATGTAAGATGGAGCTAACGTTATACATGATGACGTTATATATAATGAGTGATGCGGATTTGATTCTGCCAGTCATCCTAGGGATGGACTTCCTGATGGATTCTGGATTGACTTTAGACTTTCAGAGATCACAATACATCATACCTGCCAGAGAAGGAAGAGCTGAAGAAACTTTCCCTTTCTTGCCACATGGATCCCAAGCGACAGTACATTTTTTATATAGCCGTACCCATCCCTCCTACATCCAAGGAAACCCAGTTGACCATCCAAAAACTGTCTCACCAGGCTAATATTAGTGCTCAATTCAGAACCCAATTGGAAAAGTTAATGTTGCAATGGCCCGCAGTATGCACGTCCATATAAAGTATCTCTAGACAAGCAGCAGTTCATTGAATCTGAAATCAATAATCTGCTAACAACGAAGATTGTCAGGCCATCAGCTTCTCTAAGGGCAGCACCTGTCGTAGTAGTGCCTAAGAAGGATGGTAGTTCAAGATTGTGTGTGGGATCGGGGTTTGAATGCTAAAACTTACCTCGATGCATACCCTATGCCATAAATCCAAGATATTCTGGAATCCTTGCATGGTGCCACAATATTCAGTACACTTGACCTAAAAAGTGGATACTGGCAGGTGGAAATGGCGCCTGACAGCATCCAGAAAACTGCCATTGTCACTTCGTCTGGGTTATACAAATGGTGTTGTGGTGTTCTCCAAGAATGAGGAAGAACATCTTTGCCATCTAGAGCAAGTTTTCCATTGTCTCCATAAAGCTGTTCTAACCCTCAACCTGAACAAGTGTAATTTCATGCAACAAACTCTCACCATCTTAGGGCACATTATGTCAAGCAGTGGAATAAAAACAGATCCAGCAAAAGTGGATGCAGTCGCTTCTTTTCCAAGCCCTCAGTCAATCAAAGTCATGCAACAATTCCTAGGACTCGCTGGTTGGTACCACCGCTATATTTCTCATTTCTCTGAGAAAGCTGCCCCACTTCATGCACTGAAACAAAAAATTATCCACTTGGTTATGGCCAGAACAATGTCAACATGCATTCAACACAATAAAACAGGATTTAACCCATGCACCAGTGTTGACACCCCCAGATTTCAGTAACCCTTTCACAGTGCAAATAGATGCTAGTGAGGTTGGGTTAGGTGCGGTGCTTACTCAGGAAACAGCAGGTGAAGAAAAGGTCATTGCATATGCTTCACATTTATTACGATGAGCAGAGAAAGCGTACTCTGTTTCTGAAAAGGAATGTTTAGCTGTAATCTGGGCTGTAGAAAAGTGGAGGCCATATTTGGAGGGACGACCATTTACAGTTATAATGGACCATTCAGCACTGACATGGGTCTTTCAGCAACCAAAGCCATCATCACGCCTCACATGTTGGACATTGAGATTACAAGGCTTTCACTTCACAAAGTATCGTAAAGGTCAATGCAATGTAGTGCCTGACATATTGTCCAGAGTGCATAACCACCATACTCCTCAGGAAATGATTGCAGTAATCAAAGCCACCAATGTATTACCAAGCAACTTGGAAGTGGATCTAGCACAAATTGCCACAGATCAACAAAAAGATCCAGAGTTACAAGAACTGATTCAAGAGGCACAGTCCAATGAAGTTGCTGATACTACCCGCATCCACTACATGATGCAGAATGGTTTTCTGTTTCGTAGTCTACCAAAAGGACAACAAGGACAAAAACTCTAACTGATGATCCCGTCAAATCAACGTGAAGTTCTGTTACACTACACACGACAGTCCCCTTAGTGGACACCTGGACACTATTACTTGATATTGCATATTTGCCTAATGTGAGAATGTCACATGTCAAAAATACAAACCCGCAATAACCAAGTTGTCTGGTCATCTCCAATCAACGCCTGTCGTCGAACCTGGGTATATGTTATGAATGGACTGAATGGGTCCTTTCCCTAAGAGCAGTAAACAAAATGAATACCTCCTTGTGGTTGTTGACTATTGCTTTAAATGGATAGAAATGTTTCCATTGCATACAACGAAGACACTGCAAATAGCTTGGATTCTTGTGGAGGAGATTTTCACCAGATGCGGCACACCTACATACTTGGTGTCGGATAGAGGGGTACAATTCACATCTCAATTACTCAGTACAGTCTGCAAGCAATGGGGGGTTATTCAAAATTTGACAACTGCTTACCCCCCACAAACCAACCTTACAGAAAGAGTTAATCGCAACCTCAAAACAATGATTGCTTCTTATGTCGGTGACCAACATCGACTACAGGACAAGTGGATAGCAGAGTTTTGTTTTGCTCTTAACACTGCATGGCATGAAAGCACAGGTTTCACCCCTGCATAGGTTGCATTAGGACGAAAATTGAAAGGACCCATAGAAAGAGCCATCCATAAACCCCCTGATCCAGATAACCCACTATACGCTCTTCTCGTCAGACAACAGCAACTCATCAACTTGGTGAAAGCTAACGTTGAACAAGCCCAAGAAAAACAGCAAAGGTACTATAATCATTGACATAAACCAGTTCAGTTTTTGGTGGGAGATGTGGTTTGGGTCCAGACCCATTCTCTTTCCAGAGCAGACGAAGAGTATATGGCTAAGTTAGCAGCAAAATAGACAATTCCCTGCCAAGGTGGTAAAAGTACTTGGACCTGTTAATTGTTCTTTGAGGTACATTGACAATCCTGATATTGTGGAAACTTTACATGTACAAAATCTGAAGCCATGTTATGGTTATAGCCAACCTTCTACTGAGGGGGAGGGTATGACCTGTCACATTAGTTTCCCTTTGGTATGTAAAGCTACTACCTGACACTATGGGGAGGTAGTGTGCTTATTGCTCTAGGATATCAGTAAGGTAATGATAGGAGTTAGATTTGTTTGGGGCTAACAGCATGGTGGATGGTGTCTGTGTGCCACTCTTATGGTGCGTTCACACCGGACGCGAATAGCACATCAGGCGTGAGTGATTTCAATGTTAAGTCAATGCAAAGACACGTTACGCGCGTAAAAAATTCCTGTGGCGCGAATGAGGCGTAGAGCGCGGCCCGGTAGACGCGAATGGCGCGAATTGAGCGTCTGGCGCATTAAGTGTGAATTATTTTATGTAGTTTTATGTCTGCCGCCCGAGTTGAAAAATCTGAACTTCTGCATCAATTCGTGTCGCGTTAACCAATCAGGAGCCTGCTTGATGCTGTCACGTGGTGAAGTAAAAACAAAGTAAATCTTTTATCACATAAAAACTTGATTTCAACATACAAGACATATTCATTTTGTATTGAATGCTATTTATTCCATATCTAAAATAAATCCAGATTATATGAAACATTATTATTCTAATGTAAAGACAACCAATATACTTTAGTGTATAAGAATAGTTTGCGTCTGGACAGTGTTGTGTGAGAAAATGAAAAAAAAAAAAAAAACACAGGACAGGTTAATTACTTTTGGAGGCTGGCTCCATTTATCATCAATACAAAAATAAATTACAGATTATGTGGGTGAGGGCGAGGGTGATCCTCGCTCCGATGCGGGACAACAGGTCATTAAACTGCCGCTGTTCTGCTCTCCAGAGCATATACAGAGCGGTGACTCTCTCGATAAATGATCGATCAACATCAGACATCTTGTAAAAAGATGACCGCCAACGGGTTTTGAAACTTTTGCCTCTGACGCGCGTAAATTTCGCTTCAAAATTTTGTTTTTATGCACGTCAATTTCGCTCTTGATGCGCGAATGGACACAAAGTGGTCAAGCGTATAACTAGACGCGGCAGACGCGCATTTGACGCACTGTTCGCGTCCGGTGTGAACGCACAGTTAGAGTCCAGACTAGGATTCTATGAGATTTTCTGCTCAGTCATTAAGGACTCTTTAGTCCTTCCTGATAATATCCAGGAGGATTTTTCATCAAAAAGACTGTTTAATGTTTGACACCTTACTTCTACCCTCCTTGTGATCCTCTGGGTTGATGTACAAGGAGAAAAGTCTGGTTACGCGCATGATTTATGACGTATTATATCGGCCTGATTCAGGGCACTTCGTTACAAGACTTTCAAAGACTTAAGGTGCGGTCACATTTATTGTTGCTCTGTGAAATCCAGCCATTCCAATAGGCATCTGTGCAATTGGGAGATTCACATGAAGGCGATTAAAGTTCCTCACAGAGATTTCACTTATGTTCAAGTTGGTCACACAAATTTGCCGGGCCTACCAACAGAAAGCTTACCAAATGATCTCGCTTTCTTCATTTGGCAGTGAAACTAGCTCAGCAGCTTACTAAATTAGGTTTGGTATACTCTTAGATAAATATTTAAATATGTATTTGATAATTATTGCGTTTTATCTTTTATGTATTAGCTTTTTCCTCTAATTATTATATTTTGTTGTTTTCTCTTTTTCCCCTCAGCGGTTTACCTACCACCTTTTTCTACCTTTCCACCAAAACTGTTTTCCGTTTTAACACCATTTAACCTCATGCACTTTTAAAAGGATATGTGTTACTATGTAAAACAATTATTTTGTACATTTTAAGTGCAAAGTCTTACTTGCTCTTGAATATGTATCTCACCAACTGCAGCCAAATTCTGAGTCACCCTGACTCATAGCATTAGTGCACATACTTACTGGCTGTGCTCCAGTACTGCAGACACTGTGCAGAGCACGTTCGTTACTGTACCTGTAAGAACGGAGCTGATCATTTTAAAATCTCCCACCTGGGATAGTAAAGTGCATCAAGCTGCATTCAGCGGCTACTGGGATGCTCCAATACATGTCCCAAAAGCACCTGTCACTGATTTATGTGAAAATATGATGCTATCAGTGCACAGTGAAATATGACTAAATAAAGTGAGGCCCCATCCATTACTCCCTGAGAGAGTCCTGCATGCTGCATATTTGATAGAAATATATTGTCTTTGAATAGTGTGCATTCCTCAGCAGGAATTAACCCTGGCGTTTCTCAGAAGATTATGAGGACAACCTCAGTTCTGGCAGTCATATTCCTACTGAGACTTCTCGATTCTGAAAATCCCTACCCACCAAAAACAGACCATAAATTATTCATTCCTTCAATGTGCCCACCCTTGGATCAATGGGAACTTAAAAAACATCTACAAAGGCATTTGGCTTTAGGCCATATTTGATCACTTCCTAGCCCTCTCTCTCTCTCTCTCTCTCTCTCTCTCTCTCTCTCTCTCTCTCTCTCTCTCTCTCTCTCTCTCTCTCTCTCTCTCTCTTGTCCCAGCCCAAGGAGACTTCATTATCTCCAACTTTTCGTATGCCATTGTTGAAAGAGCAAGAGTTGAAGCAATCGGAAAGTGGGAAAGGGTGGAAAAATCTTTGAGACATGAATCTAGACAGATGTTGGTACAAGCTTGTTAGGAGGACAGGAGAGCGGTAGAGGGAAATGAAAACAAAGAGAGAGAGAGCTCTTCGGATTAAGTATTCGTCTTCTCTGTGGGAGCTTGCCAGAAAGTAATGCATGACAATATGAGCAGCCTGCACCCTGATCATATTAGATGGGGCTTAAAAGATGCAGTGAAGTGATCAAGCCTTCACTTTTTTCCACTGCTGCATTTGGCACATTGACTGGCGGCATCACATCTGTTATGACTCACCTCTAGGCTAGGCATGAACTGGCAAATCTCACAAAAACAAGTCCAGGTCACCCCAACCAAAAAACAAAAGACATTTGAATGTGCATGAGGGAAAATAAAGCCTATTTATAGCACCATTAAGATGCTGCCATTCTGTTTCATTTTGCTGATTGAATGTGTCCTTTGTGAATTAAATCAGCCAGTACAAAAGATACTATCATGATTGTATTAAAATGTATTAGTGGTGCAACAGATCATAAAATTCACGGTTCGGATTCTTTACGATTTTGAGCCATGGATTGTATAATTTTTCGAATCAGCAACAAATTGGGGGTGTAACTTTGCTTTTCATTTATTACTTAAAGCTCACTTGAAGTTCTTCGATACCACATAAAAAACTACTAGATTAACTAATAAAGTCCAAACATTATTAAAAGTGAACAGTCAGTAATAAAATAGGAACAAATACACAAAGTGCAAGCAGAGATGAATACTAAATAACAAAGTTAAAGTCTGACAGTAGTATTCAGGTACATAAATTAATTATTAAACCTAAATGTAAAATAACACTATTTGTTCACTGTAGAAATTAAATATAGTTTCATCTTTGTTAAAGCTATATGTTGTTGTTTTATTAGCATTAAAGATACAGACGATAGTAGGAATATTAGGTGTCTGCTGTCACTTTAAGACTGAATGCACTGACCGACAAAACTGACTAACATCCGGTTTCTTTCTCAATTGTTCACTCATGACAGAACCGAGAATATTTGCAGAGAAAAGAGGAATCAATTCAGTGTTCAAATGCCATCTGAAACACGTCTCTCTCTCTCTCTTTCATATTTCTGTCTTTTGATTTATGGTGAAATGTGACTGAGAGATGCTCTTGACATGTTTCGTGAGATTCACCCGAGTGTGAACTTTGATACTTTTTTCTTCAGGCATAAGAGCTTTTAACTTCTTAGAAATCAGTTAGTCAGCATTCTCTGTAAGCTCAAAAGATCATGTTTTGTATTCAGTTGCAGCGTTTGAGATTGACTCTGAAATTAGAATCTTGCCACCCCACACTGTTCCCGTACAAGTGAAAAGAAGTAGCAATATATACGTTTTAGATGTCATTTGGGAAAACACGGTGCATTTTGGCCCTGGTAAGCTCAAGCTAACAGCAGGGCCATTCTTCGCAGTGAAAAACACAGATTTCTGTTCTCACTCACAGTCTTTGGCTGTTTCCTCATTCTTTGCAGCCCCAGATGGCCAGGGCAGACACCCAAGACTCACCCAGGAAAATAAGTCTCATCCTCCTCTAACTCTGCTGCCTTTTTAGAAGGTGCAAAGCAGACCTTCTCTTATTTGCCAAAGTGAGGAGGCGCTGCTGATTGGCACGGCCAAGTCCAACTGCGACTGGAATTTATGGGTGTGGTTGAAGGGCAAGATGGTGCAGCTAAATTTAGATCAAAAGATTCTCTGTCACTATATGCGGCAAGCAGAGACGAGTCAGCTAGAGTGTCTTTCTGCAGAATTAACATAATTATACAATGGATCTGGCAGAATCCTCATAAAGAAGGTGAATGTGTCATTATTTACTTTAAAGCTTTCAGATTTACATGCACACTGCAACATTCATTAGGCGTCACCATTGGAGGTAATTTGCAACAACGGCCAATTAAAATAGTACTCGTTTCGGTTGTTGACAAAATATTTAAATGAAATGTTAAAAAAGGATACTTGTGGAAAGCTCATCAACAAAAGTTCAACAGCTTATGGCTGAGTCTCCACCAAAGCGTTTTTTCACGCGGCTGGCGTATTTTTTCAATTGTTTTCAATGGGAGCACCGCGTTTTTAAAACGCCATGAGCGTAACGAGGCGCTGGGCGTTTTTTTCACACTGAAGTGCTAAGCGTTTTTTACAGGTCGCCGAGAGGTGAAGAATGTTCAACTTTGGGTAAAATGCACAGCTAATAACTGTCACGTCCAATCACAGTGGAGGAGGGGCGGGACTAATACCACACCGACGAACCGCCACATTCTGCTTGTACAACGTCAACAGATGACAACAACAAGCATAATAACGGAACAAAATCATTCAAAGGGGTCATATAATGTCATTTTTGTACAATTTAATATGATTTTTTAGGGTCTAAATTAAAAGTTTGTAATATACTTTAATTAAAAATTCTCATTAAGAAAACACTAATTTTACCTGGTCAAAAACAGCTCTGTTTTCAGCACGCCATTTGAGTGCATGTGTCTTTAAATGATAATGAGCTTTGCTCACCCCGCCCCACTGTTCTGTGTGCGTACACCGTTTGTAACACAATTTAACACAATAACCATAATGCTTTGTTTATTATAAACATGGGATTATGAATTATATTGAGAACGTCATACATAGAAAACATGCCACAATGCACCGAGTGTAAAAATAGCCGCATACATCATGAAGCGTGCAGCAAGCGATTTGCAAAGATTAATATAAAGATTAATAAAGGTTAATAAAACGTTACACTCACTCACTTCTTCTGGAGATGCAGCAGGAACACGAATAGTTGGTACCGAGCCTTTTTTCAGGAGCAGCTTCTTAGCAAAACCAGCTTTATACTGACCCTCGTTTGTAAAGCAGTCTGGTGAAATGATTCGCGCAAACATGAAAGCAATGACGTTGATCGCGGGGAATTCCCTTCGAAAACAAACTCAGCCACTGCGTCTTCAGCTGTACGGATTTAGGAACATCAAAATGACTGCTGTGTTCGTTATTACACCCAAGAACACCACAATCGCTTAGACACCATTCTACTCAGTGCTCCAGCTATCAGCAATGAACGCGCCGGTTGGCGCGGGCTATGATTGACAGCTCGCTCACGAGGGAGGGTCTGTGTTGAAACGCTGCTGTCAATCAACCATTGTGGGAGGGGCGTCGATTTTGTGACGTCACAAATCGAACAGCTTGATTCAGGAGAGGGGGAAACATAAAAAAACACTGGATGGATTTTTATCATTTTATGATGGTTGTGTACAGGCACTGCCAACACACATTTCAGTACAATCAACTTGTAAAAGTGCATGTACCATTATATGACCCCTTTAAAACAAGAGCCAGAGAAAATACATTACATTGTATCGACATTTTAATATAGAATCAACAAAGAAACAAAATATGTGTGAAATGACATACTACTAGTAACACGGAAGTAACACGGATATTCCGTATCATAAAAAGCAAAGTGTCTCAACTGAAAAAAAAATTAAAAACGCAACACTGCCAAAACGCTCTCAAGCGCCCACAGCTAGGCATTTTTGGCAGAGCGCCTAGCGTTTTCAGCTGTTTAAAAATGCTTTGTTGGACACACGGCCTAAGCCTCCTTCAAACTGTCAGTCCAAATTATTATTTTTTTTTTTATTTTTTTGGCAAATCTAATTGTAATCCAATCAGATTTAGCAAGTGTGAATGTGAAAAAATCACATTAAATGCTTTTTTTCTAATCGTTTTTTAGGTGGTCCTATTCAAATTGCATTTCTGGAAGTCCATTTCAGTCTGACAACTCTCGTGGTTTATGTAACTTTCTCACGCCACGTAAAATGTAAACATGTCAGACGTTGTTATACTGTAGGAAACATTCTGAAAGTCGCTGCAGAAACAAGGTTGTGTTGTTGCAAGTGCCGATCGAGCAGAAATGTGCAATAGCCTATAAATGGAGACATATTTTGAGACCGGCGGAGAAGACAGCACGAAATAAAGACGTGCGTACCAGCCTCCTATGTTTCTGCCGCTGCTTCAGAAGACGTAGTGGTCGGCACGGCGGCTACATGTTGTCATTTTGTAAATAAAGGCATACTGTGTGCCTTCAAACGCAATGTTATTGCCATAGAAATCTTTGCAGATATTCCGTACAATGAAAGAGAGCCACGGGACACGCAAATCTATTCTGATTATTTGCGAGACACAGTATGGGGAATCAATAATTTAGATCAGATTCCAATCGAATACACAAATAATCGTATTTAGACTGATAGTGTGAACATGGCCTTACATACATACTGTACATACATACATACTGTATATATACTGTATATGTTATGTCCGAAGATCTGTGAATGGACAACTGATTGAAATAGTATCTTTCAGGTTAATATTGGAGAGTCTCATTGAGCAGTCACCCAGGGATGTGAATTAGAAGGGAAAGAAGGCTATATTTGCTGCCTCATTAGGAGGGGAAGGAATGGGGTGTTCGCCATGGTTAATTGAAGCATCAAGCTCTTGGCACGTGTTCCTCCCCGTCTGTCATTCAGCAGGATGAGGTTAAAAAAACCCTAGTGTTATCAAATGAGCTTTCATTGAAAGAGTCTGGCAGACTTTTAGCCTGACTTCAGTCAGGCCAAGAGGAATCGCCTCCTCTGTCATGACAGGAAAGATTTATGACAGAAGCTTCATTTATCCCTACAGTACTGTGAATGAATGCCCATGTTTTAGGCCAGCCTAGTTTTCCACAGCCATGGCCCCAGGTTTTTTGTTTCTTGTTTGAAATGTGCTCTCCTTGGTTGGCAGTGGCCCAAGCACCACCAACATATGCTAAGGTCAGGTAACCTTGCACGTACCCATGTGTTGGAGGAGGAAAGGAGAAACAATGCTTTCATTAGCTGCGAACTAGGTCAGTTTGAGAGCCGAGCGGAGATGGAGAGGAAGATATTGCTGGAAGAAGACAGGAAAAATCTCTCTGTGCAAAAACAGCATCATAAGGACCTTTGTGTTTGGATCATCTTTTGTGTTCTACAGAAGAAAGTCATACAGGTTGAAACAACATTAGGGTGAGTGAACTGTTAAGACCCTGAGATATTTTGTGTGTTTATATCAACTGTCTTTGTGTGTATATTGTCTCTCTTTCTGTGTATAGACAGGTTTGTGTTTCAGATGGGCGTTACCTCTGTTAACCTGTGGAAGACTCTGATTGGTCCTGCTAAGCACGTGACCCGGATTTAAGGACCGCCCCAACACTCAATGGAGGCCCCTTGAGCCTCGTTGACTTTGTGCTTTATGCCATTGTGCTTCGCGTTCCTTCTAATTGATTGTGTTTCTCTTCACCTTTGTTCGTTTCGTCATAATTTAATTGAGTAAGTGTTGTGCCAGAGAGATTATTAGTGTTTAGTGAAACTGTGAGTGTGTGTTTGTTGATTGTAATCTTACTTCTTATATTCTCTTTTATCTGACATTTAGGCTACCTGATTGACTACGCCTTGAATTCCGATTCTGATTTGTCGCCACGAAACTTTGTAAATAAGTATACCTTTAACTATCCCGGGCCCAAGTAAATAAAAATGAAAATATCCAGACTTTTTTCTTCATGAATGAGGAAAAAAACTACCTGCAATCTTATATGACCCATCAGAATTTGACACATTCCAAAACATCTGATTTTAAATGCATTTTGATATGACTGGTTGTTAAACCTCTCTTTAGACTGCTAACAACTCAAGAAATTTGTCAGATACTCTACTCCGAGCAATGCTGATTTTTGTTTTCTGTGTTTCTGAGAAGCCTATAGGCTCAAATGTATACGAATAATTCTAATATCTCCCATTTCACATATTTTACTGAACACTGGAAAATTCACTTCTTGGTTGATGCATTAAAGTAGAGTTGATGCAGTAAAGTGACTTCTTTGAAAATGATTGATTTAAAGGTCTGCTTAGACATAAAAAAAAAAAGGTAGTGGAAACCTTTTAAAGCAAATTCATCATGAAGCAAAATTGCTTAAATCAAATAGAGTAGTGGATAATACATCTGAGCTCAAAGCCTTTGTTCACACTGCTCACAAATCCAATTTGGTTTTAAAATCAGATCTGTAGAACTTACTGCTTCGTACTGTCATTTTACAAGAGATTAAATCAGATTTGTTTGTTCAGACATTGTATGTAGTCAATATCTGGTGCATCTACATCTGTTGCTATAATAATGATGTAAGTGTCAGCAAGAGACTTTCTCATAAAACAACTGAGAGCTATCCGCATGGATGATTCTATCATTTTTGCTGTTCTGATCTTGAGGCACATGACTGAGGAATTTTACCCATTTATGCATATACTGTGTCCAAAACCACTGACACATTCACTTATTTAGCTGGGACCAAGATGGGTATTGTGCCCACTTGGGTCCCACCTAGTATCAAGTGCAATCCTGCATGAAATCCATCTGGGCAATTAACATGGGGCCATTATTGAATCCCAAAATAATCCTATGTGGCCCATTTGTCAGCCCATTTCATACCCATATGGGCCCCACATACAAAATTTTGGCTGGGCACTACATAGTGAATGTCATACACTTCACTATGAGCACACTTTGCATACATGTCACAACTTTTGTGTTACCTTTAGTGCTATAAACAGTGTGGTAGAAGTTAGAAACCAAAGTGGTTTGAAGTTAGAAACCAAAGTGGTTTGTCATTCTTTTCTGTGTAGGATACAGGGGAGGTGATCCATAATCACCAAACCTGTTGTGATATAATACATACCTGCAAATGCTGCAGCTTAAATTGGAGAGTAACCTTGGCTCACAGATATTGGAGTGGATGTTCGATGCTTAGCTTTATCTTTGGCTTAGGCACACTAAGAAGGCAGGCCATGCTTTCCACCGAATCCTGCTCCTTATCTCTCCTTCTACTGATAAGACTTACGGTTAACTTGGCTCCCTCACAGGTATATATATTTCTCAGATGGAGCTTTTATTGAACAAAGACATTCATTACAATAGAGGAACTTAAATCGCATTTTTTTTTTCAGGCTCTCTTTGTCCTGCTGATATCCTTTTGTTTTGCATCTTCTGTGCACAATAGGGATGTAACAAGCCTACTGCAGTGTGCCGTTGGATGGGTGACCCTCTTGTGTTCTGCATATTTGCACAAAAGCAACGTCAACAACAAAAGCAATTGTTTTTACTATGTTTTCAGGGCAAAGTTGTGTTTTAACAGTGTGTAGAAGCTCAGCTAAAACATTAGCTCTGCTAAAACATTAAAATGGCCTTTTTACAGAGCAAATGTGAGTGAAAGTGCTTGTATTTACAAAGAAAATTGAGACTGTAGGATACTGCAGAAAGTCACTTTGCATTTGGGGTTAAGTGCCTTGCTCAAGGGCAGAATGTTGCAACTGGCAAACAGGCTTAAAAATGGGTCAAGGGTTTTGAAAATTTCAGAAATTAAGAAAAAAAAAACTTTTTTTTGTAAATCCCTTTCAGTTTATTACAGTATAGTTTGTTAGATTTAACTTGAATTGCCCACATCTGTCTGTCTGTCTATCTGTCTGTCTATGTAGCCTACCATTTCTGTTGTTTGCTCTATCTATAAGGCCTATCATTTTGTATTTAAAATGAGTTATGAATTCTTTTGAATCTCAGTTCACTTTAATTGTACTTTCTTGAATTCAAATTCAATTAGTAATTTAACCTACTGTTTGATACCTGAATTCAAATTTAGAAAATAAATTAAAATCTTTTAAAGGATTGTCTATTCAATTTTGAATGGCACACAACTTTTCTGCTGTTCTTTTTTGTAGAGTATATACTTTAGGAGCCAGAAGCACATATGCAAAATGCTGTCGAGCACACTGTAGCAGTAAAATGTATTGTGGTATCTATATATAAAAAAAAAACTCCACATTCTCGTAGATGGATTGGCTAAAAAGTGGCAAGTCCACATTAAATGCTAATGGCCTCATTCACTGTTGAAAATAACTGTGCTAGCACCTCTTCCCCATGTTTGAGGACAACTTTGGCACCTCGCTTGTCACGGGAAGACAAATAGACTCTTAGTACAGGAACAATATCAGCCATCACACAGTCATCTGACAGTGCTAGGTCACTAAGTGAACCGAAAGAGCTGAGCTAAAGTGGGCAGCTGCCTCTTGCTGTTTCCCAGCCAACTGTTTGGAACAGGTTTTTGCCCAGACCGGTGGACATTCAGCAAATCTGTTAACCACATGGGCTCATTACAGCAAGAATTACTGTCTCAGCCAGACATGAGGCCTTGCGCACATAACAGCACAGTTAAGGTTAAAGTGATATGCATGCAAATACATGCACATGCAAACAGAGACACACACACAGATTCAGTATTTTTACAACAGTATAACCACATGCAGTCAGAACACGGCTGTAGGATTGTGTAGGCGTGTACTTGTAAGTTTTATGACTCACTTGGGCAAATTACACTGTAATCTCCAGTCTCTAGTTTTGTACATTTTGTTCATCTAAATCATGTTGTCTACTTATAACATCTAACTATTATCTTAATGTATGATTAACCAGTTAGCTTTGCGTTTCCCCTGTCAGAAAGATTACATGTTTAGTACTGTTTATTGAGAGATCCAAGTAGGAATTTTTGTTTTTTATATTTACAGCTCTTGCACCATGTTCCTTTCACCAGGGATTTTTTATTTTCAGACTTTTTTCTTTTTTCTTTTTTCTTCTTCTCCCATTTACATTATGAAACAAGTCGAAAATTACAGTTTAGAATTGCATATAGTTGCAAAGTTACTTTTAGTTAGTAGAATGTCTAAAGTGGACTATGGAAATAATGTTACCTTTAGTTTTATTTTTTATTTTCAATTTTCATTTCATTTAATTAGTTATTGTTTAATTTATTTGTATTATTTTATTAAACTATATATTTTTTCAGTTTTAGTTTTATAAATGTTAATTAAAGTGTAAGTTATTCCAATATTTATATTTTATTTATTTCAGCTTTGTTTTAATTAACAAAGGATTTTAACACATATATCATTTTGTTTCAGTGTGTTCCATCAAATATATTAAATAAAAATCAACTTGCTGTTTTTTTTGTTTTTTTTTTCTTATTCTGTTTTGTGTATTTATATGACTCATAGTTCCACCTAGAGTGTTTTTGATGTATGAGGCTTTAGGGTGCATCTGGTTCCCAAAATGTCAACAACAGCACTGCAATGTGAACATGCAAGGCTGTGGCTCAATCGTATTTTTATCTTGAGTTATTTCCTTCTGTGTTTTACTTTTACCAAAGTCAGTTGATGGATCAATGCATGTGCTTGTAAAACATCAGAAGTGTCTAGAGATTTGTGCTTTCTCAAAGGAACACAGGACCTAAGTACCCTCCTAATCCCTCTGATATATACAACTAATTACCCTCATTGCATGCAAATAAGCCTGGCTGGCAGAACAAAACATACCATCCAGATGTGATGATGAGCCATTTTTACTGTGTACTTATAGCAATGGCTGCATCGTGACACTGCCCATCCAGTGAGGTCTAGAACGTCTTGTACGTGATGCAATATCCCATCATCCTTTTCACCTGAGCAAGTTACTTTCCACCTGAGCAAATTAGACATACCGGGTGCTGCGGTAGTTGCTAGACAAGAATAGCATAGTCACGCCTGAGCAACTGCTTCTGTGCTATATATAGACATTTTCTGTCTGACAGACATAATGGTATGTTGCATCACATCCCCCTACAAAATTTTTAATCCGTTGCAGTCTCCGTCTGTTTGTTTGTACTATATTTTAAGGCGGGTACTGTTATGAAATGTCTTCAGCAGGAGTATAAGTGGCAAGATAGCTCCTTTTCAAGAGCGCCTTGACATAAGCCAGCTGGATTCTCATATTTAACATGCAAAGCAGAACTCAAGTCGCAACACGATCAGGCATTGAGATATCTGCCGTTTACACTGACACTTAACCAGCCAAGATTAAGCAAGTTTATGAGTTTGTCTATGTAATAAAACCATTATGGTTTGCAAACTAATTGGGGCACCTTAAAATTGAATCGGCAGCTCCATACATTATTAAAATAGCTCTGAGGGGAGGACGTGGAGGACGGCTTATTTCTGGCTTATTTTGTCTTTCATGACAAAAATAGTAGTTTTTTTTTTTTTTTTTTTTACTGGTGAATATAATGAATATAATCTCATCAGGATATGACTGAGAACTACATGGCTTCCACATTTGTAGCCGTGCCACAGGCTTACATGTTTAAAGAATGTCAAATAGGGTTATGTTTCAGCTCCTAGATGTTGACAGTGTCCGCACACAGAAACAGATTCCTAGGTTTAAAAAAAAATGGGGCAACTATGTATCTTGATGAAAGGTCCAATCCATGCAGGCACGGAACCTGTTATGGAGAGTGCTAAATAATTAGCCTATCATAATGAGGGCTTTAAGTACCAGGGGCCAGGAAAGATAAATGAGGCCTTTTTGTATTCCAGATCATTTAAATCCTATGAGTGGATAGCCTTTATTATGCCCTATAGTGAATAACTAAGCAGTGTTTTCTTTTTCTATCTGTCGTTTTTTTCAATTATTCTTTTTTTGTGGACCTGACTTGTCTCTCCTGTTCCTGAAGCCTGAATTTATATTAAAATTTAACTTTAAGTAGGCCAACAAAATCCATCACAGTAGGATATGTTTCAGAGCAAATTCCTGTATAAGAATACTCCTGACCTCTCTCATAAAACATGGGTGTAATGAAACAGTGATTTCCACTGCTTTCATTTCCTTTTCTTTTTTTGTCTTGCCTCTTGAATGTTGCATTTAGAAGTCCTCTAAATCTCATGAATTTAAAAGACAAAATTGACCCAGCAGAGTCATGTGTAACCATTCCTCATTATTTTTCCGATGGAAATGTCCCATCTATATCTCGTCCAATCTGCAGATGTCTGCTACATAATATATCATAATAATATTTTTTTCTGCTGGTCTCGTTCCCTTGTTGGGTGCTAATATGCTTGATGGGTGCTAATGAATTTTCATGAAGCCAAGAAGATATGATTGCAGTGTTGAAGAAATAATTCTCACCAAAAAAAAAAAAAAAAAAAAAAAAAAAAATCACCCTCATGTCATTTTAACACAGTCTCACCCCCAAACGTCACATACTGACGCGTCTTGACCAAACGGCAATATACGACGAAAAGGGTACCCCTAAAACGTCCGTATGTGACTATTCGGGTTATGGGTAGGTTTAGGTATGCGTTAGGGTACCGCTAAGAGGCGCTGCTGGTGCGCTTATGTCTTCGTCTCATATGGACGTTTTAGGGGTACCCTTTTCGTCGTATATTGCCGTTTGGTCAAGACGCGTCAGTATGTGACGTTTTGGGGTGAGACCGGGCTGGTCATTTCGACTTTCCACAGAAAACAAACTAAGAAATGTGGACTGGTTACTCTTTTCCAGTTAATTTGGGGACTGGAGGAGTACAGCTTTCAAGCCTAAAAAAGGATCTAAAAGCACCAATAAAGTAGTCCATTTGTGCTATATCACATGTCTTCTGAAGCCTTATGATAGTGTTAAATGAAAAACAAACTTTCTCATGTTATCGTAATATTTAAGTTGATAGTCACTGTTAACCATATTCACACCAGATCAAATTATTCAGACTGTTTTTTTTTTTTTTTTATCAGATCAACTGAATCATTGAATAGATATGGTTCTCATGGACGTTTCAAGGCAAGCGAAGGCTGCAAAGGTATTGCATGGCTTCAGGTAGACTTGGAATAATGAGTCTTATTAACTACTTTTATAAATAAAAAAAAAATAAAAAATAAAAAAAAAACATTTTTAAAGCTCTAATTTTATTGCACTAGTATTTTTTAAATGCAAATGCAACATCAAACTACACTACGTGCAAACATACTATAAATCCATCATGTATAGACATTCTGCTACTACAACTACTCTAATTACAAGTATAGTAGTTGTGATTTTTCCCATGATAAACCCCTCTAATTTTAATATTGAGAATGAACTTAATGATGCATGTAGCAGATGGTCGGTTTTCAAGTCCCCCCCCCCCCCCTCCTCACGCACACACTCAGACTACGCAAATTTACGCAGACACTATCAGTGAAAATGACTTTACAAAGCAAGGAAAAACTCACCATATGGCTGTCCGACCACACCTGGTTATAAATGTGGAGAACAAGTTAAAAGAGACGAGGAATTTTGTTCTTAGGAGTCCTATAAAGGCCTAATTATGGGTATGTGTGTGTGTTAAGTTTTCTTATAGATGCACATTTTTGATGATTCAATGCCTCAGCTCAGTGATCATTGCATTAGTCCTTGCGGAAATGTTGTTAAAAATCACCAGCATGGTCCAAATGGCAAAAGGCAAGGAACAGCGCTTTCGATGACGCTGTTTTCAGTTAGCGTGTGTCTCGGCAGCGGTACATGGCCTTTCTAATGAGCGTCTGGCTTGGAGATGAGTGGAGCCCTCAAACCTGATTAGTTTCACTCAGGCGCTCAAATAATGCAATCGCTCGTGCAAGATTACCCCTTCCCTGCCTTGGATATTCAATCTCTGTGTCATGTCACATGGCCATTGAAAGGTTTATGATGCACCCTACCATTTGGCAATGACAATAATTCATCATACCTTGTCCTAATGCCGTATTCATGAGCCCAATGACATATGGAAATCCAGCGCATGTGCATATGTGGAGCAGCCCCCTTTAACACCCGATTTAGAGGTTATTTGCCACCCTGCGTGGCACTCCTATCTCTCGGGCTTGCAGTTTCTCTGGTGATCTCCAACAAGGACATCTTTTGTGCTGTACCATATCAGATGTGCGTCCCTGAGGTTTCTTGCCGACAAAGGTCTCCTCAATACCACCTTTGTGCTGTGGCATGTAGAGTGTCGCTGGCATATGTGCTCTGAACGCTGCTGCAGCGTGTTGAAGCCCCAGGAGCCAGAACTTGAATTACTACTTACTGTACAGGGACATTTTGGTTCATATGGTTGGTATCAACATCTGGGCCTACAAAATATGATATGTATTGGTGCCTTTTGCAGGATTAGTTAATGTATAAAGAGAAAATGTGTAAAAGAAAGAATAGTTAGGTCAATTACATATAAGAAGGTTTAAGAAAAAAAAATATTTAGCACACATGGCAAATTCTTTTATATGGTTTTGAAAAAAAAAACATTTGAAAAGTAAAGGTTTCAATTTAATGACTAAAAAATGGTGTAAAAAAAAAAGTAAAACATTTTCTTTACCCCTTGAATACATGCGATATGTATACATGTATACATTGTATACATCTTCATTATTACACAAACTTTTTAAAATAGATTTGCAAATGAGGTGATTCACCCCACATGACATTTTACAGCCTGAACTAATCTTGCCTTGTCATAAAAGATCAAATTATCTGAGACTTTTTAGAGAGTTACTGGCCTCAGGAGGCACATGATTTCATGATGTGATATCACTATATCATTTTCTGTTTTGTTTTTTGTTGTGTGTTTGTGGTTGGACCATATTACTACTTTTGTGGACACTTTTTCAAATATAAATAAGCAGACAAACATTTTTTTTTTTTTCATAATAAATTTTGTGAGTAGGCCTATAGTTTTGAAGACAATGGCGAACTACTTAAGTTTTTTTATCTCTTTATTAGGGAATAATCAATTTTATGATCAATAATGGATATTAATACAGAAGTTCTTGCACATGCATTTTTGCAATCATGCATCATACATTTTTTTTTATTCCTTTCTGCTGCATTTTTTATTTTTTCATGTATTTTTAAATAAATTAACATGGGGGGAAAAAACGACCCAGTTACCAGTTTATAGTGATACCTAATCAGGCAATCTCCAGCCTATTTCATAGAAATCTTTGACAGTTTCTGGGGCTGAGAGTGGGTGTGAAGAGATCAACCTTGTAAAAGGAAGAATAGGGAATGTGCTCAATCTTATAAACCACCTACTCCAAAGCAGCGAGGAGGAACAACAGCGGCGATCCAATTAGCTAGAAATCAGGGCAGCAGCTCAATAAGGGGCTTTGTGTAGGATTGCAGGGCTGTAACACAGAGTCACCCTAATGGGTCATTGAGAATGACTGATCACTTGATGTCTCATCTTTGGCAGGTGGAGCCCTACAGAGGCCTTTTTATGGATTAGAGAGAGACCATCCATTCCTCCGTCCTCTCATCCCCTCACGGAATGAATATTAAACCGGTCTGAGATTTCCGACTTGTTTTCTGCTCCTCCTGTTTGGCCTCGGCTTCTCTGGACAGAGAGTTTATTTATATCACCAGATACTGTGTGCCTAGCTAATCTCTCGCAGGACAGTGTAAGTAGATGGAAAAAAGAGAGACAAAAACAGAACACAGCACCAGATTTGCAGGTGTAATGTGTCCTAAAGCTGACTCACAGACACTCCAGGTCTCTATGAGAGGAAATGCAGTGAGGGACTGAGAGAATAAGGGCTGCCATAGAAGCCAGGAAGGAATGAGAGAGTGCTTAGTAATGCCCTAAGAAATCAACATCTGTGTTCTTTTAGAGGTGATTCAGGGAACAGGGCCCAGAGTTGCAGGAGTGAGCCAGCGTTGGCAGCTCAGACAGCTAACTAATACTGGTTTCCTTTTTATCCCATCTGGTAATATGTATGCTAGTCAGGAAAATTCACATTGGATCCTTTGTGCCTGTACTGGTTTTCTTTTCTTTCTTCTTTTTTTCTGCACAAACTAAAGTCAGTGTTCTCATAACATTTAACACAACAATCTGAAAACTTTGTCATTTTAACTTACTTCGATGAATTTAGTACAAAATATTTAGCATATTTATTTTCCACAGTTTATACTTTCAAAACAACCCTTGTGAAAAATAAGTATACTTAAGCATACTTCTAAAAAGAGCATACTTTTAAAAATGTGCAAACTGAATGCAAAGTTTTCCAAAAATTAATTGCATGTTAAAATCAAATAAATAAAAATGTATTATAGTATAAGTTATAATCAAGTATGTGACATGATTTTGTATGTTAGCCAAAAAAAAAAAGTGCTTCTTTAAAGCATGATTAAAGATCAATAAAACATAATTTAAAATGTAGGCTACTGCAAAAAAATACTGCAACTTAACTTGAAAAAAAAATTACATATAAAGCACCTTTAACGCGGATAACTAAAGCCATATTCTTATGTATGCTAATCTAGTTTAGCGTGTTTAATTTGAAATTGTGGTGTCAACACTTAAATGCCAAAGTGCTTGTGATAAATGTTGATAAAAATGTCTTTTAAATTAATAAATGTTAAATGTAAATGCACATACCATTTTAACATATGGCATCATATTGACATCTGCCAGATCAGTAATACACATGGTGATGTAAGTGCCATTATTCAAATAGTTATTATGACTTTACAATGAAAATATGAAGAAGTTGAGGTGTAGGACTGAGAAGAGGTGGTGTGGATAGAGGGAAGTGGAGAAGAGGAGAGTGGAGGAGGTACAAAGATTAAGGGAGAGAAATGAGATGTCGGAAGAAGAGAGGGAGAAAGCGAAAGTATAAGGTAAAGAAAGAGTTGAGCGAAAAGCCAGAGGAGATGATATAATAGGAGGTGAGAACTCTAACTGGCAGTGTTATGAATCATTGTCTGTATATGAGAGAGTCTAGACAGAGAGTTTAGCCTAATGTGAGCTGATCTACAGTAGCTTCAGTCAAAAAAAAAAAAAAAAGGAAAAGAGGCAATGTCATTGGTCAGTGTGTCACAGTCAATGTCATTGCTCTGCTGTGCTGGTTTGTCTTAGGGCTGTACTATATGTGTGCCAAGTGTGGATTCAACATTCACACTGTTCATTCTAAAACATACTGTGTGATGTGAAGAAAATGATCTTGGCTTGCAGAAATGAGAAGCTTGATTAAATATGCCTGTTTGCATTTCTTTTAAAGTTGCTATGTTCCATATAAACATACAGGAAGTTCATTTCAGATTTTTAATAGCATAATTAGTGTGTCTGTAACTGGTTATGGTTTGTAATCACTATTGAACACAGTAATTTTGATGCTAGTATATGTTTTTTAGTTTGGATGGTTCAAATTTATTGAGACTGCAAACCTCAATTTTGATGACCAAAGTAATCAAACCTAACTTCTAAAGATGTTGTATATGGTTTATATATGTAAAAAAAATATTTAGCCTATATTTTATAGCTTTCCCTTTGTTATGTTTCCTTATCTCTCATGTTTTTCATTATAGAAACTGGTGTTAGCAAGCCGTACTGCTCTCTCTGTGTTAAATATTATGAGCTAGAGGTCCCTGTGGAAGGAACAGCAGATGAAAATAGCTGAGATATTCTTTCATAGAGCTCTGGTATCCTCTTCAGAGCCCCTGACCTTGAGAGGATGGAGAGGTATTGGAGTACTCTTCACTTTCACTGCCTGGTCATTCTACACCTGGAGGGAATCCATAGACAGCAACTGGCATGGTGAACTCAAACATCAGCTGTCTTCAGCTATACTGCAGAGTATATGTGTGGGTTACATACTAAGAGAGTGACAGTTTGACAGTTGTTTGTATTCAACAGTCTGGATTTAAAACCGGGTCTAGCTTATGATAATCTGAAAGTGCAAACTTGTCATATAAGTAGCCTGAAGAATTAACAGTAGCTTGCCTTACCGTAGGAGTCAGTGTGAGACACTGTTGTTTAGTCTAGCAAGCAAGTGTTCTTGATTCGTGTTGGAATTGTTGGGGGAATTCGGAAATAATGAGAACCAGAAGCATTTAGTAGAGGCTAATCTTTTAACTTAATTCCTTAATGGTTATTTAATCACTAAGGTATATCCAGAATAACAATCAGACCGCACTACAACTGTTCCTGTAACAAGTAGCCTACGCTTATATATAAAACAAAAACAGAATCAAGGTTACTGCAAGGCACTTATTATGGAATTGAAAGGGAGTAGAATTTTTTGGAGGATTTAATAGCAGAAATGGGAAGTGTATTCCCAAAGAATTAATAAAATAACATAATAATACTTCTTCTGTTAAACGTTAGGCAGGCCTTTTATACTGTTACGTTGTAAAGGCAAAGTTTTAAAACTGGATGTAGTTTTACACGTAGAGGGTTGTGTTCTTTTTTTCAGGTTTCTTTTTTTTAACAACTTTCATATTGTTTGCGTCTTGTGGCTATATTATTGAGTATATATTTATGGATTGGCCTCAATCCCTTCTTTTGTAAGTGCCTCACTGTAACCTAGATTGTTTTTATTTATTTGTTTGTTTTTATTTAATAGTTGGTTGGTAACAAATGGAGGGACTAGCGGAAATAATTTAAGCACTGAACATTATGCCACAAATGCTGTCGATTAAATTACACACCACAGCTTGTGGTGTGTAATTTTGGTTTATTTACTTCCCATCACCGAATTTTAGCATTTGGCTAATTTTTAATTGTGAACTCTTCTTAGAGAGACATTCTGACTCATAAACATAATATGCACAGTATGCATGGGATGTATGGGTACAGTTGCTGACTGTAAGTTTAGAACATAATGTTATCTTGGCAAAAGTGGCAGGAACAGCCCATGTCTTTTAGCAGCGGGTTACTGGGTTCTACCCCTCCAGTTCTGCAGAACTGTAAATAAAAGGCAGCAGACAGCCTTTGGGCAATGGGAAACTGGAGACAATGGGTTAGGGAAGAGGCTGAGAGTTTCAATAAGAAATAGACCATTTTGCTGTCGCTAAGACAAAAAGAGGCGAGCGGCCATTTGTTGTTAGAGAACAGAGGGGGGATTGTGGAAGAATTGTAGCATGACATTGGGAGAACAAAAAAGGCAAATACTGCAGAAAGGAGATAAGCCGCAACTGTGAAAAAGGTGTGAAAGAAAATATTTTTAAAAATTAGATGCTTTTTTTCCTCTGGGGGAAAGCAGCTTAGGCAAATATGTTCCTTATTTCCCTTGCTATGTCTGTGAAACTTCGACTGAGCTCTTGATAAATGAGCGGCAGCTGATGAACCTCAGATCACAATGAGATGCACAAACTCAGCTCTAAAACATTGCTCATACTAAAGTTCACAGCCTGTAAGCCGTCGTTCTAAAAAATGATTCCGATAACCTGAAAGCTTGAACCTTCTCCCGCTTTGTCTTCCCAACATGTATCACCCCTTTCTGTCTATTCTCTGCGGTAAGTTTTCTTGAGTAAAGAAGACAAACCTGAATGTTCTTTTCAGATCCTTAAACTTTTTTATGCTCAGTTGGCTCACTCAGGGAAGAGGGATAGTGCAAGGGTGGCTTGTCCTCCCCGTGGGGAGAAATTGAATTAGTATGTTTTCTCCTGCCCTACACAAAGACCTCTGATTCAGCTCACAAGGGGTCTCTAGATAATTCAAAAGATCCAACCAGGTGTGTTAGACAGTAGCTGAGATACGTTCTTGGGGAGCCAGTATGTTTTAAAATGAGTCTGTGAATCTTTTCTTTCTAACTGACTCAGCCACACAATTCTCACATAAGCTGCACCCGAATGATTCATGGAAATGCTCAAGCAAGCAGTAATTGAAATAGACATTTGACTGTGAATGAATTAACTGATTATAAACAAGAATGTGAAGCACAATCATTAAAAAAAAAAAAAAAAAAGAAAAAAAAAATAGGGAAAACTTGCCGGCTCAGAACAGATGAACACGTTTTATTTGATGTATTTACAAGGAAGTAAGCTTGAAACATCCTTGAAAGATCTTCAAAGCATCATAAGATGTTGGCTATTCATTTGTTTTGCATGATAGATGTGCTGTATTAAAGGGATATTCAACCCGCTCACACTAAATGCGTCTGTGTTTATCGTGCAATTTTACGCGAAAATTAGTTTTTACGTGCATATGATACGCATGGCTAGGTTTAGTAGTGGTGTGGGGTACGCATGTATTATACGTTTGGGTAGGATTAGTGTTGTGGGGGGCGTGTGTATTACACGCAATAAAGTGCGTATCAAATGCATGCGAAAACTGCGTATATGCACGTAAAAACTCATTTCCGTGTATAAATTGCACGATAAACACAATGTGTGCTATAGAGACACATTTTCATGAGATCAGGCTGGGATATTTCACCCAAAAATGTATTTACTCACTTCTGTGTTGTTCCAAACCTGTATGACTTTCTTAACTCTATACAGAACCAAAAAGATGATGTTTTGAAATGTAGTGGGGTCGAAAAACATCTGACCCCTTTTACTTTCATGAAGAAAGAAAGTCATACAACTTTGTAACAAAATAAGGGTGAGTAAATGATGACAACATTTAGTTTTTTGTGTGAACTATTAAAACAGCCTAAGTGCACCGATAGACAAGGGGTTTGTCTTTGATACAGGGCTGCTACCACTGATTAGGAAGCATACAATTCTGGGACTTCAAGCACAAGTTGGAAAGATGGATACTTCGTACAGACTTATGTGGTTTATGTCAGGGAGAGTAATACATCAGTAATACATCTTTGCTCTTTCTGTAACTAAAAATTAATCAGGTCTTACATAAACATCCTGGTAAACCCCTTGTTGACAGGAACCACTTAGCATTTATATACAGTACTGTAATTTGGTGTGTTTATCTGTGCAATCTACACAGAACCAACTAGAGTCAGCTTTACTGTTCAATTAGCAACTGGCAAATGATTACAGCATTTGAAAGTCCACTGCAAACATCCATTATAGCGTACTATTTTCACAGTGATGATTCGTCTACAGGAGCATAAGCATTTAATCTTTTGATTTTCTAGTAAACTCTTTATTGACAAGAATATGTTAGCATTCATATAGCTAGAGCCTAACATTCCAGGAAGCCTCATATAGTGAATACTTTATTCTCTGGAACAAAAAATAAAGATATTTTGAAAAAAATTAGTTTTTTTTGTTCGTACAATGAAGTCAGTTGTGTACACTGTTGTTTGAACCCCAACACTATATGAAACGTATGAAGTGTTATTAGTTGATTCATGGATTCAGGACATTTTGATTTTAGACCATCTCGCATAGTCTAAGTTCCACAAAGAGTATGTATTTAAACAGTTTTATTTTAGTCATTTTTTTTTTTTTTTTATATAACTATTCTTTACATTTAGATAATATTTGATACATTTATTTATATAAATGACATTAACATTTGCATTATCCACACAAAGTAGTCATGTTTAAGCACTTACAATGCCCAGTAATAAACCGCTTAGTTAAAATGGCAGAAACCTTCCTGCGCTTGTCCTCTATCCTTCAGAAAGCTTTAAGGGACCCCCATCATGCCCCTGCATAGGAAGTGGCTTTTATCTGGCAGGAATTGCAGTGGCACTCTGCAAAATCAGAGGAGCATGAATGTACACATGAAGTTGTGTGTGTGCAAGCTTATGAGGAACAGCAGGTAAGCAGCTGTAGAGCCGCTGCATTGCAACACTGGGCTCAAGCTCATGTTTAATTCAGGAACCCCTATAAGGGTACGCAGGAGAGCCTAAGTGCACATATTATACATCATCACTTGCATTTTGTTTGCTTGCACTCTGTTTGTTTTGGGGTCACTGGCTAGAACAAGTTCAAGCATGATAGCGAGGGCAGTAGTGTGTCATGCGATGATTGCAGGTGCCCAACCAAATATGCGGTTATTTTCCCTATGGGACAGGTGATAATGTTTTTTGTATAATGCAGAAATGTAGGTATGAGTCACGGTAGCGCCTCAGGTTGAGAGCTTATGGCTCCAGTGATTTCCAATCGCCCCTTTTGACGGTGAATGAAGTTCGGAAATAAGGATGATGGGTAGGAGAAAAGGCGAGGATAGGAGAGAGAGCTGATGGCTTATCAGCTCACCTGTGTCTTATCAGCACCCCTTTTACAGCTTCCCGCATTTCATGCAGAACTCGTTGTGAGGCGAATCACATCTTTCCACTTTCCGGACGTGATTGGCATTCATGTTGCCTGTCCTCCTCTGCCTGGATTGGGCCTGGGAATGTGTAATCCTGAAACGTGAATGCCTCTGGGTAGAACAGATTAACCTATAACTGAGAGCCAAAACTATCAGGCTATGCTTCATTCCTAATTTCTCGAAGAATTATGATGCAAATATCTTATCCTCTGAAACAGAATGGGCCTAGAGTAAATGAGCATGTCACCACAGGACTGTGCCATATCGTGATTACTGATACAGGTTTCCTCAACTGATTTAGCATATTATGTCAAACTAAGGTCAGTGGCATCAAAATACAGAATTTGGCAACATTTTACCAGTATAATCCTTAACAGCATGATTGGATTATTTAAAACAATCATGTTCTTTACATTTTGCCCACATGCATTTGTATCTCTTTGAGTCTCTTCAACTGTTTGGAGTACAGTTACTTTGTCAAAGATTGCAGTCGAACACTCTCCATCTCCAAGAGGAGAAGATCTCCTCAAATGGATTAAAAAATGGAGAGTATGGTGGAAAGTGATTATACAATAAACCACTCACACACGCCATGACTGAGTGGTGGAACTGGACATTGTCCTAAACCACAAAAAACCCTTTGCTTCAGATTGTTCCTGTGGAAAGAGGATGAGGACTGTGAAAGAAATCAGTCTTGCTATATTGTATGGTTCCCTGACAGCACAGATGGTGATGCTGGATTCTTGTTGACCACATTTACTTGTACTTATTTAGAAACCATAATTCATTAAATAGTCAATTAGAGAGACTCTCATCTCTTTGAGGCTCTCCGCTTCTTCCTACTGCTCATTTCTTGTAAACCATCTCTTCTTGCTCTTTTATCAACTTTTTAAACGCCTTCTCCTCCTCGTCCTACATTCTCTTTCTCTCCTATCATCTCTTTCTACCCTTCCCCAGTCTTCTTCCTCTCTTCCTCCTATTCCTTATCCTCTCTCATTTTCTCTCCCACTCCATCTCTTCTCAGTCCTACACTACTACTTCTCCTCACTCTTCCTCTAGGGTCCTCATTATTTCTTTGCTCTGAGTTTTCTCAAATTTTATACATGGCAAAGTCATGACAGTTGTGTGAATTTTTTTTGGTTAAATTCCACTTTTTTTTTTTCTTTAGAATTCTTCACTTTTTTATCACTGCAGATGTGAATTTAATGACATTTGACAACATGCAATGTGTATTTGGCTTTATTTTGTCTTGTCTGTGTTAAAGGTATAGTCCTAGGAATGAACATTTGGTCATCATTTATGCACCAGCATGTCGAACCAAATCTAAAATCAAAAGCTTGAGGTCAGGAAGATTATCTTTAATAATTTACTATGATTACTAATATTAAATAATAATTAAGTCTCATATGCTCACAAACGCTGAATTAATTTGATTGAAAATGCAGTCATTTTTTTATTACAGTAAATATTAAAAACAGTTATATAATTGTGAAATATTACTGCAATTATTCCAGTAACTGTTTTCTGTTTTAAAATGTTATATATTCCTTTGATGGCAGCCATTACAGCAATACATTTTCAGCAGCCATTACTCCAGACTTCAGTGTCACGTGATTAGTTTTGGGAATCCAATTCTGAAATCAGATCATTTTTATTTTATAGCAAGTTTGATTCCACTTATCAATTCCTGTGCCCGCATTTTAATGTGGCTTTAAACCATTCAAGCTCAAGAAGACGCGAACGAGAACTCAATTCAACACGTATGTTTTGTTTTCTATGCTGGGAACATCCAAAAGCGAGCACACAAAAAGCATCCTCTCACAGGGTGCATGAATACTGAATTGAGTACTCTTATGCGTCTTTTTGCACTTGAATGGATAAATACACACAAAATAATGTCAAAGAATCTTCATAAACACAGTTGGTTAAGTCTTAAGTGAACGTAAACAGTTGAGAAAGAAAACGCGTGTGATACAGTATACGGGATCCATGCATTAGGTTTCATTACTGTTAATCAAAGAACAAAAGACTCAAAAGATAATCACTCACTGATCTTGACTGAATAACTTTTAGAAATGTAATAAGGATTAATCTATATTTTATTTATTAAAAGAAAACTATGTAGTGTTATTTTACATTTAATTTCAATTTCTGAACTTTGTTCAGTTGCATTTTTATTTTCTAATTTGCTTTGCTTATTGTATTGGTGACTACTGTACATACTTGTCTTTAATAAAGTTTGAAATTTAGATTAGTTAGTCTAGTTTATTATTTAGTTGTTCTTTAGACTGTTGGTTTTTGTTCATGGTATTCAGATGCAACAAAATGTTGCAAAAAGACAGAATAAAAATGTTTGATATCTAAATGTTTTACTTTTTTTAACCATATTGGAATCGGAATTGGAATCAAAATCTCTAAAATTCAAACGATACCCAACCCTACACATGATCTATCAGTAATCATTCTGATTTGCTCAAGAATCTTTTCTTATTAATATATATATATATCAACGCATTCTCATCCTAGGGCGTCATATACTGACGCTTTTGACATTTCGTCAACATCCGACGCACATGGCACCCTTTAGCGTCAATATGAGATGCAGATTAGGGGTAGGTTTAGGTCTGGGGTAGGGTTAGGGTTAGGCCGCTAGGAGGCGCCTTCTGGCCCATATTTATCTGCGTCTCATATTGACGCTAAAGGGTGCCATGTGCGTTATGTAGACGAAATGTCAAAAGCGTCAGTATATGACGCCTTGGGATGAGCTTTTGATGAATAGAAAATTCAAAAGAATTAGTTTGAAGGGTGAGTAAATGACAGAATTTTCTTTTTCGACTGAGCTGTTTCTTCAATGGTTTTGAAAGAACCTTGGAATGGAGAAATGGCTGGCCTTGGCTTAGAGAAATGTGCAAAATCGGTTGAAGAACAACTGTAAATGTGTATCTGTCACACCAAATTCAGAGGATCGTTGCTCTGCACCCTGTGCTAAAACAAATGTAATTGTTGTGTATCACATTTCGGTCTGTGGTTTCCAAAGAGAAAAACTAAAGTACAGAAGCAGAAGAAGTTAACCCAAGTAATTGAAGCTGAGCAAAACAGCTTCAATGTGAAATTTATCCAAATTAGCTATCTGAGACTACAGTAAAAGCACTTAGCATTTGCAGCACGTGGGAGGGAATATGCAGTTGTGTGTGTCTTTTAAAAAAGACTAATTTTATTGCACAAATAATAATAAATAAATAAATAAAAACACTGCAAGTCCAGTAGTGTTGACAGTGACTGTACATTAATGTGCTTATGCAAGCAGATTGTCTGGTTGCTGTGGGTGCATTTCATTCCAGGAAACAGCCTAGAAGCTTTCTTTCTGGCTCCACTTCCTCTACCGAAAAAAAAAAAAAGACCTCAGCTTCTTTAATAATTCATTAATGCTTATCCGGTAAAAAATGCCTCACCAAACTCACACAAACATGAGAAAAGTAAAGACACGCTGGATTGGATATTCTTAGAGATAAATTAATAATTAGCTTGACTATATCAAACAAGGATTGTATGACAAAAGAAAAATAGGCTCTGGATGAAACGGTTTCAGATCTGTGGTTAATTGCGGGATGGCAGATTAATGCATATTGCATATAGGCTGGCTGTGTGTAAATATGGACTAGCGATATGCTAACATGGTGTCTCATGCTAGCTCGAAAAAGATCATTGCGGGGTCTTCAAGATGATTCATGAGTTTGTTTCTTGTATTTTGTTGCTGCTGCAGTGATTTATTGCCTGTTTAAAACCCCATATCTTGCGATTCCATATCGAGTCACAGCTTCGTCCTCTCCTTGACAGATTATGTCTGTGACGACCGCACTCTCAGACACACATGACGGCCCGCTGGTCCTTCGGAACCGTAGAAATGAAATGCTTATCGTGCTACTGCATTCAAATCATCACAACGAAAATACTGAGCTTTAATGAGTGTTTGCAGTGGACTTTTGTTCATTGTTAACGGCTAATCTCTTGCCTTTACAAATACTTATTTGTAATTAGTAGCCAGCTGCTAATTGAATAGTTGGGCTTGCTCTAGTTGGCTTTGTGTAGATCGTACTGATAAATGCTGAACAAATGGCTTAAACCAACCTATGATGTTTTCTGGTGTCCTAGCCTTGCCAGGCTTGTCTGATTTACTGGTTTTAGAGGGGTTTTGCTCTGTTTTAGCTGGCTGACCTGATAAAACAGGGAGACCAGCTAGACCGGTTTAAAACTGCAAAAAAAAAAAAAAAAAAAAAAAAGTTCAGGTTCCTGAGGTCTCATATGGTTCTGGAAAAACCTGGAAATATAAGGAAATTAAACAAATAATAATTATAGATTCTTAGAAGTTTTAGAAAGTTGTAATTTAGTTATACTTACTTAAAGTATTCCTTCAGCTAGAAATTACTTTTTACGATCTCTGTAAAACAATCCAGTCATCAAACACGACTGAAAAGGTATTGTGGATCCCTGAGGTTGTCTTCATTTTAATATGATAATATATGATTTAATTGTTTAGGTATTATATTAATTTAAATTTTAGAGACATTATTGTGGAACACATAAGTGTTCCAATGGCTCATTTGCATAAGCTACCTGTATTACCATTATTCAAACTCCTTTTCCCCAACACTTTTTCCTGTTACTATAAGATATCAGAGATTGTGAGTGAAACTGAAAACTACAGTAGTGTTTTTCAAAGTCTTAGAAAATGCTACTGCTATTGCTATTTTTCAGTTTCACTTATGATGCATTCGTTGTCCTGTATTTGGGTCCACAACACATTGAAGCTTGCTCAGTGTGTTATGACAAGAGTGTGTAGAGCATTTTTCATCATCTGCTGTTTGCATGTTTGCAAATCATTAGTGACACTTCGGTCATCAGCAGAATGATCTTAATGACTAAGCTCAGCGGTGATCCGCCAAACATCCAGAGCGCATCAGGAGAATTAATAGAACTCTGTTCATAGTTTCTTATTAACACTCACCAGTGTCAGTATATTGCGTATCTCATTATAATCTTGCCTTTTAAACTTTAGTTAGACAGCAACTCGATTGCTGAGTATGTGAGTGAAATGAAGCAGAAGTGGACTTCCCACTTTAATCGTCAGACTACACTCACTATATACAGTATAAGTTTGAGGATTTAAAAAAAAAAAGATAATAATAATGAATAGTTTTATTCAGCACGGATGCATTAAATGCAACAAAAGTGACAGTAAAGACATGTATAATGTTACAAACTATTTTAAATAAATGTTGTATCTTTTGAACTTTCTAATCTTATCCTGAAAAAAAAATATCATGATTTATACAGAAATATTACGCAGGGCACAAATGTTTTCAACAGTGATTTTAATAAAAAAATGTTTATTGAGTACCAAATCAGCATATTAGACTGATTTTGATGTGTCACTGAAGACTGGAATAATGGGTGGTAAAAAATCAGCTTTGCCACCACAAAAAAAATAAATAAAAAAAAAATCAAATCTATTAAAATCTAAACCAGTTATTTTAAATTGTAATCATATTTCAGAATATTTCAGTTTTTACTGGGCTTTTGGGTCAAATAAATTCAGTCTTGGTGAGCAAGAAAGATAATTCTTTAAAAATGTATTATATAAATGTTTGTATTTAGATAATACATTTTTAGATTTTCTAAAACTTTATGGAATATTGTTCCATTTGGAGTGCTAATAGTCATTTGTTTAACGTGGTGAATTTTTGCTGACGTTTTTGCTGACGTGCATTGCGTTGCGAGCTGATATGTTGTACTCGTGATGGAGTGATATGAGAGGGATCTGAAATCTGCTTCCACGTTTCAGCGCTCACATATTTCACTCCACTGGGGGGAAAAAAAGCGTTTGAAGAAAATGTAATGAAAGTAAGAAAAAGCCATGGCTAGATTAAGAGAATTTTGCATGAGTTTTATGTTGTAATATTCCTTCATAAGTGCACATATACTTAATTAGAAAGACTTTGCTTTATTCTACAAAGAATAAGGCCATGCACCTTCCCAAACTTCTGTTTTAGGAAAGTGCTGATTGGACTTAGATGAAAGCATCTGGCATACATTCATTTCTGTTCACTTGATGACAATGTTTCTGTTCATTTGTCTGGAGATTTCTTTCACTTTGAGTGCCATCATAGACTCTTAACCAGTGCCAGAGAGAAGAGAATAACAGAGAGAGAGGCTTGGTGGGAGTGAAAGAGAACTAGGAGAATAATTTTTTTTTTTTTTTATTGCAAAAAAATACAAATGGTTTTCTTTGCTGGTCTAGTGCTTGCTGCATTAGCATGTAAAGTGAAAAGCCGATGAGTCCCGTCTGAATTGGAGTCTCCTCCCACAACCTGTCTCAGTCATATCCACTTTAATTGCGTCAATGCTATTATTATCAGAGTTATTATTTTTCTGATAGTGATCATGGTCTCACCTTTCCTGCTCTCGAAAAGGATGCCAGAATGGGTTGTGCCGCAGGTTCTGAATCACTTAACAGGTTTAGTGTGATAATATCACATTAAATTAGATGTTTGACACCAAAGTTGCAATCACAGCGACACAGAACTGGTTAAGATGGATTTGAATGGCATTGTTTTACTCTGAAATGGAGCATGCTTTTAATAACGGCACACTTGAGCAGATGGTAACACACAGAGTTCTATTACATTATGTATTTGACACTTTCGTCCACAAAAATAGTAAGAGTATGCAGTTATATAGATCAGTGTTATATAAAAGCATTAGTCTTTTAGAGCTGGAAATGTTGCTTACGGAAGGAAAATAAATAAACATTTAAAATTTTCCATTCAAATCCATCTATTAGTAGTTTCAGATCATTTGTTTTCAAATAAAAGGTTTTGTGATAGCTAGATCATTTTAGTACAGCTTTAATAAAAGTTTGTTTTTATTTTTTTTATAAAAACTCACTCAGTCAGTTAAGACATTAAGAGGTTTGAAAGTGCACAGTTGTGTTGCTTTTCCCCTGCCAAACCATGAAATGTGTGCAAATATGACCAATGAGTTTGTTCTTCTTGCTAACAGCTACATTCACAACGTTGCCTCACCATAAATTACTAATGATGTTTGCTGATATGAATTATGGAACATCACTGATTCCACCAGAGCTGCTAGTCTTCTTTTGTTACAGTTAAATCTTCATGCTTATTTTAATGAAACATAGACAACTCAAAATACAAGGTTTCAAATTCTTACACTCATTTTGTTTCAAACCCATATGACTTTGTGAATAATGTGCTCTTATGAATGCGAAATGAATGTGAAAATACCATACAAGTATCTGAAATGTTCCGTGCAACTCGTCTACTCGTATTCCATTTTTCTTTTTGTGACAAACAGACCAAAATTTTTATCTCCAGTTGGCCGTGTATCCATTGTGTTAACTCTTTCCCCGTCAGAGGTTTTTTTTTTTTTTTTTTTTTTTTTTTTTAAAGGGGTCATATAATGGTACATGCACTTTTACAAGTTGATTGTACTGAAATGTCTGTTGGCAGTGCCTGTACACAACCATCCTATCATGATAAAAATCCATCCAGTGGTTTTGTTTTAATCTCCTTATATGTTTGACCATCTCTGAAATCAAGCCGTTCGATATTGTGACGTCATAAGATCGTACGCCCCTCCCGCTATTGTGATTGACAGCCGTGTTTCAACACAAGACCCGCCCTGAGCAAGCTGCGACAGCCGTCGTCATAGTAGTCCGCCATTGTTGATATGCTGGAGTAGAATGGCGTCTAAGCGATTGTGGTGTTCTGTTCTTAGATGTAATAAGGAACACAGCAGTCATTTGGATGTTCCTAAATCCGAGCCGTTGAAGAAGCAGTGGCTGAGTTTTGTTTTTGAAGCGATATGCCCAAAGGATTGACGCGGGGATTCCCTCATGGGGATTCCCCACGATCGTCTGTGCTTTCATGTTTGCGCAAATCATTTCACACCAGACAGTGTTACAAACGAGAAAAAACAGATCGGTACCAACGTGTTCCTGCTGAACCTCCAGAAGATGTGAGTGTAATGTTTTATTAACCTTTATATTAGTATTTATATTAATCTTCGCGAAATTTGCAAACCTTGCTGCAGGCTTCACGATGAATGCGTCTAAGGTTTACACTCAGGGTACATTACAGCATGTTTTCTATGTACGACGTTCTCAATATAATTCATAATCCCACGTTTATAACGAATAACACGTGGTTATTGTGTTAGATACGGTCAGAGAATGTCTAATATGGTGTACCCACAGAACAGAGGGGCGGGGTGAGCAAAGCTCATTATCATTTAAAGACACATGCACTGAAACGGCGTGCTGAAAACAGAGCTGTTTTTGACCAGGTAAAATTAGTGTTTTCTTACAATACTAATGAGAATTTTTAATTAAAGTATATTACAAACTTTTAATTTAGACCCTAAAGAATCATATTAGCTTGTACAAAAATGGCATTATATGACCCCTTTAAGTTGCCAACAAAATGGATAATTTTCACAAAATTTTCATGGCCCCTGGAATATATTGTTGTAGAAATATCTGAACATGCAAGATATCAAAAGAAAGTACAGAGCCTCTGCTTAAAAAAAAAAAAAAAAAAAAAAAAAAAAAACAGTTTGCTCTAGCTTCATGCATTCTTTTTTTTTTTTTTATCAACACTTGTATGTGGGTCAGTTTCATAAAAAATTAAAAATAAAAAATTTAGAGCAAAAAGCTGAGAAAACTGCGTTTTTGTCAAAGACTAAGTCTGGATCGGATTCAGAAAGAAAACACCCCTAAAGCTTCACAGTCCTAGTTTTGTGAAAATTATCAAAACGCTGGTGCTGACTGGCAACTTCTGACAAAAGAAAAAAACAGTGGCAGGGAAAGAATTTGTTTCACTCTCTACAAGCTATTGTTTCAGAACACTTGGACCATTTTTATGATGCTATTTATGCCGTTATGTTTTAGCTTCTTTTATTATTTGCGTTTTGTGTTCCACAGAAGAAAGTAAGCCACACAGTTTTGAAATGATTGATGACATACTTTTCATTTTTGGGTGAACTTTAATGTTCCTTTTATGTCCTAAAACCCGCTACGAAACATGTACATAGCCTCCACAGGCTCAGTTACACTCTTATTAGTTTGTTTCTTCTTTTTTTGTAAAAGCCAGCCTGTGAGAGTATTGTATTGCTTTAAGCAACATGACTTTTTCTACTTGAACTTTGTGCAATGTTCTCATCCACACGAAGAGGGGAAAAAAAGCAAAAAGTAGATTAGGTAATTTTAAGTGGTGGGAAAGGCGGAGGTGATTTGCATTCAGTGGCCTATTTTTCACACGATCTAATATGTGTCAGCTACATCCGCTGGGAAAATATGACACTGTTTACTAAAGCACACAAGATGGTTTATTAGGAACTAGCAGACAACTCAATTAAAGTTCCCCTCTCACCATGTGAATTGAGGCCTCTGGTTTAAAGGGTTTATTCTGAAATTATTCCAGCGAACATTGAGGAGGGAATTTACCAAGAATGAATTGCGCCCATTGTCACTAAAATAATTATGCAAATCAACAAGGGGACCTTGTTGACAACCAAGGGGCAATCAAGATGATAGGAAGATATAGATTGTATTAAATAAGGGATGTTTCTTGTTGAATATTAATAAAATAACTTAAATTAGTTATTAAATAACTTTTTAACTTGATTAAATAAATAAAAAAAATGTTAGAATTTAAATAAATAGATTTTTAATGTATTCAATTTTGTATTATATTTTTGATTAAAAAAAAGTCAGCATTTTTATAGACTCCATTTTCTCATAGCTACGTTTTTTTTTGTTTTTGTTTTTTTTTTACATAGTTCTTGAATCTTCCATAATTACAAAATGAATAGCAGTTCTTCATTTTAACAGTCCTAGTTTTGGAAGCCTTGGAAAATGTGGAGCCTTGGAGACAAAAATGTTGAGAACTACAGAATTTTAGGTTTTTGTGCTATAATAAGTCATTACTGGATTCGCCCCATTTTAAATGGATGAGTTCTGGGCCTCAGCATAAAATACACCATTGTTAGCTTTTTATGGATATATTTGGCAATTTTAGAAATGGTTCCAGATACTAATGCGTCTGTAAACAATAGTCATCTCCATTGTCACTTAGGTAGAAGTCTATTACCTGCAAATGGTACAGTAATCTACATCACATCTGTGACTTGCACAAATGTCATTAGGGATGAGTGTGATGTATTAACATTTTGATTGGCAGTGTTCTGTATTTGAGACCACAGCAGGTTCAGGTGCTCACAAGTGAGAAAAGAATACGAGCATACGTGGATCTGCATCAATGCTGAGTTGATGGCTCCTGTTGTTTTTCAGACAAAGCCAATGACGCTCAGTCACATGTTATCTTCATCAGCAGTCTGGCACGCAGGGTGCATTTGAGCGCTGCTTTGATGTCGACTGCTCCAGAGGTTTAACTGGAAATTTGCATCCTGATTTGCGTCTCCGGAACTGATTGATGGCGGTTGGTAGCGCTTAATGCTAATGCTATCTGTCGCCTCGTGGTGCCATGTATTTACTTACTGCTGCTTCACCATCAGCGGCGTTCTCTTGCGAGCTGATCTGTGGCTTCTAGACAGCATGGTAGACTTTTATGAGAATAAATATCATAAATCATTCTGCTTTATAGCTCCAAAGACCTGAGGTGAAGAGTGTGCAGGAGCGCTGCCACTGTGTCCATCTTAGATTTCTCAGGCAAAGCTTGATAGCGTATTGACTTTTTTTTCTGATTGGCAATGAAAGGGATGTGAGGAGGGTGACAAAAGTCAAACAGAGAATCAGGTTTATTTTTGGACCCTGGAGATACATAATTCTGTTTTGGAGTCGTGAAGTCTGGCTTCAGAGGGAGACTGTGAAACATGACTATTTCTGGCAATAAGAGGCAAATTGTAGCTTCCCCTAGGTTTTGTAAGGCTTTAACAGCTTCGTAAATTTCCAAATTGTTCCAAAACAAATTACTCACAGATAGTAACCCACTTCATAATTACATAAAAAAACATCAGACAAAATATATCAGCACGTATATCAGTAGATTAATGTCTGTTGAACCAGGTACTCTACGTACATGTTTTAATGCTTTTGAGCCTTTTTATCATTTAAGTCTCTTATGTTTGATTAAATGTTTGATTAAAAATATAATAAAAACAGTAATAGTGTGACATATTATTACAATTTAAAATAATTGTTTTCTATTTTAATATTTTACAACTTAAATGTTTTTTTTGTTTTTTTTTATTGCAATGCTGACCATCTCAATGCCACCTGGCACTTTTTTTTACCATTTCCCTAGGAGTTTTTTGGTCTATGCACTTCATAAGGACAGTTTTTAAGGTGCAGTGAGATCTTGGCTATATCATTATATAGATACAAAATCAAGGATGAATACAGTGACCTGGTGAACTCTGCTGCCTTAATTCACAAGGATTCACAAGTAGGAGCTGAGAGAGAGGAATGGGCTCATAAAATTTGCAAAGAGTTCAGTCCAGTCGAACTAGGCTGAAGGGTTGATGTCCCGAAGCAGCAACTGGACAGAAAGAGTTGAAAGCTTTAGCTGAAGTCTATAGGCTTCCAGTACATTTGAGAAAACCACCAATTCAATTATATGCTTCTGCAAAAGCTTGGTTTAAGGGCATTACCATATGTACATATGCAGCATAGCAGACAGATATGGATGAATACCTGTAAATAAATAGTAGGACTCGCACAACTACTAATTTTTACCTGTTGTCAACATTTGCTTTCAGGGTGTGCTAGTGCATGATCATAATTAGAAATTTAACAATGTTGAATCAAAGTATAGAGAAAGAATGGGTGAGATTTTTTTTTTTGTGTGTGTGTGTGTGTGTGTGTGTGTGTGTGTGTGTGTGTGTGTGTGTGTGTGTGTGTGTGTGTGTGTGTGTGTGTGTGTGTGTGTGTGTGTGTGTGTGCGCGCGCGCGTGTGTGTGTGTGTGTGTGTGTGTGTGTGTAAAAGTAAAAAAAAAAAAAAAAGGACAGAAGAGGAGAAGAAAAAAAGATGGAATGAAGCCATTAATGACTTGCAACTGTGTTCAGGTTATATAACTGAGAGAAAGACATGGAAACTAATGTTACATAATGACAAACTTTTCACTCCTGTTAACTGATAGCAGAAAAGCTTACACATACAAGCAGATACACTGTTCATTAGTCTGATTTACGGTTGGCTCCTTACCAGAGTTTTCTGCTTTGGTACAGTTACCGCTATATTTCCTTGCTATTGATATCGTGATACTGAACAGATGGTACTGTAAATACACTACTGAATATGTGTGGGATGCAGGGTCATTGAATTACCAAGTTTTTATCTATTTAATAGCATATAAAACTGAATATAATGCCATGATGATTCATGTGCTTCAGCAAATTGTGTTTCCAAATATATTCTTCAGATATTCCAGGAAATAAACATTACCGTAATGAAAAAGAATTCCATCCGTCCATCTACAGTATCTGTGCGTGCTGAATGAATCACTGTGTTTGAACAAATCACTTCAGTAAATGATTAAATGTCTCACTCATGGCATCTGAAATTGCTCACTTCCCTACTGTATAGTAGGTGAAAAACAGTATGTGACAAAATAAATATGTTCGAATTCACGGTACTCATAAAAGAGTGGGCAAAAAATACTGGATGACCTTCTACTTCCGGCGAGGAAGTCTGCATATGATGGACACTGTACTATCCCATAAGGCCACGGGAGAGGATCTGTCTGTAGGTGTGTTTGACTTCAGATGCGGCTGGATGAAACCGATAGTTGCAGCTTGCAGTCGGAAAGGAGCTGAAAACGGAGACATGCTTCCCGTACTGGTGCACGTGCTGTATTTGCATACTTTATCACGGCTGAAGTGAAATAAATGCAATATTTGTCAAATACACAGATGTTTTAGAGACATTTTCATTTAATGCTTTATTTACTGCTTAATACAGCGTCTGTTTTTACAAGAATAAAGTTCAACATAAGCCCATACTATTTGGAATGCCAATGAATTGGGGTCTATGGATTTTATCAGTTTTATTTTGATAAACATGACACAATATAACATCACGACTACAGGAAAAGAGCTTTTACTGTTATAAAAATACAGATTTGTGAGCATTAGTGGAACTGAAGGTGTCAGAATAAACACGAAACACACGTGATCGTTGTCATGTGGTAAATCTGGCCAATCGTGAAACAGCTGTGTCATCGTCAAAGCTTGTGTAGCCATTCTTGAGACAACCATCTGCTCTCAAATCGCTCTCTTTAAAGCCATACTGTACGTCACAGTGATGTGGCATTAGCGCTGTCTTAAGTTGGCCAACGTTTCTAGCAGATCTGTTTGTGTAGCGCCTCATGAAGTCGAACAAGCCTAATGACAGTGAAGCGATGCAACTGACACTGTAGGTCACGTGATGAGGGCAACTTGGCAAATGTAGTCCAGATTACATTCATACACACATTCATACTATATGGAACGTCCTTTTTAGTGGTTGTGAAGTAATTACTTATTCAAAATAAGTACCTATTTTGTAGAGAGTAGAGAGAGTCCGCGATTTCAGACGCAGCCCATTAACGTATGAGCGAGTCATTTTTGAATGATTCAGTTTAATGAATGAGTAAATGACTCACCCATTAAGAGTTGTATTAGTTAATTATCGATGTAACCTGCAGAAAGAGTCAAAACATTATTATGCATGAACATTCATTATATAAAGTGCACTTTATTTTATCTGTTGCATAACCACTTTAAATCTGTAGTTCTGCGATATTCTTTTGTGCCAGAATATTGCACTACCCTAGACTCGTCGCTTATCAAGCTCTCACAAACTTTGTCTCTGTTGCTGTCCTTCAACTTTCTATGCCCTCTCCCTTTTAACACTCCGAGGAACCTACTCACCAATTCCATGTGTTCTAATACCCAAATCTTTTCTATATTGCAGTCACTCACTGCCAGCTTCAGACTGACTCAAAAGTTAAGATCTGTCCTCTGTGTCAAAAAGATTCCTCCTGAATGAAACGCAAGGCATCACTTCCATCGTAATACATGCTTTTTATAGACCTAATAGTCTGCTTCTTTTTTTTCCACTTCTACCTACAGCTTACTCTATTGGTTTATTTCAAATATAACAATAACATCAAAGAGACATGCTTTTGTCTAGGAAGTGCATATAAAGAAGCCTGCCATCCACTATCACTGAAAAGTAGCTCAATAGGCTGGATCTATCAGATGCTTAAATTGGTTTACCTTTAATGAGAGAGGGGAATTTCATTTCTGATAAATGCCTGAGGAACATGTACCTGTTGTAACGATGTTGATAATAAAAAAAAAACTAGGGCATAAGCAGCAGTGTGGAGATAATGTTTCAGGTTATTTTCATGTGAAATGGATTGCGGTGGCTGACAGGAAACTATTCCTGACAATAGTTTGCAAATAGAGTTGTGGCATTATTACTGAGGCTTTGCAAATCCTTTAACCTACACTTAAAGTTCACAATCTGCAGTTGCTACTGAATTTATGAATATTTGAACAGATAAATGGTTCAGTTATTTTCTGAACGGAACATAGTGACTCATCTCTTCTGCGTTGTTGTATGATTTCTTCTATAAGATGTTTCTACAAATGGTTAATAGATGTCCATGAACAGAAATTGTTCACCTGAGAAGGTAAACATAGCAACAATGTACTGCTTGAGTACTTTTTGTTAATTTTTGTTATTAAACAGAACATAAATAAAATAAATAAATGTTGTCATTATTTATGACTTAATTAAAGATTTTACTAGTTTATCACAAACCTTTACTGCATTATTTAAAATCTCGAAGCTAGTTTACCTTTGGCTTACTGTTTGGAGTGCAGTGACTGACTGGATTCCATTGTTTAGTTTTATTGATCCTAATTTTAATTGATCCTAATTCCCCATTTTAAACTCTTCTTCTTTTTTTCCCTCTTATGACATTTTTAAATACAATAACAAATGTTAATTTGTTAACTAACCCGCCCCCACCCCCACCCCCCCCCCTTTCTTTTTCCCTGCAACCTAAAGCACTTTCCATTGTTCTCACTCTCTGGTTCTGTCATAATCTACGTCATCTAATGAGTGAAGCACAGCTCACCGAGCATCACACACCATCTTTGACTTTGAAATGACAAGATTGCTTACAATGTTGTTGTTTTACCTTCTAGTGATAATTAAGTGATTTCTACTGTTTAACTCTGAATGTTTTCCTCTTCTTTATTCTCTCTTTTTTTTTCTGTTTTCCTTGTAGGCCATGGACATTGCCTCCTCTCTAGGCTGACCATGCCAAACGGTTCTGTTTTAGTGTGGTAAGTTACCTGTAGCGAATCAACTCAAATGATTCTGGTCATGAAGAATAACTTTTTTGTTCTATAAGATTACTTACTTGTAGGCTAATCAACAATATAAAGCTTGTAGCTTAAGATCACATATTTAAGAGGCTTTGTTCGATGAGCAGCAGACAGAGACAATCAAGCGTATAATGGGTTTTTAATAAATGAAACGGTAACACTTTAGAATATTGTACCTTCATTAATGAATAATTACACAGGAACACAGAGTAACGTATTATTAACATTCTAGTAACTACTATTAACTAACAAGAAACTCTGATTAACAAATTAGTAAATAATAGCGCTCAGATGAATGTAGTAATTCATTATTATCTCATCAAGAACTTACATTGGATTTGGATTAGATTCTGACAGACATTGGATTTGGGCTCTTTTTAGAAGATAAGTTTGATAAGTTGGAGGGCGGAGATTGGGCACTTTTTCAAGAAAATGTGTCTCATGCTTAAAGATAAAAATTAACAAGAGGATGGAAAAAAAACTGTTTGGTTTTCTTAAAGTCAGCATTCAAAACAATTAAAAGGTAACATTTTCTTTCAATAGTTCACTTTAGACATTGTACTAGCTATAAGTAACTTTCCAACTACATGCCAATAGCAGTCATTGGAATAATAATAGACCATCTGCTAAAACCTTCATTTTGATGGTCTCCCAATAGATATTCTACTGACTATAAGAAATATATAGTGCAAGTATATCAAGTCAAGTCAAGCCACCTTTATTTATATTGCACTTTATACAATACAGATTGTTTCAAGCAGCTTTACAGTGACAACAGGAAAATGATTCAATGATGCAAACAGAATTCATTCCGGCTTTATACAGCATCTCTAAAAGAAAATAGCATCAATTATTAAATTAGTTAATTTAATCTGTAAAGCAGTTCTGCAGAAAACAGTGATGTCATTGTTCAGCTTTGTTCAGTTCTCATCCAATAGTGTTAGTGCAGTCAAATAATATTGTTGGAATATTAAGCAAGCCAGAGAGGTGACATTTCAAGGAACCCAAATCAGGAGACAGAGTGGAGAAAAAAAATCCTTGGGAGAAATCAGGCTCAGTCTGGGGGCCAGTTCTCCTCTGGCCAACAAACAAACACTGTGTCATCATGATTCAGGCTGCATCACAAGTCAGAAATCAGATTCTGGATTGGTAGCATTCAAATATTTCATCCAGCTCCTTTTGCTTGAAGATCGGATTCATCACACAGGTATGGAGTATTTTCTACTAGCCCTAACCCTAACCTAACTGTCTTGTATAATACTCCGTATAATAGTGTAATACTAATAAATAACCCTAACCTAACAGTCTAGTATAATACTCTGATTAGTTGACATGTAGTTGCAAATTAATCAGAGCTAGTTGACATGTAGTTGCTTATAAGTTAGGCCTACTTATAGTTAGTAGAATGTCTAGAGTGGATTATCGGATAAAAAATACACTATTTATTTTCTTAATGCACATTCCTGGTCTTATTATTGAATGATTCATCAGTTTTTATTATTCCAAAGAAAAAGTAGTTTTTATTGTTAATCATTTGTCAAAATGTGTTCCTCTGATACAAGTTTCCTTTCCCACTGATGCCACTATAGGCTGTGCAAACTATTGGACAGTGCAAATAGTTATTTAGGCACTGATTTTGCCAACCCACATTGCACCCTGACTGCATTTTGGTATGTCATCTACACTGGCAAGAGGTGCGACACAGCGCGTCAAAAGCAAATAGTGCCCCATTATCTTTTCACTGCTGCCGTAGCAGTTTCAAATAATGTAAAACTAGCATGTTTGAAATGTTTACACATTTTTCCCTATGTGACATCTGTTTTCTTAGCTGCAGATATGAACTGATAATCGTACTTATATTGACTAGTGCTGGCTACTTGAAAATTCATATTTCATGATACTGTTTACACTGGACGCGGCACAGCGCGACACGATGATGAGTAGCGGCTACTACACGCGATTACACGGAGGACAAATGATTTGCACATTCGCTTTTCCTTTATATAGGACTTAAATAAATGTCATGTAGAATAGGCTACCAAAATATAAGCCCAAATGACCACCCGCGATGTAAAAGTACGAGCCTCAGCATCAGCTTGTGCTGGGGTTGGATGCTGCACATAAAAATCTTGCCATGCTGAAAAATACATCTATGCATTTAGCCTACTTAAGATGCCGTAAGTTACTTTTACCATAAAAAACTATTAAGTCTGATTCATATGAAATTTTATTATTGATGTGTGATCAAGTGTTTTAACTGATCAATAAATGCATATCGCTTGTCTGCCGGGCATATTTCACTTTTAAATGGAATGCAACAACCTGTCACACGCTTAAAAAGAACCCACCTATATATATATATATATATATATATATATATATATATATATATAAATATCTTCTCTACAAACAAAGGGAACACTTCCTATTTGAGCCAATGCAGATGAATGATGAATGAGCAAAGTTATTTCAGAGCAAGATCACCCGAGTGTAAAGCCAAACGTGATTGGTTGTAGCAAGAACGTGCTACGATTGGCCAGCACAGTGTGGCCGCCATTTGATTGGCTTGAGTAAACAGTGGGTGGAGTCCACTTATTTGTGGATTTATCTGTACGTCGACGCTAGAAGTGTTTCAAAATCCACAGTTGTGTCAGGGGATTTACAAATGCACAAGAAGCTATTCACAAATGTGTGCAGCGATTTACAAATGCACAGAAAGCGGTTCACAAATAAATTTCAGGCAGAGTTGTGTTTGTAAATTAATAAAACATTGTAAATATTATTTTTTTGCAAATCTCATTTTATTTAGTTGTGAATTTTATACATTTTTGTGAAACTCTTTATATTTATTTGTGGATCTTAATCTATTTATTTGTGAATTAGATTTTTTTTTTTTTATCTCTTTACATTTATTTGTGAATAGTAATCTATTTATTTGGAATAATGCAACCATTCTAACTCCATACTCATCTCCTTATACTCAAACTATTAGTTAAACAAAGTAACGTTTTGTGGCAATCTGAAGATTTATTTCCAAGTGTGCTGTAAAATCACAGTAGGTTATATAATTGGGTTGTGTATTTCTTTGTGGTGAGCAATGCAACTTTTATATTACAGAGATCTGAAACACGCTAGCTGCTGTCTTATGAAGTCTATGACAAGCTGACAAAAAGAGTGTACAGGTCTGTTTATATGTCATTTATTCTTTGTGTTAGCTCAAGACTCAAACAATATTGGACTTCATGACAGAGCAAGAATTTCTTCAAACACACTTTTTTGCCTTATGTCAATTTTTAAACAGTGTATTGTTTGCTAGTGTGACATGTTGTCTCTGAGTCTTTGTGAAAAAGACAAGCAGATGTGACTTCATGGACACACACACACACACACATACGCACACCACACACACACACTTAGACTTCAATAAGATATCAGATGAAAAATGCACAGACATTTGCTCAAAGGCAAAACACAAATGAATTTCACTCTCACCACCATCTCGCTCCTTATTTACGTCAGAAAATGAAGATGAATTATGCCACTGGGCCAATGGTTATTTATTTAAGCGCAATAAAGCAAATGCGTATTCACAGCAACTCCAAATCACATTCTCTGTTCTCATCGGCCTTGGGCTCTCTCATGCTCCCAAACACAAGGGGTCATAAAATGATACAATGAGACAAGAACGCACATGTTTGTAATGCATTACACCGAGGCAATGATTATCCACAGAATCTATGTTATCATTTCATACTGACACTTAATATTTCCATGCCCCACCTCACAAGAAACATCTCCTGCCTGCCACCTGAGCTGTGTTTGGCTTCACTGAGCATGTTGCATCATGTTCTGACATGCGGGGCTCGTAGGATTGATAGGAAAAACCTGAAGCTGATGGTTGATAGACATTGGAGGAAGTCAACACTGAGACTAATCCAAGCCATTGTGCATCAGCAGATAAAGAAAAATTGAGGAAATGCTGCCAGTGCTCTGTTAGGGAGAATGCTGGGATATCAACTACGGTAAAGGTCCCAACTGTAGCTAAGAATGATTTATTTATTGCTTTTTTTCTTCTTCTTTTATCTCTCTCTTTTTCTCTCTGGAAGTTTGTCGATTCCGACGAGGATGATGCAATTGTAATAATATTCCACAATATTACTGTTTTTTACTGTATTTTTGACTAAATAAATGCAGTCTGTGTAAGCATAAGAGACGACTTTCAAAAACATAAAAAAATCTTAGCCATCCCAAACTTTTTAATGGCAGTGTGTGAAAAAAAATAAGCATAATATAAATAAATAAATAAATAATATATATATATATGTGTGTGTGTGTGTGTGTGTGTGTGTGTGTGTGTGTGTGTGTGTGTGTGTGTGTGTGTGTGTGTGTGTGTGTGTGTGTGTGTGTGTGTGTGTGTGTGTGTGTGTGTGTGTGTGTGTGTGTGTGTGTGTGTGTGTGTGTGTGTGTGTGTGTGTGTGTGTGTGTGTGTGTGTGTGTGTGTGTGTGTGTGTGTGTGTGTGTGTGTGTGAGTGAGGCGCGGGCGCGATCGAACAGTGGAAACATAAAAACATACTCCGTCATTTTGTTCATACAGGACATTATACAAACTGCAAAGTGTTTACTTATTTTTGTCCTCAAACAGAGGACTAAACTGTTTATTTTAAGTTACACATTCTACATTGATTAAAAAACACAATCAAATGTGTTTTAATGGTAGTATTCTTTTATACAGAAATAAATTATTTATAATTCAAATGAGAATAAAGTTAGTGTTGATTCAAATTTTAAGGAAAACAAATATATTGATCTGAAATTTAGCAAATTAATTTTAAATTCATTCAGGTACAATTACCAAACATATCTCAATGTCTTCATTAATTTAATTAATAAACGAATTATATAAAACTATTGTCAATGCACTGCAAATAAACTGGTTCTATGCCTTTACTTTATTAATAAAACTTATTGAAAAAATACAAGGCTTAAGACATTCATTTTCCTTTGGTGGTACAGCCTGAGACCGAACCGTGATGTCTGAACCGAGGTATGAACCGAACCGTGACTTCTGTGTACCGTTCCACCTCTACATTGAATATGTGTAATTATTTCCTATAATGAGAACTTAATTCTTCAAATTCCAAGAAAAAAAAAAAGATTTTTAAATTGCAAAAATCCATGGGATTACCTGAATTTACAACTATATAATGCATTTGTTTATGCAGACTCTGCAATATATATATATATATATATATATATATATATATATATATATATATATATATATATATACAGGACCTGTATTTTGGTCTGTTCCGTTTAAATGTATTCATGCATGGAACATTGTGTTAAACAATAATATTTGTTTGTATCCTCTTATTAACGAAGGGATGTAGACCATTACTAACACTCAAGTGTTACTGTGTTTGCGTTAAAAGCTCTTAATCCCATATGCTGGTTTGTTCTCAAATTGACTGTTATTATTGTAAATTTCATCAAAGATAATAAATTCATGCTGAGATAATCCCTCTTACAATGAGACACTAATCAGGTAGTTCAGCCTCCCTAATCAAATAGGGTTTTATTTTTCGCTCCTTGTACCAGCATCTATTTCACAGGGGAATACATGGATTTACCTATTATATTATGTTCTCTACAAGCCCTATTGCGCCACTTCCTCTTAAGGTTACCCACGATGCTCTGAGACATCTTAAAGGGGAAGGATCAGGCTCTGATCAGATGCCATGAGGTCAATGGCATGTCACAGTGAAAATATCCCCCCGGCGTTTTCTGTAATTCTCTCCAAGTGTCTTTCCTTTGTGCTGACAGGGTGGGAGAGCTGGAGGAAAGCCTCTTAGCTTTTCACAGATCCACACAAACCTAGACAGATAATGTGTCTTTTTGGCGAGAAGCAACAAAAGGTCCTGGCACTTATTTATTATTTCATTCTACTGTTGGTCTACTCAACCCTTCTTGCTATTTGTCATGGTGAGAAAACACCATTGTCGTAGACGACAATAAAAAAAGGACAGCGTTGCTAACTTATGTGGCTTATGTCAGGACAAGTTGTCAAAAGTATTACAACTATGTCTGGAGATAAAGTATATAAGTTGTAACCCTTCTATTTATTGTTGTTTTTGAGGATGTCAAAAAAAAAAAAACACTAAAATGGAGACAGTAGAAGGGTTAATGTTATGTTTGATGATTCTTACATATTTCTCCACACTGCAAGCAGATAGCATAAATACACAGCATTTATTTTGCAGACACTCATTATCTGCCACTTAGATGGCAGTTGTTAACAAAGCTCTGTATGAAAATTGGATACTGTGTACAATTTAATTCTTGTTTATCCTACTGTGCACATAGTTTGCCTTTTTTATAGTTCTAATTCATCCATATTGAAGAGATTCTCTCTGTTAGCAGAAACTAAGTTTGTTTCAGTGGTTGTTCTTGTATGTTTTCATGCATTATCAATGTATAAGTAGATGATGAAAATCTTTTTAAACAAATCTGCTGGATCTCTCCCCAGCAAAGCCATCTGTTCCACCAAATGTTATTTGTATCTTATCAGCCATTAGTACCACATGGAACCCATTTTTTAAGTTGCTGTGAAGTGATATCTGTCAGTGTTTTGGAGTTCTCACTAAAGAGATCTGACTTTAGTGTGAATTGCACACTGGAACTTGGTTCAGACAGGCAACAAAAATGTGATTTTTTGTTAATATTAGTATTTTGCCATCTCTGACTCAAATTTGTAGTTGTGTGAACAGGAACACACACACAAACATGAAATCCAATGTTTACAAATCAGATGCATCTCAGTTTGAATGGAAAAGTTTTTTATTTTGTAATTTTGTATGCAATGCATTTGTAATGTTATACAAAGTATGACATTTTCTGCCACTTTCTCAAAGTCATTATTTTTTTTTTTTTCTCGTTCATCATATGGAGAGCTATGTGACATTTATTGTACAGGTCAGTAATTTAATTTTTGACCTTTATGTGCTCTCATGCACCTCAGCACCGTGGCAAGATGTCATGTTAGACATTAAAGGGGTCATATAATGGTACATGCACTTTTACAAGTTGATTGTACTGTGTTGTGTTGGCAGTGCCTGTACACAACCATCATAAAATGATAAAAATCCATCCAGTGTTTTTTTTTTAATCTCCTTATATGTTTGAACCTCTCTGAAATCAAGCCGTTCGACCGTGTGACGTCAAACGGTCGGACGCCCCTCCCACGATTGTGATTGACAGCTGCAGCGTTTCAACACACACCCGCCCTCGCTCATGAGCGAGCTGTCAATCATAGTCCGCGCGTCATTGTTGATACCCTCACTGGAGCGCTGTCTATGAGCATAATGGCGTCTGCGATTGTTCTTCGGTGTAATAAGGAACACAGCAGTCATTTGAATGTTCCTAAATCTGAGCCATTGAAGATGCAGTGGCTGAGTTTTGTTTTTGAAGCGATATGCCCAAAGGATTGACGCGGGGATTCCCTCACGGGGATTCCCCACGATCGTCTGTGCTTTCCTGTTTGCGTGAATCATTTCACATCAGACAGCGTTACAAACGAGAAAAAACGGATCGGTACCAACGTGTTACTGCTGAACCTCCAGAAGATGTGAGTGTAATGTTTTATTAACCTTTATATTAGTATTTATATTAATCTTTGCAAATTTGCAAACCTTGCTGCACGCTTCATGATGAATGCATCTAAGGTTTACACTCCGGGTACATTACGGCATGTTTTCTATGTACGACGTTCTCAATATAATTCATAATCCCACGTTTATAATGAACAACGCGTGGTTATTGTGTTAGAATTGGTGTACGCACAGAACAGAGGGGCGGGGTGAGCAAAGCTCATTATCATTTAAAGCTGTATGCACTGAAACGGCGTGCTGAAAACAGAGCTGTTTTTGAGCAGGTAAAATTAGTGTTTTCTTACAATACTAATGAGAATTTTTAATTAAAGTATATTACAAACTTTTAATTTAGACCCTAAAGAATCATATTAGCTTGTACAAAAATGGCATTATATGACCCCTTTAACAGAGGAAATTTCCTGTTGTCACTCTTTCCACACTGATAGTGACACTCAGTCATTGTATGAGAAAGTCTGACTACAATGTCTGAACAAAGAGATCAGATTTCATCATTTGCAAAATGACAGATTGGACAATCTGCTATTGCTACAGAAAACAAAAACACTACATTTGTGTGTGAAATAACCTGCCCTTGAAAAAGCACTTAAATGAACATAAGCAAGTAGAAGACTTCATAAAACATTTGACTTGGTGTAAAGGCATTAGGTTGATGTACATTGAGAGAGTTAGATAATCATATAGTATAGTATAAGTCTGACTACAATGTCTGACTTGGTGTAAAGGCATTAGGTTGATGTACATTGAGAGAGTGTACATTTGACTTGGTGTAAAGGCATTAGGTTGATGTACATTGAGAGAGTTGAGAGATGTACATTGAGAGAGTTAGATAATCATATAGTATAGTAAAAGTCTGACTACAATGTCTGAACAAAGAGATCAGATTTCATCATTTGCAAAATGACAGATTGGACAATCTGCTATTGCTACAGAAAACAAAAACACTACATTTGTGTGTGAAATAACCTGCCCTTGAAAAAGCACTTAAATGAACATAAGCAAGTAGAAGACTTCATAAAACATTTGACTTGGTGTAAAGGCATTAGGTTGATGTACATTGAGAGAGTTAGATAATCATCTAGTATAGTATAAAAGGTTCTAATTTTATTTTATTCTACAACCCCAAATCCAGAAAAGTTGGGACATTTTGTAAAATGCAATAAAATCAAGCATGTGAGTTTTGTTTTTGTTTTTTGTTTATTATATTTTTTATATTCTCTTTACCCTTTATTTAACTGGCAAAAGTACCAAGAAATGAATTTCAGAGCTTTCACTGACCAACTTAAAGGGATTGTTCACCTAAAAATTTTAATTCTTTCATCAATCACTCACCACCATGTCGTTCCAAACCCGTGAGTCTTTCGTTCATCTTCGGAACACAAATGAAGATCTTTTTGATTAAATTTGAGAGCTTTCTGTCCCTCCATTGACAGCTATTGGGAATGCCCAAGCAACATTTGTTCATTGGCTCTTTGTTGGAGACTTTTATTTCTTCAGTTTCTAGTAGAAAACCAGACTGAGACAGGCTATCAGAAACTGTTCAGCAGTGACACTGAAGATAAGGATCTGCCTGTTGCTACAGGATGATGATATGCCCTCACTTGAATGACTTTGTTTTTTGTTGTTTTTTTTTTTTTTGGGGGGGGGGGGGGGGGTCTCTTACTCTACTCTTCTGTAAAAAATAATCAGCTAGATGCACAGATGTGTGTCAACATTTTACGTCCCTGGGCAAGCCAGCAGTCTGTGAAAGGATGTGTCATGATTTCGACACACTTGACTAGGGTTGTAGATGTATAGTGCGTGAGAAACATACAGGTGGTCTCTGGATGATTTCGATCATACTTAAGGCTTTTCTTGTCAAAATTATTTTGCATTAGCTTTTCAATGAATGTTTGGAAGCATAATGAAAGTGCTTTTGGATTGTGTTAGAAGTAGTGGGAAATTTGAAACCACAGTAGAAATGCATGTCTGTTTGTTCATATGTGCATGTGAACAAACTAGCATCTGGCCATGGAGTGAATATAAAGTGCATGTAATGTGGTCAATCTTGAGCTGTTAAGACAAACACTTTTGCCTCCTTAACATTTAAAGGAGCTGTATGTAAGAAATCTATTTCAATTAATCATAAAATGGCCCTGATGTGTCACCAGACATTAAGAAATCATGTTCATTTCAAATACTTATATCACTGACAACAGTAGTATGGCTAGGATATTGTCATTTAAAAAGTGGACTTGCAGCCCTCAACTGATGTTGATGTTGTCATTTTGTGTTTTGGCCTGACGCGCCGCCCTCCACCTATCGACCAATCACGAAGTCAGTAGTGTTTCGGCATCCGGGTTGCCAGCTCTGCTCTTACCTACCCTAACTCTAGTCGGATAAAAATGTCTAACGTTACTAAATCAAAAAAGACCTCGTTATAATTCAGAAATTCGTCGTGACAAAGTCCATAAATAAAAACAGAATTTGTATTGGAGATGCTTTTGAAAGATGGAGACGGCTGAAAATGGAGAAGAATTTGAACACAGACGCGACGTTGCTAATTTTCTCCTGGACAGGTAAGATTCATCTATGCTTGGCTAACTTGTACTTGATGTCAATGGACATTTCATATATTCATGACAGTCGAACAAAGTTATGCATGTTCTTGCCCGTTTCTCTGTCATTATGCGGAGACGCTGAGGAAAACAACAGAGACAGAAGCCTAACTTTACCTCAGAAAAAAAAAGATTCGTCATTTGTTCTTCACGTACAGTATATCGTGGACTAAGTTACTAGGGTTGCCAACTGTCTCGAATTAGGTGGGATGTCCCGTATTTGGGGCCTAATATATTTGTCCCGTGCGTGACCTCCCATGTCCCGTTTTTTGACAAGCTGATCTAACCACTGACTGATACAATAGCAACAGCAGCAGTGCTGACCACGACACTTGAGAATGATCACCGACACCTGTCATCATCCAATCACAGTTTTTTTTAATCACTGTTTTTAGACAAATCATTGTTTGATTTGCGAACATAATCCTCTGCCGTCTGGTTGCTTCCGCTTCAAGCCGGACTCGTCTCGCGCTAACGGTAATAACCTTTTACTGTCCACGTTTTGATTTCGGCAAAACAATTTTGGCGAATGCAAACAACGTGATTATTGTTCATGCCATGAGTCTAACATCCAGCCACGCAAGAAAACATGTAATCTACCTTAAGGAATAATATGCTCAAAAAACATTTCTGATTATTATTAATGTAAAAAAAAAGCCTTAGAAAGTAAATAGAAAGCTTTTGTAACATTATAAATGTCTTTACTGTCACTTTTGATTAATGTAATGCATCCTTGCTGAATAAAAGTAGGCAAATACTTTCTTTAATTTTTTTTCCAAAAAAATAATCTCCCAAACTTTTCAACTGTAAGCCTATATAATGTTAAAAAGCTTTCTATTTTAGATAAATGCTGCTATTTTGAATGATGGTTTGTTTGTAATGTGATTTTTTTTTTTTATGTATGACTTTTTGTATTTTATGTATGAATTAAATACATAAATAGGTAAAGCAATACAAATGTGTTCATGTCTGATAGCCTTTTAAACACATATTTAACTGCAGACACTGAAATGATGTACAGTTTTGAGTGTCCCTCATTTTCCTATAAATAACCACGATTGTCCTGTATTTTCCTTTTCTGAAGTTGGCAACCCTATAAGTTACACATGCTGCAAGTTGACCTGTATGACATTTGAAGCAGCCTACGTTTCTGCTGAATCCTGCAGCTTATCTGGCAACCTCGAGTCAGGGGGGAGGGGGAGGGGATACACCTCTCTACAGTATTTTTAAAGTGATTGCAGTACCAGTTTTGGCCACAATCCTACATACAGCTCCTTTAACCCTAAATAATTTAAATGAGTGGAAATCTCAGTGTCAGCATTTTCTCTCCTCCCTCTCTCCCCTTATATATATATATATATATATATATATATATATATATATATATATATATATATATATATATTATAATGCCTTTATTGTTGCTTATTAATTTAGTGTGTCCTTGCTTAATAAAAATATTTAAAGTTTTAAAGCAACCTTACTGACCCCAAACTTCTGTTTAGCATCCTCTTTACTGCATTCATTTCCATCCAATCTCTCTCTTTCCCACCGTCTGTCAGCATCTGGCACCTATTAACTCTCTCACAGGTCCCTCACTCCTCCAATGCATTTGAGCCATTTCACTTCACACAATTACAGTGCATTACCTGCAGTGCTTTCTCCATGTATGTTTGAGGAAGCAGGGACAGCCTCTGAGGAGTTTGGTAATGGATATGGTGTGCAGCCCAGCCTTCATCACATCACTAAACATGCAAACCTTGGACGAGAGAGTAACAAGGGACACATGAGCCTTTTTCTCAGTGTTAAGTAATAGCCAATGTACCTCCATGCCATACATTTTAGAAACAGGTAGAATCAGCTGACACCTACACTGACATAACATTGTGCAAAGTGCATTGTCACACCACAGTGACTGAGCTTTTGGCTGTTTAAGCACCATGGACAGCAGCTGAGAGCTTATTTCAGAACCACGGACAGCAACTTTTCAGTCCATTTTGTGACTGTGAGGGTGCAAAAAAAACACATCACATTTTTATGTTTCTAAGGAAACAGTGAAGAATGCAGTGTTTTTAAAGTATCTTTCTTCATTTAAACTTTAGTTAACAGCTTTTCATTTGTATTTTCTTCTGTAGTTGTGCCATATCTTGTAAATGTGTGTATTACCATTACTTTATCTTTGATCTGATGCTCAGTGTTTGTACACAGCAAACAACACAATTAATCAAAACATTCACTTAAGTCATGGCAACTCCCTCACATTTCTATTTTGCAATCTAGTTGCAATCAATCAAAGACATATAGACACCAAAGAGGGAAAACAGCATTAGAAATCGTTTTGCACTCTAGTATAAGCTGAATAAATAGGGCTATATCCATATTTAGGCAGTTTACACTGAAAAAAAAAATCTAGCTTGTGCACCTTTCAGAAGTGTACTGAGAATCCTTTTGAATAAATAGATTGAAAAAAAAGGATATATATATTTTTTTTTAAATCAATGAAATTTCTCTGGCATTTCTTTCTTTTTGCTGTATTGAAAACGTACCGAACCTGTCCTATCGAACCGAACCGTGAATTTTACACCCCTACTTATTACAGATATTGATCTACCTCAAAGTTTGCCTTGATAGTTCTACGTTTACACTTTCACATGGCACACATGTTGTAACATTTTATTTGTTCAAGTTTCTTTAACACTTACTTTTTTAGTATAAGACATAAATAAGATTTTTTTGTTTACATTTTATTTAGTTTTTGACTGCTTAAACTAATATAATAATGTGGATAAAAATAAACAAACAGTGGTTGAAACCAAACTTTTCTACTTGTCTTTAAAAAAAAAAAAAAAAAAAATTGGTACTGAACGATATGACACATAATATCGTAATATTATTCTGGGACAGTAACAGAGCCGAGGAGCTGCATGCTTGAGATTACTGAGGAGGAACTTTGTTCCTTTGTTAGACCTTTGTTTGTGTCTCCATATAAGTATATATATATATATATATATATATATATATATATATATATATATATATATATATATATATATATATATATATATATATATACACCTCGGTTCTGTTACTGTCCCAGAATGCATCATTCTAACAGCACTCTGACCACTCTATTACGTGTTTGTGACAGGAAAACTGCCCACAGCTTCCTCTGCCCACATCCTCTTGAGTTATTGAAATTCAGCTGTGCAGAGATAAAAAGCTGCTAGTGGCTCTCTCTGTATTCTCCAGAGACACCCCCACCCCCCACCCCCTTCTCCATTTGTGAAAGACTTGGATTTTTAATAACTTTCAATCCTTTCCTTTTTCTTTTTCTTTTTTTTTTTTTTATAGTCAAACTCTGTGAGGATATCTCTACCCCAAAGGTATTATTTTGGTTTCTCTCATGAGTTAGAGGGCAAGACTGGCTGAAAGTTTTACTAATGTAATTGAACAGTAAATCTTGCTGGCTTTTTTTTTTTTTACAGTGATATGATGAACAAATTGTCAGCAGCAGGTCTGGGATATATTTTTCTGTGGCCTCACAACATACCCATAATAATGTTAAACTTTGTCTTTAATCAATATGATTGTGATATAATCTAACAAATCCATACTGTAAAAAATAAATCCTGTCATTTTACAGAAAAAAAAAGAAAAAAAACACTGGCAGATGTTGCCAGAATAATTATGTAAAAATATAACAACAACAAAAGTAAAGATTTTTATAAAACATCATGTAAATCATTGTATCATTTAAAATTGTAATTTACAAAAAACCAACAGCCCTTTCCTGCTGAGTTAGCAAGGTCACGCTTGCTACTAAAATCTGTTTTGTACCTTTAACGTATACTGGCAACCACTAATAACACTGGTGGTTAAGAGAAAGGCCACATGATGAATTATAGTTCATCACAATTAGCTTTTCCATAATATGCAGGTAAATACTAATAAATAGAAGGTGCTCACATTGTCATGCACACAAATACAATATGGTATTTGTGTTCATGGTAATGACACTAAACTAATGCAATAAACATTAACAACATATGACATAACATACAACTCTAATGCATAACTGGTAACAAAAAACTAAGAAGAAATAATTAAAATTAAAAACCATCAATTGTGAAGCATCACACAGGGAATTCTGGGATTGTTAGTTTATGGCTTTTGACTAAATTATAAGATGGTTTGTTATTTTTTTACATCCAAAACATCCATTTAACAATATTTTTCTGTGGAATGACGTGGAATGTAAGGTTAGCTCTATTAGAGTTTTCTGTATATAGTATAGGGGGCCTACTGTTCAACAAATAACAGTGTTTTTTTTTTTATGTAGCATTTTTATAATCTTTCAATGTTACAATTTATTTATTTTATTTTATTTTTTTTGTAGTGCTGATTGTTGCTTTAAAGCCACAGTATGGAATTTTTCTCCACTAGGGGTCGCTAACCTCTTTACAATAACAAAGGCGTAGTTTGATGACGCAACACATGCTAAGAATTATGGATGTTGTCGTCAACGTCAAGCCGACCGATCGAAAAATGTTTATGGTTGACTGAATACATCGATGTTTTTATCATGACTGTGATATGAAGCAGTTCGGGATTGCTAAGAGACAGCAATCAGCTCCACACGCGATGCGAGCTCCCGCGGATATAAAAGGAATGGACATTTCATCCTACCGAACTACACGCGAGTGCAGAATTACTACTCACAGGTCAGTTTATTAGACAAATTAAACTTGTGAGGAAACGCAGCGCTGTTTCACTTGGTCTAACATTACACTATCACACTAAACTGCATTTGAATGTGTTGAGATGTATGTGTTAGTCTGTATGAGACTAGCAGTAAGCTAGATCAACATTAGAATAACATACAGATCATATTCTGACATTTTATCATTGTTGAACTATATAACATTGATTAGTTTTATGTAAATGTGCTCACCTGTTTAATAAAGTACATGTAGGAGCGGTCGAAGTCTCAGACGTGGAGCTCTCGTTTATATACTGTCTATGGGAGCTCTCGGCATCTCGAAAACACCGCGCTGATATTGATTCTCGTTTTAGTTCTCCTTTTTTATCCAAAGTCTGCTTGCCATGGTCCATAATGTTTGAACGAAACAACAACAGCGTGCAAATAGACATTGGGAACTCCACAATTGTCCTCGTCTGTCGCTTTGGTTAATCAGAGGGCTCTGCTCATAGCTCTGGTTACCATGGCAGTACGAGCAGAAATCATAGGCGGAAACCAGGGACAACTTAATTAAAATTAAAATTTCTCCTGGTTTAAAAGTTGTTGGAAACAGTCAGGATAATGTAAGTACACAACTAGAAAAAATATATAACATAGATATAGTGATTTTTGCTAATTTTAAAGCAAAAAAAGTTACATATTGTGCCTTTAACTTCAGCACTAGGCCATTGTAAATAAAAAAAATGTATTAGCTCTCATTATGGCCTGTAGTGGACATGCAGCATCGTCTGTTCTCAACCTACATGATGTCTGCATGACAGAATGGCAGTAGATAATTATTGGCTGCTGGCCCTCTCCAGATGTGAGATGGTGTTGATCCGCATTGCGCGACTCCAGCTGCGTGGCTAGGAAAGGGGTAGCTTCCATATGGTCCACTTCCTTCCCTGCCTGGATCAAGCTAGACGGACCGGGCAGATGGTATCACACACCGTCTGCCCACAGTCACATGTTATGTGTCTGCCAGCGTTAATTGGGCATGGGTCATTGCTTCCTCCAGTTGAAATGCAAGAGCTTAGAGGTTGAGGCTTTTTGCCACTGTATCAGTATCTAGAACATTAGATATGTTAGATGGATGGTGGCTCATCAGGGAAGAAGAATAAGAAGAAAGAGAGCAAGAGGAAGAAAAGGGCAGCAAATGTTGTGTAACAACTTTGTGACATCAGAGAAATGCCATTTGTTCTTGGAGTAGGCAGCTGTGCGTCTCATAGGAGCAGATATCTCACACTCACAGTGGGCTAATCAATGTTGACAAGGCATTTCAAAACTGGAGCGGTGAGTGGGCCGCATGTTCTAAAGTGATCAAATTGGCATGCTCAAGCTGAGCTGTGCTGTTTGAAGATGGCCTTTGATGAAGACTGCAGCATTGAGCGCAGGACTCTTCTGGGGACCCATTCAGCCACTCTACCCTGGATAGATTTATTTTTCTCTCTTTCTTTCTTCCTCTCTTTCTCCCTCTCGCACCCCTGTGATCTGTCAGGATAAATACTATGTGCTGTTGAGCCCCAACCTATTCCAAGATAAAAGTTTCAATTCTCTTTCTCAGTAAAGAGTGCTTCTTGTGCAGTTGGCTTTTTTGCAGGATAAAGAGCGAGGCGCTCCATTTTAAGTGCGAGACAGGTTTAATGCTGCCCCAGGCCCGGGTAAAGTGCTAGCAATAAGATTTAGACAGGCTGGGCTCCACTTGTAATCTGAGGCAAGAAAAACAGCTTTTCATCAAAGTGGATTTACAGTGCTTTCTGAGCTCAACGGAAAAATCTAAGAACCTGCTACAATGGAATAAGAAACTTGTTACTCCGATTACTAAAGTGCAAACAGGTGAGTGAAATACTGTACATTGCCATTCAAAAATCTGTGGTAATGTGCGTTAAATTGATCACTTGTGAGTTTGTGACAGTTAAAACATCTATGATGTTACATCAGATTTCTATTTCAATTAAATGCTGTTTCTATTCATCAAATAATAATACAAAAAAAATAATAATAAAATATCATGGCTTTCACAGAAATATTTAGCAGCACAAGTCTTTTCAACATTGATAATTATAAGAAATATTTCTTGAGCACCGAATCAGCATATTAAATTGATGCTGTAAAATCAGCTGTTCCATCACAGGTTTAAAGTATATTTATTTTCAATTATAATATTTCAAAATTTTCAATTATTCAAATACATGCAACTTTGGTGAATATAAGAGACTTCTTTTAAAAACATAAAATCTTACTGACCTCAAACTTTTGAACGAAAGTGTATGTTACTATAGAATACTGTAATTGTCAAAAGTGTAGATTTCCAAATTACATGCGGACCAGTTTCATACAGTAAGCAGAGTGTTTTAAGTAATTAAAAAAATTGAGTGTGAGTCTTACAATAAATAAGAAATGAATATGGATAAAGACACTGTACACATATGAGGTGGACAGTCTGAAGATCACCCAAAAGTCTCAAACCATTTAAATAGAAAAACTTCAGTTTAATCACTGCTGTGCATTTTTAAGTGAACTCAAAATAGTTGCAAAATAATAATATTAGGCCATGTCCACCAAAGGATTTTTAGCCAGCCCTCTTCTGAAAAGGCGGGGAAAATAACTGAAACTATAGTGTCAAATTTAATGGATAGAAGTGGATGCTGCACACTGGTGGTGGTTGAGGAGAGATCCCTTGATATGATTGTAAAGCGCTTTGGGTGTACAGTAGTACATATGAAAGCGCTATATAAATGCCTCATTCATTCATTCATTCATAGAAACATTTAAGAGTGCACATGGTAATGGTTGTTTTTATTTATTTTTTTATTTCTTCTACATTCATTTTCTTGAATGTAGCCAGGTGCAGTAAAATGAATTATTGACAGGCTTATTGTGAGCTCACAGTATGGTAATTGAAGACTAGAGTTGTATGCTTTAGTAGTCCACCAGCCTACTGAAAGCACTGATCAATTGCATGTATTTTCTTTTATTCATTTCATATTTTTTGGTTTATTCATGTCATTGTTGGTTTGATTATTTGTTCCATTTTACATGCAAGTCCTATGTGCACAGAACTGATGCAGAATTGACTACTCTGTGCTCTAGCTGATGCTGATGTAATGTTCAGCAGTTCAGAAGGAAAAACAATGCAAGGATCACCAATAGTGATTCTCACTCTCAACTGCTCTGACAAAGAGAGGACTGAAGATAATGGCCGGGTCCTTCAGAGATGAATTCACTATCCAATTTGGCACACGCTAATTCTGTGATTTGACAAATTATTGAAGCATGTCAATTACTGCATCCACTCAACCAAGCACAATGTATTCACATGTGCAGAATATCTAAATATTTTCCTTCTGGCTTCATTGAATTAAATGAAGTAACTTTCAGTATCTGTGAAATTTAACATCAGAAAGTAAATCAATGGCCTCTTGATACAAAACAAAGTACAAGTTGAATGGTTTGTACTGTATGGAGTGTATAGATACAGTATGAAAACCAGCATTCTCCATTAGCCCAGAGTAGTTGTTGAAACAGAAGTCTCATAGTGAGCATCTGTGGTTGAGTGTGTTTGCCATCTTTATGTGTGTGAACATCTTCCTGTCAGCCCTCTCAGCATTTAGCCCGGGGGACCAGTGCATTCACATGTCAGCCGGAAAACTGACAGCGAGAGAATGGCAGGTGCTCTAGAGCAGAAAGACATGCATTAAGTGTCTCACTAAAAATGGTGACCATGAATGCTGAACCTTGCCAGTTAGCTGTTAGAAAAGAAGGAAGAGGAGACAATGATTAGACAGATGGATAGATAGGTCAGAGTGATTTCTGAGCTGGAAAATGGAGGATTACCACAGCAATGTAATCACACCATAGTGGGAAGTGTAAAACAAATCTCTGTTTGAATCAGTAAAGACTGATTCAAACTAGAGTATCTCTGAATGATTCATTAAAAGAATTGACTCACAAGAGGGATTTGTATGTGAATCAGACTAGATTAGTCACACTGTTTGGTTTTGTGATGAAACTCGATAGAAACCTGGTTTCCTATCATTAGTAATTGAATGTGCTTTTGTGATTTTTATGAGGGTTTTTTTTTTAGGCCCAAGCCCTAAGGGCCAAAGGTTCCTATAGTTTTTCTAGGGTAATTTTTTTCCAACTTTTCAGGCATCTTTAGGGCACAAACTGGCTACGGTAAATTCAAACGATTTTGACAGTTCTTTTACATTTACCCCCTTTAAAAACATATTGCCTGCTGTACGTGGTTGTGGTGGTGTGGTGGCGCTGGGGCTTGGGTCTGTCCACGATGAATACAAGTTCATTTAATACAAAATTTCATTTAAAGAAAAATTATACTAGTGCAGCCTGCATAACAGGGGATGCTTTGGTTTCAATCTATTGTCTATAGTCCATATAATCTCTAGGGATATCATGTCAAACAGGGCGGAAGAGAGTTTGATAGGCCTTGTGTAAGTATACAGAAAGGGCGTAAGAAGCCAGGCTTTTGTTAGTGATCCTCTTGAGCTTGAGATAAGAGAGAATGGCAATTCTAAAAATCAATAAATAAATAACACAGAGAATGCTCCTTGCACAAAACGACAAAGAGTGAGGGAGAGGTTCGTATTAACGACTCCTCTCAGCTCTCTGTCTTCGAGGCTGCCTTGAACTACATTATTTATGAACAGGAGCACAACATCCAAATCAGGGCTTAAACCCATTTCTTCCTTCTCCCCCAGAGTCTGACACTGGTACCTTGGACAAGTAATTCAGAGAATGAAATATATCATTAAGGGTCATTCTGTTCCCCTTCCAATATTATTTCTCTGTACATAACTCTCATAAAGACGGCGTTTGCCTGTTAGGTTAGGGTCGGAGAGTGGGATCACAGGAGCTGTGCATACATTTCTCCCGGGAATTAAGAGATGAAGGTAGAGGCCAGCGATGGCACTTCCTGACGGTATAATCCATCAAAAGAGAGTGAGTTGTCAAACAGATCACCTGATGTGGTGGTGGAGATATAAAGAAAAAGAAAGAAAAAAGTGGTTTAGTCATTGTGTCGTATTGATTTTTTTTATGAAGCCTTACTCTTTGTGTGTTCTTTTCACAGATCAGTGTGAGTAAACAGAATGCTTGTTAAATTGGTCTTTTGCTAGAGGCTTTACAGAACATCCCAAAAGAATGAACTGAAAATTATATGTCAAACGAATAATGTATTTATGTAATGTATGTAGATAAATTTTGCTCTCAAAATATATTGGTCATTGACATTTTATTTTTCTGTTCATATTTTTGGATCATTTACACGCAGCTGTTTAAAACTATCAGATCCTAAACGATCAGATCTATACACAGCTTTTTCATAGACTTATGCCCTGTCCAAAAAAACCCACACTTGCAGTCTTGGCCACTTGAGAGTGTGTGTATGCGACCGGAAGTAAGTGCGCAATACTGTCTCAGGTCTTAAAAATGCCAAAGTGCAGTGCTCTTAATGCACACTAAACCCAAGCTAGTAGTACAGCTTCGGAGCGGTATTCGAGGCTAAGCGTGTCCCATAATGCATTATGTTCGGAAATCACAAGATGTCGAGGAAAACATTTCACTGTAAGTTCAATTAATTAGATATTGCATATAATTTGGTAGTAAAACATAGTTTGCACGTTTAATTGGTGCAATGATGAGTAGGCCATGTGTATTTTGTACAACATTTGCAACTGCTTTTTAACACTTAATTAGAAGTTAGTTACTTCTGTTAGTTACATAGTGACTACTGAACAGACATTTAGAAGTTTATTTTAAAATGCAAAGTATTGAGAAAAAAGAAGGGGAAAAAAAGCTCTGTAAACACAATGTTTTAAAGGCTTTAGCTTTAACATACTTATGCATAGTGTATAGAGTAATATTATATTCTTTATTCTTCATTTTAAAGGTAATAATGCACATTAATTGACGCGAGAACTTGGGTCCATCATGTAAATGTCCACAATTTTGTTATAGAGGCTCATTTTTATCTGTAGTCCCTATTTTTTATTTATTTATTTACTTAAAAATAAGGACATATGATAGTAAACAAGTTTACACGTGTGTTGTAGCTGTTTGATGGTAGTGCTTTGTGATTGTATTTGAAGTGTTTCCCCTCTAAAACTGCACTCTCGTTGTACTAATAACCAAGTCAGATTCTGACATATACTTCCATGGGTGAATAAAGTGATTCAGATTCTTCTGATGTTTTGTAGATTGTGACCTGCCGCGTATAAAAAGATGAAATACTTTTATCTGTGACTGATCGCTGCCTCTCGCTGTTTATTTATTCCACTCTCCCGTGTATTCCTCCCCATACACGTTTAGACTAATCCACCTCTTCACCAGAGTATATTTATTTATTTCTGGGTAAAACATGAATCAAAATGGATTCAACCCTTAGTAGCATAACAATTCAGCTTGTCTCTCGTTTTGACGTTCCCCACCCCCCACCACCATTTCTCTTTCGCTCGCGCTCTCTATTGACCTCCTCTCCAATCTCAACTCCCTTGCACTCCTGTATATCAGTTTGTTGAGAAGGCAATAAAGAGATGTGACGGTGGAGGCTGTGCACTCAGTGTTTGATTGTCAGGGCAGTGCTCCAGGGGAAGTGCAGGGAAATTATCTGAATATTCAACATGATAAGCACTAATTCATCTCTTCATAGCTACAATGTGACAGTCTTGGAAAACTGATAAAGAGTAGGGTTTTTTTTTTTTTTGAGTGAGAGTTAATTGCAAGCAAAGTGGAATAATCCATTAAGGGTAATTCTCTGTATTTGACTAAATCAGAAAAGGCTAATATATATATATTTACTCAGCCCAATAAAACATCCTCTTTAGCCATGACATTAATTAATGAGTACTTCTCTCATCTTGTATAAACATACGCATGAATGAATTTCAGTCTTTTACTTCAAATATCTACTGAATGGTTTTGGATGGATAAAGACATTTTGAGGAGAAGGAGACAAGCCGGTCTCTTTGTAATATAGAAATGGAAGTCCTGCATTTATGTATTTATTTTTATTAAAAAAAAAAAATTGATTGCTTGATTACTACTAATTGCCTACATATAAAATATCTGCTTGGAGGCAATACCACTAAGAGAAAATATTAAATCGAAATTACATAAAGATATCCTATAGATCTTTTCATAAATCTTATATTATTTTATTTTTTTAAATGTGATAATACAGCAGTCATTGTAAGTATAAAAAGTAATAATACAATTATGTGTAATTATTGAGTTTGCCAGTTGGTGAGGATGGCAATCATAGGACCCTAAATTTGGACACACTTAAAGGAACCGTATGTAGGATTGTGGCCAAAACTGGTACTGCAATCACTTTAAAAATACTGTAGAACGGTGTATCTCCTCCCCCTACCCCCTGACTTGAGGTTGCCAGATAAGCTGCAGGATTCAGCAGAAACGGCTGATTCAATGAGAGCTTCCAATGGCAAGTAACGACGAGATGTACACAGAAAGTTTTTTTCTGTTAATTATGTTTATGCTATAGATATTTTGATAAGTAATTATCTATTTAAAAAATGTACTAATTGTCATTAGTTAAATATAATCGTAAAGATTTATGCTGCTCGTAGCCTATATAATCGTAAAGATGTATGCTCGTATGTGACAGTATAATCGTAAAGATGTAACTTATGCTCGTATGTGACAGACAGAACGGTAGCTGTTAGTCTAACTTGTAACGTTAATCTGTCATTAATGTAAGTACAAGCACAAGCCTATGTCACTATGTGTAACCATAGATATCATATATGATATCTATGTGTGTAACCAATATCAAAGATACAGCTATTCATGAAGTGAAAGTGGCCAGCTGTATTTTTTTAATACCCTGCAGCACACGTCCATAACGCTAAAATATGTGATGTGAAATACAGGTCAACTTGCAGCATGTGTAACTTAGTCCACGATATACGTGAAGAACGAATGACGAATCATTTTTTCTGAGGTAAAGTTAGGCTTCTCAATTACGTTTCAAATTGCCATAATGGGCGTGCTAATGTTGTTTTCCTCAGCGTCTCAGCATAATGACAGAGCATACTCAGCATAATGACAGAGCATAGCATACGTCCACGTGAGCTAACATTACATTACTTTGCATGAACATGCATAACTTTGTTCGACTGTCATGAATATATGAAATGTCCATTGACATCAAGTACAAGTTAGCCAAGCATAGATGAATCTTACCTGTCCAGGAGAAAATTAGCAACGTCGCGTCTGTGTTCAAATTCTTCTTCGTTTTCAGCCGTCTCCATCTTTCAAAAGCATCTCCAATACAAATTCTGTTTTTATTTCGGACTTTGTCACGGCGAATTTCTGAATTATAATGAGGTCTTTTTGATTTAGTAACGTTAGACATTTTATCCGACTAGAGTTGGGGTAGGTTAGAGCAAAGCTGGCAACCCGGATCCCGAAACACTACTGACTTCGTGATTGGTCGATAGGTGGAGGGAGGCGCGTCAGGCCAAAACACAAAATGACAACATCAACATCAGTTGAGGGCTGCAAGTCCACTTTTTAAATGACAATATCCTAGCCATACTACTGTTGTCAGTGATATAAGTATTTGAAATTAACATGATTTCTTAATGTCTAGTGACACATCAGGGCCATTTTATGATTAATTGAAATAGATTTCTTAGATACAGCTCCTTTAAAAACAATAAAAAATAAAAAAAAATGTGTCAATGTAAATGAATTGGATAATAAAAACATCAAAGCAGGCATATTAACTACAGGTATAATTTATCATATTAATAATGGACATTCTGTGTCCAAATAAATCCAAATGTTCCTGTTATTTTTTTCTTTTTTTTAGTTTTGCCTCATTTTATATTATATTGTTTAAAAAATGTATAAATTTAATTTGTGCTGTCTTTCTGTAAATTAAATTAAAAGCCACAGAAGCACGTCGCTAAACTAGGGAATGAACTTGCGCTCCCTGGGCGGTTCGGCGCAAAAAAGGAGGCGTGTTACGGCGCAAACGTTCCTTCATGCTATTTTGCAGGTTTAGAAAACAATTGCGCCACTAACCAGGAAAAAATAGTTTAAACTCAGTGGCGCGTTGCGCATGTTATTCATATGCTATTTTAAGGGCGCATGCTTGGCCATAATCAATGTAGCGTGTGCACAACGCGCATACACTTTGATTCTCTCATCTACACAGAAGCAGCAGTTTT